>NW_020884888.1:11803476-11897249 GCF_003945725.1 Corapipo altera
CAGTACATGCACTTTTATGTACGTACCATATGTTTGCATTTTTTTTAGCAGTTTTTCCATGTCAATATCCAAATTACTTTCTATGAAGTGCTTTATGAAATTGCTTTGCAGTGTTTCCTAAAATAAAAAGTGATAGCTGTTACATCGGGTTTATCTGCTCTAAAGAAATACAAAGTATAAATATGCATTTATGTTCAATTCCATTACCAAGATTTCCTGCATAACACAGGAGAAGTCATTTAGCCTCTCCATGACTTTAATCTTGCCCTCTTAACAGGTTAGCTCCACACACAGTTCAAATAATTGGAGGAGTAGGGGAGGGGAGAAAGGGGGAAAGAGGAGGTGACAGGGGAAGACAAATATGTAGAATGAAAAAAATCCCAGTAACAAGAATGTTTTTTTTTTTAAGTCAATATTTCCCCCATCAGTTTTTTCATCAGTTCCACATTTTGCTGGGAAATGCAAGGAGGTTCAAAATATATTTTATTTCCCTTATTGTTCAGTGATACCGTAGTAATATTGGAAATAGTGAGGTAACATCGCTTTTAAGTATTTTCACCTCAGAAGTTTCTCAGCATCAGACTGTAGGCTCATAAACTAAAGCTAGTCAGCTCTTTTTAAACCTGAAGTCATATATGGGCAGTTTTACATGTTTAGAAATACTGAATAGATCACATAGCAAAAAGCTGACTTCTCCACAGTTCACCAACCTGCAGTCGTGAGACTGTGAGGACATTTCCACTGGTTTTAAAAACCTCAGACATCCTAAGCCATGTCTCAGAATAAGTCTTCAAGTGTTCCACAAAACCAAAAGTGAAATTAGCCTGGGAAAAAGAATACATGGACACAAATGAAGCTAAAAATGTGCACAGTAAATCTTAAGAAACAGGAAAAACTGCCATGCTTCAGAGTCTCTGCAATTCCTTTTCATTTCACTTTGATACTCAGCAGTAAGAACATCCATGTTTTCTTTTTTTCTACTTAAGAAATCGAAAGCATTTTTTCACAATACCCAGCAAATTAAAGAAAGGTTTTCCTACGCTGTGTTTTCCTGTCTCCCATCTGACGTATCATAAAGACTTCTTTATTTTTATGTCTCTTTCATACAGAGTATCATGGAGGTGCTTCAGAAAGACAGAGAAAGAAATACAGTCAGGACATATTCGAAAGGAAGCCTTTGCAGTTGCAGGTCTTTTATTCAAACTATTCACCAGAATATATAATAAAAATGAAAGCTGGAAGCATGGTCTGGACCATAAATTCAACTATAAACATAAAATCAGTCTATTTCAACATACTCCCACAGGGAAAGTCTTGAGTAAAGCCAAATATTTTCTGTCTCAGTCAAACATAGGCTACAATTTCTCTCTTAGCAAACAACCAGCAATTTTTTTCCACCCTGTCTTAAACAGCTCCAAGTGTACTCAAGATCAGAAAATATTGCAGTATCTGTTTGTTTAAATTGGTGTTATCAGTCACAGAAGTGCATTTAAAAACAATCCAGCATTGTTGTTATGGTAGAAATTGTGACATTTCCCAGCAAAGAGTGTCTGCAGTGAGTTGTAAACTCCAATTTGGGACCACAATTTTAACAATAATTCCTATTGAAAGTATACAATTTCTACATTGTATTTTAAGTGCCTTTTTCAAAATCCCACTCTTAGCACAAAATGAGAAAACAATTTGTTGTGACTCTTTCTTCTTTTTAGCACAGAAGGCCTCAAAGACACCCTTACACGTAGTTTTGTTTTCCCAAAAAACATTATCCATCTAACTTCTATGAGAATCCCTATTTCACTTGAAAGAGCCATCATTCATTAGTATTAAAGTGAAAGTGATCCTGAATGTTAAACTAAATCTGGTGTCAAATGAACTAAACAAGTTCTTCTGACCAGAAGCAACACAGAAACCTCATGGACTGAAATCCCAGACCAGGCACAACGGTGACAAGATGAAGACCAGCAAGGTTACAAGGGTGAAAAACAGCCAATATGGGTGTCTACTGTCTCCTCAGGACAGAACAAGCACAGGTCGCACCATAACACAAGGAGGTCAAATTTTCAGACATCACTAGAGATTGTTATATCAAGCAACTTGTAAGATCTGGGCTCAGTGCTTCTTGACTTGATTCTGAACAGCACAAAGGATTAATGTTTGTGCTGAAATTGCTTTCAAAGGGCTACAGTAACTATAATGTGCTTGTATTCAACCTCCTTATACAAACAATAAAATGTCCTGAATTACTGCAGCAGCATGGATTTTTGGAAAAGATGACCTTTATATAATACAGGCACTCATTTGAAAGAAATTAAAAGACCAAAGTAGTAAGTTGTGTGCAGGAGCTATAGAGACTACGGCTGTATCCAAGAAACTGAACAAAAACCTATTACCTATCAAAAAAAGATTTGAGAAAGACCTTATGCGTACATACACACACACTACAAATCAGGAAGCTATTAGAAAACTTCCTTTAAAAAGAAGGTTACATCCAAATAAGAAACAAACAAAAGAAGTCTAGAGACTTCTACATATGGAACAATTTGGAGAATCTGTTTCAAATTAAAGCAGCAGTATAAAAAAAAATCATACAATTTAACAAAATGAACAATAGGTAGTTTCTGGAACAAGATAATGTCCAGCCAAGAATTCCAAAAGCACTCAAGGATTAAATAGTTGAAGTACTCACTGTAGTGTAACCTCCTGATTAAAATTCCCCTGTTGTCAGGGAAGTGGAAAATAACAATGCAAATGCATAAAGATGCTAAGAGAGGACTGCAAGCTAATAATTCTGAAATCTAAATAAGTTTACATTTTTTTATACTAGTAATAAATTACAATAAAGAGTAGTAGTAAATAGAGAACATAAATAAATACAGCTGGGAGATAAAAACCCAGAATTTTGAAATAGAAGTTGTCTGAGTTTGAAGTGGAAGAACAAACAAGTGAGGAAGAGGCGGTTGATGCAGAACAACTGAACACAGGCACAATGAATACTAAGAGATTATATAACCCAAAAAGCAAGTGTACATTTGTACAATTACAGCAGCAAAGTCCTGGCAAGACTGACCTCAAAGTTTTGGGAAATAGCAGAGTTCTTCTAATGTGATTGCCTGAATATAAGATCACCTTTAAGAATATTCTGAAATAAGAAACACTTCCATAAAATCAGTTCATCAATGGCAAAATGTTTAGTTGTGAAAGTAAAGATCAAAAACATCACATGTAGCCTTTGAACTCCTGGATGTCAGTTGGCACAGAACTGTTTTACCCTCAGTCAGCACCACATCCTGTGTCTGTGACAGTCACTATTATTCTACACAATAGAACTGTTGATTTCTCTGAAGATAAAAAGCAGTAACCCCACAATTTATGGAAGACTGATCAATTACATGGTCTTGGAACTAAATAGTTCATGTGCAAAAAATACAGAATACATCCTAGTATACAAACATCAATGTTCTTTGAAGCTTTAATCCTCTACTTTTTTATTCTAGTAAATAGCTGTCATGTGGTCACGCACCCTAAAGGAAATTAAAGCTTCTATTACAATTTCAGTAGGAGATGAGGCTGTGTAAGGACTACAGGGTTGGTTTTTAGTAGCTATATTTGAGACACCTGAGACAATATTTTGCATTTAAATTTTCTTTCTGTTCAAGCAGTAGCTGATAGACTTCTGTAATAAAACCAAAGAAAAAGTTGTTGAAGAAACTTTCCCACTATATTCATATTTTCAGATAAACAGGTACATATTCATAACTGCTTGTTAAAGGATTGGGGAAAGGGGCAGGCGTGTATTTACACAGATTTCTGAATAAGCTGATGGAACTTTTGTGAGCCTAAGAATATATAATGAGAAGGAGAGCTTGTGCTACAGGTGTCTACCAGAATCTTTGTGTTGTTCCAGAGCACTAACCCCCCACAAAAAAACCCCAACCAACCAACCCAAAAAACAAACCCATAAATAAACTTCTTTCTGAACTGTATTACTCAGTCCAGATTTCACTCAAAGATATCTAGTGGAACATACTGTATGTCAAGATATTTCTCTTTCTTACAGATGCTTTTAAGAATGGAGGTTTGGTATAATTATTTGCAAAATAATGTGGAAATATATTAAGTGCATTATTCTAAATGTCTTTGTAACATAGAATATAATTAAGTATTCAAAAAATTTTGTAATATTATCACTTATAATTCATTCTTAATAGAATTTCCATCTATGAACATCAAGACAACTTCATTTTTAACTGACTAAAATTTTTAAACTAATTATGTTGAGGTCCAAACCAATAGCCTGTTCCCCAAATATAGTTATTTAACTACAAAATATGAAATGACTGAATCTTTTTTTTCAATTCAGAACAGAAACTATAAAGTTACCTAGTATCTGCTATCTAGAATGGGCTTTTTGACTTAGATTTTTTGTTATCTTTTTAAAGCACAACTCAGAATACCACAAAGTTGTCCATTTATGGAGAATATAGTTACCATCACATTTAAAGTCATCACTTACAAACAGCAATTATTTTTTTCCAGATTTCAAATTAAGACAAATTGCTGTTTTTGAAAAACTAATATTGCAGGATAAAAAATCATATCTTTGGAAGGTCAATGCAAAATTTGCGCAGAAATCTAATGCATACTTAAAAAAAGTCAACATTTCTTTTACAGAGGTGCTTCTAAACTAGTTATGAAGAACCATATTATTGTCAATGATCACGCTCCAGACAGAACACCGACCATACCAGAACTGCAGAGACAATAAAACTGTTGAATGATACCAACTCATCAGCATCCACACATACAGCACCTCAGCTACAACTGGTCATTCATGCTACTGGTGTTAGAAATATAATCAGGAAGGATGCACTGTAGGTATCTTGGGGTTTTGTTTAGAAATGCAGCTCAGTGACTCCCTCAGAACAGGCTTTTGTTCCTGGGGCATCCCTTCCCACAGCTCTCTATGCTGCCCCATTGGAGTTCCCATCCCAAGAAAATGTTGAAGACAAAATCTGCTCTAGAATACACCCTGATTCAGCATGATTCACAGGACAGTTCTCCTAATGTGTTCTTTTTAACCTTTCTATATAAGGTTTAAAGGACTTTGAACAAAATTCTGCTTTTCACACTGAGGTGAAACCACTATAACAAGTAGAATAAAAGTTAAGGGAAGCATTAAGCTTAAAGTGGGAAACAGGTGAGACCTCAGAAGGCAAGGCGGATCTAATTTTCTGAAAGGCAATTATACAACTGCAACTACCTACACTGAAAGAACCGGACCTTTAAAATTAATTACAAAGACAAAATCAATAAACAGAAATTGTAGGATTTTTTGATACTCACCTTCTCTATCACCCGGTCAATCATGTTGATATTTGAATTGTATAGTAACTTCCCGTGTAACAAAGGTTTCAGGAAAGTCCATAGCAAAGCCCCATTAGGAGACTGCAAAATCTCTTGATAAAGCTTCAAGCAAAAAGGAGCTGCAAAAAGAAAGACAAACCTGCATTTAAGACAGACAACACAGGTGCCTGTTTTTTTTTTTTTATTCAAACAAAAGCTAAAGTCATGTTTTGAGTCTGCCACAGCACCATGTTAAACATTGTTCAACTGCCACTAAGCAATCAGTATAGGTCTCTGAATAGAAATTGTTTAACCACAGTCTATGATAGTGTTGAGGATGCAGAACTCTGAATGCTAAATATGAAAAAAATAATCAGAAACCAAAGAGCTCCTCACGTTTGCGAAAAGCAGCCTGTGAACCCTATCTATACTAAAAGTTACATTAGTGCATTTTAAAGCAGAAGGACATATGCAAAACCTTTTTCCACAAAATGAATGCAGAGGGAATCCCCCCTCCACACCCTTCGTTGTTCTGCAGCTCTGTATTCCTACATGAGAAAGAAGTAGGAATACACAAATTCCTTCACAAATACAGATTTTTCTATTTGTATAATATCAGAAGAACCTACCAAAAAGATCAGAAAAAAATTGTCATGACACTTAACTTCTTGATTTGAAAAATCTATCAATTCACTTTTCCATTCCTTAATTAAAAAGACATATTCCTACGTCACATGGGGCTATCAATACATCCTTCAAAACTAGGATGTAAGGAATAGTTTCCAAGATCCACCACTGCATTTGTACTCATGTAAAGGCAAGGAGTTTTCTATGAGAAGCATTTAGATTTTTATGCTCAGTTCATGTGTTTTGAGGGTTTTATTATTTATTAGAGTGGATTTAGAAATGTGTCTTTTCTAGTACTATGAATAAATATTAAATAATTTCATTAACTCCACAAGGAAGACAAATCATTCTACATAATAAAAAACGAGACCAAAAACTTTTAAACTCCTGACAAAAGTTAAAGAAAGAAGTGTCAGAAATGTTAGATTAGGAACAGTCAGTTCTTTGCCCAAATTTTTACTTTCTTGAATGAAATAATCATTAGTAAACACAGTAATTGCTAAATAACAGCAAAGGATTAAGAGGCTGCAAGTTGGCCAGTCAGAAACATCAATATGCTAAAGACACAGAAGATTTGTCAATATGAGTTTGCTGTCATTTTCAGGAAGTCATTAGGAAGTGTTTGGTATACACGAAATACATACAAGTTAATCACTGTGGAGGAGTATGAATCAAATTTCTGTGGCCTCAATTTTTTTTAAATTTTCATTTTCCATTGCCTCATTTGCAAATTTGCAAAATATAGGCAACAGTATTAATTCACTCATAGGAAGCTGAAGCTACCTGATGTTTTAAAGATATTTCAGGGTCCTACGATAAAAGGTCTCACAACACAGCAGAGCTGTGACACCTTGCAAAAAAAATATCATCAAGAAAGTGCTTCTGGCCTATGGAGCTTTGAAAGAGACTAAGTTCCAAACAATCTGTCTAATCAACCATCCTGCTAAATTCATTCTTCAGAGAGGAAAAAAAAGCAGAGCTGCTTGCTTACACACATAAGTGAGAAGGCCAGGGCAGAACTCTGACTCCCTCCCAGGGGTCCCAGCCCAGCCAGGGGCAATTTCTAGCTGTAGAAACCAACAGACAACAGAATCTTCCCTAGTGGCACTCTGTCACTGTATTCTTCTCTTGCACAGAGTCACTGAGGCACTAACAAGGTTATTAACAATATTAAAATTAATCAGGGTAAGTCAAATGTGTACTGAGTAAAGAGAGCAAAGGTGAAATTATATACGAGCCAAGAGATTTTTCTGAACACTTGACAAAGAGAATAGAAATATCAGCTACTAAAAAACTCATTTTATCCAGAAAGTTTGCATATTTTACTGCATAGAGAGTTTGCATTCACAGAGGAGAAGCAAGGAGTAATGCATTCTCAGTCTTGTATCTCAAAGATATGTTTTTAATAACAAGTGCTTTAAAAATTGTAATAAATATGTCTCAAAGACAGGAATATTCCTATTTATTATTTGCAAAGATAGAAAACAACCAGAATCATTTTTATCTCATCCACAATTATCTCATAGCCATAAAACTTCTATTGATCAATGCCTTATGTTCAAGATGACAGTGTCAACTAAGATGTCAGCTGGTATATAAATATTTCTATTTAAGAGGGAAAAACTTCTCTAAACTCTGAGTGCATACTGCAACTTGTGATTGATATTTTTTCTTACTTGAATCTGCAGGAATGCCATATTTTGCCATATTGTCCTCTAAGAGTCCCATGACTCTGGGCATGTCAACGAACAGGTTTGCATTGCTGAAAAATGAAGATTCTTCTTTACACACTGCCTTGATTACAGACTTCAGGGATCCAACAGCTGAACTTCTGAACTGCCCACCTTGCAAAAACTAGAACAAATGAACAGAAATACAAATGTATCAAACTAGCTTTTAGTAGCTTCAGGGAGTAGCTCTGGTGTTCTGTCAATGTTGGCACCCAAGGAGATTGACAAAATTAGGCTGTTGAAACTGCTTTTAAGAATGAGGACCTGCTGTGCTCTTTTCTGTTCTTCTGATCACCTTTATCATGGTCAAAGGTAATGTAGTTTTAATTATCAGGATACTCAATAAAAGTAATACATTAAACTTTGAAAAATTCTATATATCAGTTAGGCAGAAAAGGAATGAAAATATCAAGACAACTGGGCTACAGATCCCCTGATTCCATTGTTAGTTTTCACAGTGTGTTCTTCTGGTAGATTATTCCTGTGTCACTAAGGCAGCAGAAACAACCAAATCCATTTTGCAATGAATGTTTGCAGTGAAGACAGTTACTAAGAAGAAAAAAAAGTATTCAAGTGTACATGCCCTAAAAGCCTATTTTTCAAGTACATCTTTTAACTTGTTAGATGTGCTTCTAGTTTTTGCACATCTTGAGTCATACCAGCATTTATTATTGCCATTTGCTCATAACTAGCATACGTCTAATGAGGAAAGGGAGTAATCTGACTGCTCTTATGGCTTAAGAACCATCATTTGCCACATTAAAAAAAAAAAAATCAACAGCCTCATCCTCTGTGCAACTTCACTTTTCAAGTAATGTACTCAGTTTTAACTGGTATCTATGGAAGGCTGTACAGGCACACAGTTCTAAGAGGATACAACTGCAAGGCAACATGCTGCTAGAGTATAACTGAGGGGTGCACTGGCTCACCTCATACCCATTGTTTTTGCAGATGCATGTCGGGAAAGACATAACTAGACTATCAGACATCATTTGAAGACTCCATAACTGGCAAATAGAAAAAACATTATGATATGTCAAACACACACATTCAACTCTGAAATAAATTAGCATTTTATCATTGGATTTTTTTAAACAGAAGAGTCAATTTTCAAAGTAGTACAGCACTTTACATAAAGATTTAATCACAGACAGTTTAGAGATTGAGTCGTTAGAAACAGTTTATCCTGATCAATGCATTTACTGAAGTGCCAGGTGCTTCTTTAGTAATCCTGGAGGAATATTAGTAAGTGTTGTTTGAAACTTAGTGTTAGCTGCTCCCAAAATCTTACTTTTAGCACACAATTTCAGCACAAAGCATCGTAAATAAATGGTATCCAGATTTCATAAAACCATCATCTACAGCCCTTGAATGAATCTGCTGGCATGGATTTCGCCGGAGAAATAAACTTTATGCACAATGCTGTATAAAAGTGGTTTTGAATCTTTATTAGTGATTATTTGAGATAGAGGGATAAATGAGGCTTATTTCAGTCAAAGAGCACAAACTTGCTAATTAATTCCAGTTCCAATCAAAATAACTTGGAATTCAAATAATGAATATTTATGCAGTAAGCTGCCACTAACAGGCTGAATCTACTTACTGTCTTTCAGCTAAATATCCACTGACTCAAAAAGATATGTTCCCTAAAATTTGACTTTGAAGAAATAGGAGAACTATATAGGATGGATGTTCACCAAAAAAAGTTATCTTTGATCCAGTTGTTCTACTTTATACTACATAAGGTAGGACTGTAATCAAGACTGATGAATCCAAACAACCAGCTTCCTAGTGGTTCCTACTGACAAGCAAGTCACTCTAAAAAATTCATGGAAGAGGAAAGCTAGTATTGAAGATCAAAAGGTATCTGGATTATCAAATGGAGGCAAAAACCTCATAGAATAGAGGCTTCTGAACTAACTGAACAGCTGTATACCTAAAAAAATATTATGAATAAAAACAAATTCATACGGAATACAAGTATCAGCTATTCAACAAAAGAACCCGAAAGTCAAACTGGGCTACAGTTTGCACATAAAACTAAAATACATTCAGAAGCATTATATTAAAAAGGGAAAAACTAACACAATTTTCCTGGAAAACTACGAGGAGGTTGAAGATAGTTCAAAATTTGATGAATCAGAAGGACTAAAGGAATCAAATGCAGACAAATAGATATTCTTAATTCTGGGAAAAAAAGAGAACAAAGTCTTTATTGTCCTGAAATTGACAGAATCACAAGGAAAACAGTAAAATTGATGATTCGATTAAACAGTTTTTCAGAAGCCTACCAAATTTAGATGTCACCATTTGAAAAGTAGAAAAATCATTTATACTCAAGAATGAGTGGCATAATGCTCTGGGAAATAATGGATATCTGGTTCTGATGTTCAACAGGGCAAGATAAGCAATAAGTTTTAAAGCGAAGATCATTACAGACAAACAGTATTTAAGGAGTAGAATTTAACACATTCTCAAATTATCACTCCTGACCAACACAAGTCCTTTTTCCTCCAAAAAGACATATGCTATCTCTAATATAGGTGAATTCCAACAATCAATTAATATTCTTGTTCTAAAAAATATTAATCAGCATTAATGCAGTAGCTATATGATGGGTAAAAAGTGGTGCTAAAAAGATATTGCAGGAAGTCTGGTAAGAGGAAATAAAACACTGGATCACAGAGAAGTTATTAGTGTTATTCCTGTGAGACCCAAAATGGGTCCACTGTGATAAGTTATTTAGCCCTGAAAGAAAAAAATTACTACCTATCATTTGATACCAGAAGACATTTCAGGAGAGATCGGATTGCAATACAGCAAGAAACCAATTACTCAGTTTAGGTAAATTGCATACAAAGTTTACCAGTGCAAAACATTATTTATCACCTGAAGTCATGAAAAAGTGAAATGCAAGATTAGGAAAGTCATTTCAGTAAGTATAGATATGAACGAGCAGAACGACAAGAGTCATCAGTCGTAATTCCCCTCAAAGACTGTATACATTTCTTCTTCCAAATAGTCAAGATTTGAAAGAAGAAATACCCAGCATGAAGAAATGCCCAGCCTTAACCCAGCATGAAGAAATGACGCTAGTTTGTCTGAGACAACCGAGAGCCTGTAATAAAAGAAAAAAACTAAAGCAAACAAAACAAATGCTAAAATAAGTCTATTTAACCTATCAAAACAGAAAAGTACTGTGACAGGCCTTCCACAAACATATGGGAAAGTCAGAGAAGTTAAAAATACTACAGAACATTTTTGACACAAGAATAAACACACTAGACACAAATAAACTTAAGTCAGAATCTTATACATTTATAACCTCAACAGAATCGTAGAATCATAGAATCAGACAGGTTGGAAAAGACCTCTGAGATCATCAAGTCCAATCCTTGATCCACTACCACCGTAGTTACTAGACCATGGCAATAAGTGCCACATCCAGTCTCATCTTAAAAGCCTCCAGGGACAGACAATCCATCACCTCCCTGGGCAGCCCATTCCAATGCCTAATTACCCTCTCAGTAAAGAATTTCTTCCTGATATCCAACCTAAACCTCCGCTGGCACAGCTTAAGACCATGCCCTCTTGTCTTACTGATAGCTGCCTGGGAGAAGAGACCAACCCCCACCTGGCTACAACCTCCTTTCAGGGAGTTGTAGAGAGTGATGAGGTCTCCCCTGAGCCTCTTCTTCTCCAGGCTAAACAGCCCCAGCTCCCTCAGCCTCTCCTCATAGGACTTGTGCTCCAGTCCCTTGACCAACATCATCGTTCTTCTCTGGACCTGCTCCAGCACCTCAATATCCTTCCTGAACTGAGGGACCCAGAACTGGACACAATACTTGAAGTGTGGCCTCACCAGTGCTCAGTACAGGGGAAGAATCACTTCCCTGGACCTGCTGGCCACACTGTTCCTGATATAGGCCAGGATGCCATTGGCCTTCTTGGTCACCTGGGCACACTGCTGGCTCATGTTCAGCTTCCTGTCAATCCAAACTCCCAGATGCCTTTCTGCCTGGCTGCTCTCCAGCCACTCTGTCCCCAGCCTGTAGCGCTGCAGGGGGTTGTTGTGGCCTTGTTGAACTTCATCCCATTGGAATCAGCCCAGCTCTCCAGCTGTCCCTGTCCAGGTCCCTCTGCAGAGCCCTCCTGCCTTCCAGCTGATCGACACTCTCCCCCAACTTAGCGTCATCTGCAAATTTGCTAATGGTGCACTCAATCCCTTAATCTAAATCATCAATAAAGATTAAACAGAACTGGGCCCAACACTGATCCCTGGGGGACACCACTGGTGACTGGTTGCCAACTGGATGCAGCACCGTTCACCACCACTCTCTGGGCCCGACCCTCCAGACAGTTCCTAACCCATCACAGAGTGCCCCTATCCAAGCTGTGGGCTGCCAGTTTTTCCAGGAGAACGCTATTGGAGGCGGTGTCAAAGGCTTTGCTGAAGTCCAGACTTCTCAGCAATGATAGGTTAAACAGAGAATTTATTCATGTTAGTGGAAGGATTACAGAGAGAGGCCACCTCTCACAACTGACAGCATTCAGCAATTGAAGAAGTCCCCTCCAGCTTCTTGACATGAGTGACAAGCATTACAAAAATTAGGCATGGAAATATAAGTAAATAATTTCAAACAGCAAATAAACAAGCAAAAATCATGATTGAAATCATCAGTGTTTTTCCTCAGGGAGTTATCCATTCACTCAAGGTTGTTAACAGTAGAATTTGGCTCCATATTCCAATTACTACTGACTGGCAGATAGAACGTTTTTACATAATTTTTATTAGACCATGTGTAACATATCAATTCAACTTCATATTTTACATATATATTAAAGTTATTTCTTCATTTTCATTTTTTCTTTCAGACAGGAATCCACATGCATAATTGACAATCACTTTATTATATCTATTACTACAGAAGTAACTAATTTTTTTAAACTAACTTCAAAATTGTCAATCTGTCTTACTCAGTGCTGAAGGTTCACATATTTTTACTTTAAAAACACATTTTTTATTTGGTAATCTTTCTAGGTCACTGAACTACTTTGGTCTTTGTTATGGTGAAACAAAAATCTGGAAAGATGGACTCTTTGGAAATAGAAGAAAACATTTAAGGAGGGAGGTGTATAAGCAATATCTCCACTTTAGTAGAACACAGTGGTACAAGTTTGACTGCCATAGAAAAGAGGTAAAAAATAATTAAAAGTATTACTGGAAAGTAGAAAAAAATCCAGTGAAATCTGGAAAATGAAAGGACACCTAAACAACTTTTTTTAGTCCAAAAAAGGAAAAAAAATTACAGAGACAGAAGAGCCCTTGAAATCAAACAACTAGTTTATTAATAAAAGAAATAGACGCTGATTATTTTATTCCTCAACAAATTATTAGGTGATCAAAAAAACAGCAATTTCTCAAGACAAAGGGATTTAACAAGATGTTACAAAATAAAGATTTTGTCAAAAAGAGTGATCCAGAAAGGTAAGATCTAAAACCAGACAAAAATTCCAAGGTTAAATCCGTGCTATATTACAGGATAGTGGGGATGGCCATGAAGCAAAGTTTACAACTGTGAGTAGATGGCCCTCTGCTGTTCCATTTGTTTCTTTGCAAATTTTTTTAAAACCTTTTGAGAACATTCTTCTATCAAATAAGCAACTTTGGAATTTCAGTCTGAAAGGAATATTTCATTTGTTGGAAAGAAAGTCTGTCAAAGAACTAGTTTCGGGAAAGCAGAAAAGATGTAAACCGCCATTCAGTGTGGCAGCTAAAGAGCTGCCCCAGAAAGAGAGGCCAAAACTAAAACTAATATGCGCCAGAAAAACATTTTTCAACGTGTCTCTATCACACAGATTAGAAGATCTTCAAAAAAATTCACATCACTAAGGAAAATAGTCCTTAAGGCAGTGTTTACTCTGTACTGTAGTAATAAACAAGATTGCTCGGTTTACCACCGAAGGATCTTTTAGAGGTTTGCAATTTTAGAACCAGATTCAATCCTGAAGTTTCCACACAGGATAGTAAACCCATAAGGTAATGTCATAGGGGTCAGCAGGTCTTCCTATGGAATCGGAACCTGTTTAGAAATAGAAATCCTTTTTCTGATTTATTTAATACTAGGCTCACCACTTTACTAGCTGTGTAGATGTGCATACAGCAACTGCCCTTAAAAGCAGGGACAAAGAAAATATCCTCACTCATGCCACATGCCCTCTTTTTTTGAATGTTGAGCAGAACTATCACTCAAACCCCTTATGTGACTGAAACAGAAACACATGGTAGATAAAAGAACTGCACGTGCTATCTTAAAATCTTATCCTTTAAAAAAGCAAAGTTATTTCTTATAAACTTATAAACTTATAATGGTCTCCTCATAAAAAAAATACACCATTAGCAGAAAAGGCATGGCTATTTCCAAATCACAGATAATACATAGTATTGTTAATAGTATAGTAGACTAACACTGTAGTAACTTAGACTATGATCTCATAAGTTAACAGAAAAAGAGATGACAGAAACAACACATCAATAGTCTCAGAATTACCAGAGTGCTTGAAAGAGACCAACTGAATCTTCCTAGGATCTGTGGACTCTCTTCTCTAAGTTCCCAACTTTCTAGGATACCGTTTCTATTAGTGTGCTTGCTTACTAAGCACATATCCCTAACTAAGCACCTCATAATGGGAATTAATTTGGCATATTGAAATCATACACATACCTGCTGCAATGAAGAGATGTCAAGCACACCAATATTTTTAATTCCTTGGAGGAACATTGGAAGCTTTTCCATGACATGATGGACTTTATCAAGAAGTGAGTTGATACTAGAAACGACATCCAGTAGCATATTTAGCACGTTGCCTATCTCAGGTGGTATCTGGATCTTGGGCAAGAAAGAAAAAAAATCACAGCCATAAATTCCCGTTAGAAACTAATTTTAACCTTTCAATGAAACAATCGAAATTATTTACCTTTTTTCTAAAACTGACTATATAATATTCCTACAAAGTATGTTTAATGGAACTCCTTTTGTTATAACTCCCCAGTCGCTCTCAAATTAGGCTGAAGAAAAGTTCCCTGGTAATGTTAGAAGTGCCCTATGACAAATCATGAATTAAAATTCAGAGAACATGTTTACACCTGCCAGGCTGAAGAGAGCTCTCCTACCCAAGATGCTAATGGGATCTGCAACATTCTGTTCCCTTGGAATTCAGCGTAAATGAGAACTTTTCTTTTACCAGGTTAAAGATGTTCAATGCAGGAATTTAATATTTCAAAAATAATTTGTAAGTTAAATTAAGTCTAGCAACCACTTTTATTGTGTAATATGACTCCTAAAGCAGCTAACTTTCATTTCGCACTTCTCCTGCCTTTGCATTTTTCATACCCAAAATGATTGCATGCACTTCATTCCCTGCTTGACCTAAGTTCAATTGTTTGCTATTTCCACCATGCAAATTTTGGAATTATTGATTTTCTCTCTATTCCCTTTGCTTTTGTGGTTTATTTAGCTGATACAATAATACAAAACAATTCATTGTTACCTGTCTAAGCAAAATATTAAAAATACTATCATCTCATCACATGCTTTCAGTTGCATTTCTGATTACTTTATGCACCTTTATTGGACTTGCAATTATAATGTCTGTGCTTAGTTTTCATCTCAACCTTCACCTGTTTTTACACAGTTTAAAAAAAAAGAAGGAGAAACTGTAGAAAAATCTTATTCAGTCAAAAAATTAGCAGAACTTCCATTATAATTTAGGATGAGTTGACAACATTGTTTATTCTTTGCTAGGAATTCCTTGTTTCATTGGGGTTTAGTACAAATACCCATCAGAATAAGCACTGGTTTCTTTTCTTCTTTCTTTTTTTCCCTCTAGGTTTGCAGATAATTCAGGAAGTAGAAATCTTTTATCTCTGGTATCTTTACCTATTCTGGGAAGTGGTCTTGGTTTTAAAAGTCTGTAGTTGACCTGTTTTACTGAACATGCAGCATCCAGAATATAACCTGGCTTTAGAACAAAATATTCCTTCTCCTGATGTTATAACTTTATTTCAGCTATTCATACTTACAACACTTTATGTTCTGTCAATCAATTACCCCAGAATAACTGAAATTAATGTTTTTTAACTATCAGAAATCATAATCAATAATTTTGCTCTTATAAGTAAAAACATTATCTCACTGAAAACCTTCACTAGGTTGCAGATTATCTACAGTTCTACATATTATCTACATATAATACAGGCATGCTGCAGAGTTTTGCTTACTTAGTGCTGTGAATTCTTCCTAGAAAATAATTTTGTCATTCTTGTGATTTGAGCTTTTATGATTGTTTTAACTCCCATGATGCCAGCTCAGTCTTCCACACTTACACATAAAGAAGTGACTAATCACATGAAGTGCAATTGACTTCCTATATTTTCTGTAAAGTTTTCATAACTAATTCCTAAGCAATAATCTTTCTGAGGAAGCATGAAATGGAATGCAGGAGCATCTATCAACCCCATTCTTCAACTGTGTTTGTTCTGTGGATCTAGATGAAGACAAAAAACGCCATATGTCCACTGTTTAATTCCACTGAGAAAGAATATCTGAAGAAATAACAGAATTATCAATCTATCTACCTGTGTTCTTTACACCACCTTAAGAAGAAAAACACAGGAACCAAATGCTTTTTTCCATCTTACCTTGTAAATGATGTGACGTAAGTTTAAATTCTGTATAATCAGTACAAACATGGTGTACAAGTCCAGTGCTGGTAAGGAACATAATTCTTCCACTACCAGGGAAGTTTTACTGTTTTCAGGCAGCTTTAGCAGCAGGCTAAGTACTTCTTCATCACATCTTCCAGTTAAAGCTACCACAAAGGCACTGTAAAAAACCTATCAGAATGTATGTGTATTAAAATTTTTTCTTCCTGAACTGCATCATCTTTTTTTATAGTCAATAAGGTGAAAATTTTTGTCACAGTAACATGACTATTTGCAGTCACCAACAGACCTGAAATAATAAACTATACAGTTTTATGTCAGATTGGTGTGTTCTTACTTTATACTCTACGTACATATAAAAAGATGAAATATATTTCTTATAAAGATCTACTTTCATTTGTTCACAGATAAATAATTCATTCTATGAGCATTCATTCCATAAGCAGGTATATTTACAATGTTGAACACACTCCTTCCAGCAGATATACACCTTTGTTACAGTAACATATAAAGATCAAAATCCAAGTGTTATGAATCACTAAAATCAAACAATGTGGTCCTTCTTTATTTCAAAGGACATACAAAATTAACACTTGGTGATGCCTATATGGCACAATGTTCACTCTGAGTCAGCTCACATTTCTCACTTAAACAGTCCTTTGAAATGTCATTTCATAGTGTATGAAGGGACAAATAAATGACTAAGCAGACCTCAAGTGAGACTAGAATAAAACCTTGGATAATGACGGTTTGTTTCTTCCTACAAAAATGTCACATCAAAAGACAAGTGCTTGTAGTCCAGATATCTGAGGAGTTCTTAGCTACCCAATCTCAACAAGCCCAGAAAACTTACAAGTTTTTGTAGGAGCCTAAAAGAGTCAACATATAGGGCTCCATTGTCCTGCTTAGGACAGAACCCACCTCTACTGCCTCCACTGAGTGTATCTCTTGCTAGTAACAGTACCCAGCAAGGGAGAGAATCTGCAAGAAGATCCAATTAGGAGCCAAAATTGGTCAGGATATGTTATTTAACTCTTTAAATCCTATGAATATTTTGTTTTCCAATTCATAATTTGACTTTTCAAATTTTATTCCAGAACAGAATTTTGCCCTTGTGATTTTAAAGGATTTCCAATATATTTAAATATTCACTCTTTGTGTGTGCATACAAGGAATGGTATATGAATATACTGATCTGGACTTCTTCCTGTGGAGGAAAATTGAGTATGATACAATTTGAAATTTATTTCCTCGTATCCCACATGAATATCACCATTTCAGTGCAGCTGTAACCCATTCTGGGTTTTATCCACTAGGTTAAGTTTCTCTGAACTTTCCTTGCAGCTTTGTGAGTACCAGACCTAATCCAAACTCTTATAGTCAGTAAATGAATGCTTATAGTCCTCAGCTTATAGGTGTTGAGCTATTTCAAATCACTTAATCACATGTCAATGAGCATGGCCTGCATAGAATATCATGGCACAAATTACGGGTAAATGCAATAAGCACAAACAATTCTCAGGCTTACTCTTACCATTACAGAGGCAAGCACAGTACAGTATACAATCACAGAAATACAGGACTACAACTGGCCTGCAGCTATCATTAGGGCTATCAGACAGTGGCTATATAGACCATAAACATAATAGGCATGCCTAAATTATTGCTTTAAAAAGTACTTGTGCAGCTTGCATAATCAGTAGGAAACACAGACATTTTAATGCTCCAGTTGGATTGGGGGAGGATTTAAATACTTAAGAGAAAAAAAATTCTATATAAATATGTGAATGTGAGACGTGTATATATCTAAGCTCTGTATGACTGGCAAAAAGTAAGGATGGAAAGTAATTTGACATTTCAGTCAATTAGCATTATTATTTCAAAGGATCAAAGGTGCACCGAATCCCATTTAACTGAATTGCTTTCAGATGACTTCTCTCATTACCATTTACTGGTATCACAATAACAAGCTAACAATAAAGGCAGTCACAATGCCAAAGAAGCAGAAGAACAAATCATCTATAAGTAGTTATGATGGTCTGAACTGTCTTTTTAATAGCTGCACTTTTCATGAAAAGACTTGCGACTGTTTCTGCAAGTGGAGCATCACTGACCCCCGGTGGCTGCTTGATTGACCTGAAGAGTTTACACCAAATGCACTCACAGCTCTTACCAGTCATGCAAACACTAACCAGAGAGAGAATCTCTTAAGTAGGTGGCATTTTTTATGATTTCTACTGATCACAGGGATCACAGAAAACAGTAATGATAACACACAGTCTTACACTCAGAAAACTTACAATATTCAAGAGACAACAGATAAAATGAAAATAAGATACTGGTAATATAGTGTAAGAAGAGTGAGGAACACACAAAGAAATAAAAAAAAAAATGCAGAAGACAACCCCCTACTGCAAGGAGAAGAGGTGGTAAGATACCAAATGATATCTTCAGAAATCCTCATCTTTTCTACAATCCCAAGACAGCAAAGCTCAATTTCTGTGTCAGTACAAGGAGGTAAAACACTGCTGAAAGTAATGAAGCAGTGCCATTTGGACCAGAAGACAAGTGCTAATATAAATTGATCTCTTAATGCATCACATTACTATTTTTAAGTCCTAAAATTCACACAGATATTCCACATAGAAATGATAAGTGAAAATATAAGATTCCACACAAACAATATGGCTTGTTTTGTTTCAGCTGGTGCATCAGGCTATAGGTTGACATATTAATCTGACACCTTTTTTTGATCTTTTACCTTTGAATGAGAGACACTGGCTTCCAAGATGGTATTGACAGTTTCTTCAGAAATATTGACAGAAGAACCAATGTCTAGCCTCAGCTGAGTAAGATTCTGCACATACTCTTTGACTTTCACGTCTGGAAGAAAAGGGAAATAGTGCCAAAAGTACAAATCTGCTTAATTAGATTGTACCCTTTTCATTCAATTTACTGTGAACAGTGAAAAAGGACAAAAACTTCATATCATGTAATTCACTTCTACTTCAAATTTAAAGGTCACTCTCCTGGCAGACTTAAAGGGCTTCTGCATCTGTTTGCGTTATTCTACAAAAACACTTGTTATCCCACATCCCTGTACTACAAAAATGTCTGAAATTAGTATAACAGCTTTTAGTCCTCTCTGGTTTTCTCCTTACACTAATTTAAGCCCTCTCTTCTTTCTAATTAATCCCTACATCTTACTGTAAATGTTCTAGCTGACTGTACTATGCTGTCCTGTGCCAACTCAAGGTGCATGTATGGGCACATGTGTACAATGAAAATATATCGCATTACGTCAGTGGTCTACATAGGCAGTGTACCTTTGAATTTTGAAGAATAGAGAAACAGATATTGTCCTACAAAATTACATAACAGTAGTTTACAAAAAAGTGAAGAAAACTGGAACCCACCATTCAAGAGATTTAAATTGCTGAGAAGAGCAGCTGCTGGATTTTCTGACAATTGTAGCTCCAAATTTTCAGCCAACCTGAAATGATAGGCTTAATTTCACAAGTTATCAGAACAAAGTCATTGGCATTTCTATGCATAAAGACTAACATGAATAGTGAAACGGCCACCAAATGAGGCAAAAAGGTAACATTATTCTCTATGTGCACGCACTAGCACCTCTACAAACCTTCTCACACTGTATTTATATGGTGCAGGGATTATTTATATTCTGTGACTAGATGAGACTGCAAATGTAGGGTCTTCCCATAATGGTTAAGTGCTTTAGCAAACAGTAGTTTATGTAGAAGGACAGATTTAGCAATGTCTGACCTCTAGGTTTCTTATTGAACACACATTTTTGAAACCTAGAGATACAAATCACTGAAGTTCAGGATGAATAAAGTCTATCTAAGTATAATTTAAGTAAGAAAGAGTATGCACACATCAGATATTATTTATTCTTCAAAAACTGGACATTAGTCCATGGCTTGGAGCAGCATTTAAGCTTAAGTTCTTTTGTATTATTACTGTAATTCAGACACAATTCAAGCTCTTTATGAAAACAACCCAACAGCCAAACTAGTATAGCAACAATTATAACAATGACCAGTTCTAGAAGATAGCAAGTTTGAAATACTCTGTAGTAGCAGTTTTATTCATTTACTGTTTTTCTTCAAGTAAATAGAAAATATCAGAAGTTATTTGGAATTCAATCCCATCAGTTTACAAACACCATCCCACATTTCTGACTGCCTGAACTGCTGAACTGATGTGAATGCTTTCCGTTTTGCAAAAAGATATCCAACTACTGAGAGGACAAGCCATATCAAAACAGCTTTAAAGAAAAAATTTAGATATCAAAATTTTGACCTAACTCAAGTCATAGGAAACTGAAAACTTTCTTAGTTGTGATTCAAAGCATTTACCTGATGAAGAAGCAAGATTTTCTGCAAGTGTTCAGCAAAAATTTAAGAGCTTTTAGAAATACTCAGAATTTTTCTAATTTACTTAAATAATTTGTACATTTTATCCACTCAATTTTCAGTCAAATGAACAAAGCTTAAAATGACAATATTTCTCCTGCAATTACATAATTTAGAACACAGATGTGTACACAATAACATTGCTAAAAATACAGAACTGTTTGGGGTACCAAAATGTAAAAAGTTTTACATTTGCAGTTGTCTCTGTATGTTCCCCAACATTAGCTGACATTCACAGCTGTCATTTCTGGTATTCTGCAAGGCTTCCTGGAAGGTCTCCAAAGTATGGGAAAGTTTTTGGTTTATATATGCCATACTCTTGCAATCCCCCTTGTTGAAAGTAGGCCACAATCTTTCAACATCCTGCAAAACACAGTGGTCATACAGTTAGTAAATTCATGAGATTGTGTTATTACTTGAAGTAGCAACTCTTGGTAACTAGATAATACAGATTTTCGAATGAGAATATGGGTAAAGTAATACTCTCTTACTGATTGTATGAGTAATTGAAAGTGGGTGAGAAGTTTTCAAGAACCAAGGAATTTTCAAATATTTGAGTTTTGGAAACAGCCAAATTGGGAATTGGAACTAGCCTGTCAAGGAGATTCATCCACTACTATAAATGTAAACATTTTAATTTCAAATTTATTTAAAAATGAAATGAGCTTTTCTTTTCTTTTCTTTCTTTTTTCTTTTTTTATTTATTTATTTTAGGTTGACAATTTTTATCTTTTTCCCAAAAAATTGTTTTGAACATCAGTTTCCATTCAACAAACCAAAATATCTGGATACTCATATCCAAAATTTTTCATGCATTACGCTCTGTTTTATATGCACTTTTATATTTTCACTGGAATATGCATGTTTTTGATTTTGCAAGGCTGTTTTAATATTTGCAGGAGTAGGTCATAGAATGGTAGTGACTACAGAAATGCATTTGGTCCTCAAAATTCTACTTTGATGTATGAATGATACCTCTTGTCATCTGTTTGTTTTAAAACGTTGGTGTTCATATCAGCAAAGTGTCCAGGTGAATAAAGTAGCAGAGCTGTTTCATAAAAAGGAGGCAAATTCTATACTAAAAAGCATGACTTCAGTATTGGGTATGTGTGTGCTATCAAAAGGCCTGCTTCCAGCTTTGGATAAGTTTCTATATGTCAAATATTACTTTCTCCAGCTGGTAATTTCATGTACTGTTAAAGAAAAATAGACTGACCCCAACTGGTAATCACAACTATTTTATCTGGAATTAATCTGCCTAAAACGTGTATTCATATCTAGTTTGATTTCACAACTGTTCCTGTGAAGATTTAAAAGTATAAATGTACTCTAATTCATTAAATCATCAGTATGACATAATTTAAAGAAATTAAAAATGAACTGCTGTTTCATATTGATTGACAATCCAGTTATTCTAGTTGTAGGAATTCTAATAATTTTAGTCATACTTGCAGCTTGCAAAGTTCACCATTGTTTACTTAAGGAATTTCTCCTGAATATCACTATCAAAATCATCAGAGCTATACCCATACAAACCTCAGCTTTCTATAGTCACCAAGGGGACTCGTCATTCAGAGTGGGGGAAAAAAGGAAACTCCCATTAGTTTCCAGAGTTAAATACATGTTGTAAAGCACACTGGTAGGTGTGGGAACCACTCAAACCTGATAATGATCTCGAACCACAGTGATCCCTTCAATGATAGCAGGGAGCAAGTGACTTGTTAATCCATCTTTACACTTTGTAATGACACAGAAAATGTTGCCAAAGACAACTGGTTCTTCTGTAAGAGAAAATGTCCAGGTTTAGTCAGTTAAAAACCTCATAAAAATGCTGGACTCAAAGTAAAAGTTAGCCAACTAATAAAGGACAACGAAGTTTTTAAAAGCAAAGAAAATTTGATAATTTAAAGGCATAAAGAAATATGTCTAGCTAAATTTAGGTATCACTGCAGAGGGTAAGAAAGGCTGGTTTGATTCAATTTCAATTACTCTTCTCCATTACACTTTCCTGGTCAATAACAAGAACATCAATACTTGCTACAGAACTAGAGAAGAAAAATTTCATATTTAGTCTTCGTGAGCATAACTGTGAGAAACTGAGTATATCAAACACATCCACCTTCCCCTCAGTCAGGCTCCCCTGATCCTGTTTCCCCATAGAGACATCAGGATGTTACTAACCCTTCAGTGCATAGTAACTTTCAAACCCTAACTGCAAGGAGAGGGAAACAGCATTACATGGACATTTTCCATATCTAGGGATAATGAATCCCTATAGGGAAATTTATCACCTGATCATCCATGGAGGCAGTTTCTACCCAATATTGCAGCCCCCACGTCCTTGGATAAAAGCTCCATTCCCCTGTCTGTAGTGGGTTTGTAGATGGGATAGCAGTGAAGGAATTTGGTTTGACTGCTGAATTCTGATTTATAACCAGGATTGAGTTAGTTTTTTCAGCCATGTGGGTTGGGGTCTTTTCCCTTATATTTGGTTCATAAGTCAAGCAGGAAGAATAATAAACATTCCCCACTGCTTCCAAAACAAGAAAATCTTGATCTTGCTCATAGAAGTAGTACAGTATAACTCAGCAAATCAAACCAAGTCAAGCAGTTTTCACCTTTTCTCATTAGGTTTCAATGTTTTCTGTAACAAATGAAACATTATGAAACACTCTAACAACCAGATTATTGAAATAAAAATTACAAGAATGTAGTTGCTGAGTCTCGGTTCTCTCAATAGGCTGCTCTTCAGAGGTCAAATACAGAACCCAAGTACTTGCACACATTTTCAGTATCACCTATTCACAACACACATTACACTGTTTTACTCTTTGAAACTACATCGGTCACAGGAGAGTGGAGAAGACAGTCAGAACTGGGTGACAATCACATAATCATATTTTATGTTTTTTTTGGAAATTAATTATGCATAAAACATTACAAGCAATTCTGGGCATGGCTGGTTAAAATGTGATGTTTGAAAAGCACAGGCTTTTGTTTTCCAAAGAAAACATGATATGAAACAATACTCAGGTCAATATAGAGCCTTTCTTAAAGTGTACGACTTGGGGGTCTATACATAAGGAATAAAACGTTAAAATTTAACAATTTGTTGAAGATAAAGTTATTCAGCTACAGGTAATCAATTCACTGGTTCAACATGTCCAGAAGTGGGAGGTGCTACTTCCTTTAAGTACTTGCCCCATTTTTCCTTACTGTCAGCTACATGCTGCCTTGCAGCAACTCTGGTTCATTAAAAAAACCCCTGTGACTTGACTCTGCTCACCAGCTGAAGAGGAGCAGCAAGACCTCCTGCTTCCACAGAGATTTGAATCAGTATGAACACTCCAGAAAAAAATCATCCCTTTGTTTGATCTGCATCAATTTTTTCATGTGCCTTTGTTGGTTTAATTTCCAGGCATCAATATGCTTACCTTTCTTGGTATCACCCAAATTAACTTATTTGTATACAAGTTTGCTTAAAGTAAAACCTTAACTTTACAGCACTAACATATATGGTGACCTATGGAGTCACTACTGGGTAACCAACCTGAAAAGATTTTGAGAATACTCAAAACGGTAAACTGCAATTTCTGCAATAGTAGAACACTATCAGGGTATAAATGTTCCTGAAGAATCTTGCAGATTTTAGATGCTCTGTAGAAACATTAAAAAGAAAATATTATTTTTGTAACAAGACTTCTACAGAAAATTTTCAACAGGTGACTGTGCATGATTGCACAGCTCATTGAACCACTTAAGTGTTTCAATACTGTCACATTTGTCCGAACTATTTCAAAAACAGAACATAATATTTCCACATTAAAAAAATACCTTAGGAGTGTTAGAAAGTACCTTTGCAAAGTAAGCAAAATTGTAATAGCTTCAGAAATACTGAGAACTCACAGAATATGCTGACTTAAAGGCAAAGAGCAGAATATACAAAACTCTGATAATCATCATGTGGGGAAAATAAACCACTTTTCTGGTATTTGCTTTTGATTTTTCAAGATTTGGCTAATACCTGGCCCTGTTGACCACTGGTTTCACATATTTGCATAAAATCAACCATAAAGGTCTCAATACCACATTAGAGACATGCATGAACTTCAGTATGCCATTTCTCAGCTGGTCTGTGTCAGTAGACCAGTAGCTCCACCAGCAAGACACCCTAGAGCTGTGTGGAGCAGTCATCTTGTGGGCTTATTCAGTATTGTTCAAATGCAGCAACTCCAACCAAAGAGTACTTTCGTATAAGTGTCAGTAAACATTTTCCTGAAGCAGAGTTTCCTCTGCTGCTGGATTATGTTTGATCTGAGTAATCAGCTCAAGATTTTTTCAGAAACTGCATTTGTTAAACTGAACAACTTAACACTATAACCATAGCATAAGACATGAACAAATTTAAGTTGAAGAAATTTCACAGACATACATTTGGATATAGCAAAAAAAAAAAAAAGAACTCACACACCACAAAGCATTAGTTCCAAGCATTCCTTAATATTTAGTACCATAGCCAAAAATGGCTGTTGCCCACCAATAACTGTGGGATCAATATTCAGACCTGTAAGGATTTTAAAATACAAGTATCTTCAAATATTTGTTTTTATAATAATTCTAAAGAAATCAATTTAAGTTACAATATAGATGACTAACCACATCGATAATGTGGTCCACACAATATAATTTGATACTCAATACCACTGGCCTCAACAATATAAGTTGGCAAAAATCAGAAATGAAACAGTAATTAACTTAATAAAAGCTTAATAAAAGCTGTTCATAAACAGAGAGCCCTTCTGTCGTTGTCAGTGCACTTGTGAAAATGAGTACATAGAAAACTCTCACCTCATTTCTGCCATTACATCCTTATGCAAATCCTTTAGTAATAGTCTTATTTTGTTCCTGTCGTGCTCTACAGTAGACTGAAATATCACTTGCAAAATCTCTTGCATGATCTCCAGAGTTCTGTTTTGGGACTGAGTAGAAGCTTCTCCATATTGTGCCTTATAAAAAAATGAGTCAATGAAGTCAACTATCTGAAGCTCAGTATTGTTTGTATGCAAGGCTTCTTCTTTTATAACAGCAAGATCAGCAATTATATGAAGGAGATCATTTAACAAAACTGAAGTAGCAGAGTGGCTATGAGTCAGTTTTTCTCCACTGAGATGACCATCACCAAACAACATACCAGTGTAGTCTTCCTTAGACTTATTTTGGAAAAGTTCCAGAAAGTCAATAATGTCTTTGACAGCCAGCAGTAGGTCATTTGATGAACTTTCATTAGTCATAAGGAGAATTAGAGCATGTATTATTTTAGTATAATTTTTATTGTTACACTCGCATAGAAAGTTCTTCACAATGCCTTGCATATCTTCAAAATTTCTTAATATAGCATCTACAGATGATGTCTTAAACCACTGTATTAAAACATCAGGAGCCACTGAATAGGACCGTCCAGTTGCTAACTTTAGTAATTGAAACCCTTGGTCTACCGCCACAAGTAACTCTTTAACACTAAAATTCACCAATAAATTTTCTATGCTTGTAACTATAGGAAACCAGAAGTTCTCAAAGTTATCAGATATATTGATATTTTCATTTAAAGCAGATATTATCATGAGCATTGAGTATGTCTGGTTTCCAACAGATGACAGTGTCATTAGAGGCTGAATTACAGAAAGAAAAGAAGTGACAGCATCTGTATTCAGGAGTTGAGAAACTTCACTGGTCATATTCTTAACATTAGTAAGAACACCCTTGAGTGATGTTCTTGAGTGTCTGTTCCAACTTAGGCCACCATAAAGATGTTCCAGAAGATCTTTGGCCATCTCCATTTCTACCACTGAAACACTGCCCAGTATTTCAATGATTTGTAAAGCTACTTGGCTCTTCGGTGTGGAGGAACAATTGATTGTATATGTATTATTCACATGCAGTGGCACAGCATAAAGAGATAGCTCATTCCAAAAATCTAGCAGCTCTTTGAGAACTGAGCCATTTACATGATGGAGCTCAGAAAACTTCAAAAGAATAGAGTTCCATTCTTTGATCTGATGAAAAAAGCAAGTCAGATTGAGAGAAATATCCATCAGAAAGTCTTCCCTAGAGCAAGAGAAACTGTCCTCCAGAGTGATGAGTTTAAGCTCCTTAATGACTTCAATGACTGCATTATAACTAAGAGTAGAATTGCTATGCATAAAGTCACAAGGTTTGACAGTGGGATCATTCTGAGGTGCTGCTGTTGTCAGAGTCCAGCAGAATGCTGCAGAAAAACAATCAGAGACCTCTGCAGGTTTATCAGGTATGTCTGTCAGTGTCTCCAATAACATTAGAAGACCTTCTACTTGATCAGACAACTCCTCATCGGTAAACATTGGCATTTTTTCTTCCTGAGTCAGTATGAAAGCATATATTTCAGTTAGTGCTTCTGTAGTGTTTCCATGGGCTAATCTTTCCATAAGGCTGATGACATCAAAGAAGAGGTTGAACACATCTTCTACATCATAGAGCTCATCCTGTTCAAAAAGTTGGGTTATTTGCCATAAGCCAGTCAGGTTCAAATGACAGGAAATGTTCTCAAACGCATCCCACCAGTCTGTTAAAGTTCCTAACTCAGAGTTCTCAATATAAAAAGGTTTGATATTTTTAAAGAAACTATCTATATTCCTCTGGACTTGTTTGAATCTACTTGTCAGGAACTCAACATCAATGTTTCTCATGTTTTCCACCAAGGCTACCATGTGCTTTAGAAACTCCTTTTCATCTCTTAATGGAATGTCAGTAAAAGTGAGAGACTTGAAAATTTTAAGTGCCTTTCTTACCAGTTCAATATTTAGAGCTGCTGTTTCTTTCAGTTTCTGCGGAAATGTTTTGTTTTCACTCTGCAAGTTTGAGTCAAGTTTTCTAATCACATTTTGAAAGAACTCCATCAGCAAATTGATATTTTTCTCATGTAAGAAAGGTTCAATCTCAATGTCTGAATGAGAGGAGCTGTTTTCTTGAACTTCAGAAGTTCTATTTTTCAGAAGAGTTTGAATTTCTGACAAAAGTTCCACTGATAAATGCTGAATGCGATGAAAAGGATTAAGGAGCATTCTCGAAGTACTGCTAAATCCATGGACTGACTGACTAAAATCAGTCTTATTTGACATATACAATGAGTGCCCCACTAAATCACTGATAACCATTTTCATTTGCCCCCCAGACTTATTTAAAAGTCTAAAAATAAATTCAAGTCTACTAATTTCATCTTTTACATAAAAATCAGGGAGAATAAATTTTAAAGGTTGTGCTATGACATTGAAATAAACATTTACACAAATAACATCAGAAACAGATAGGGAACATTCAGGAAGTATCAAATTAAAAATGAAATTAACAAAGTCCATCACATTCATTAGCTTAGTATCTGTCTCAGTGTTTCCCAGAGACTGCAGAAGAAATAAAAAATGTTTTGCACTTTCAAGGTGGGAAGATGACTTGTATTTTTCACTGAGATTACTTAATCCATGTATCCATCTGTTACAATCCTCTGCTTCATCCAATGTACTATAGAGGTTTAGAAAGGAATTAAGATGAGGTGAAAAATTTGTTTGCAAATAGCTTATGTTTTTCAGACTACTGTTCAAAATTAGTTTGGTAATATTCTGGAAAATGCTGATACAAACTATATATTCGTCTCGAGGTACACTTTTTAAAAAAGCAGTTGTGTGATTTATCTCAGTAAGAATAATTTCAAGTTCCTTTTGTGAGAGCTTGAGAATAGTAGAAAGGGAATTTCCAATGGAAAATACACCAACACCCCTATCTTCACCCTCAGATTCTCCTGAGATGAAAATATCAAGCCAAGAATTCAAAAACTCTCCATTAACAACCTTCAGTATAGATTTCTGCAATTCAGTTATCACGACTCCCATCATTTCTAAAACACTTTCTAAACTGTTACCTTTAAGCAAGCTTGTGACATCAAATGCATTGTTAAATACATTTTGAAGACTAGCAAGGAAAGCCTCAAAATCTTTCCAGTCATTTAAATTGCCACCTTCTTGAAATACAACTTTTAATATTTTCATTGCTTCTCTTGTAGATTCAAGAATATCCATAGCTGTATTATTGCATAGTTGGTCATGAGTTGCATTTAGAAGACTTTGGGAGAGATTTGCCAAATCATTTCTTAGACACACAAAAAAGGTTGAATTCAAATTTAAGATTTTAGATCCTTCTTCAAAAATCTCTGTCCACATTTGAAGCCATGTAAAAGTGCAGTGCAAAGCAGAAGGCACACTTATGTTATCTCCCAGGTTTGTTAGATTAGACAGGACACTGTCCAATGGAAGCAGAAGTAAGTCATAAACCTCTGCTGAATGATCTGCAGAACTAATATTTGCTAGATAAAAATCAGTGCACCCATTATTGACCAGGCACTCCTGAGAGATATCAAGAAACTCAGTCAAATAACAAAAGGCCGCTGTTTGGAGCTCTTCATCTATAAATAAAATTTTAAGGCTGCTCAGAGTGCCATAGACCACTTGCATCTCTTTTTTTCCATTCTGTGCAGCAAACTGGGCCTGAAACTCTGTGTAGTTGTAAAATAATAGTAACTTTTCACACAGAGACTTACTGGTGAGGTTCCAGAGAAGGTCAAAAGTTTCAGACAGAAAATCAAAAACTAGATCCTTATTTTGGAAATCATGCCATACTTGAAAAGATAACATATCTTTTAAAGTCTCATAAAGAAATGTTAACAGAGTGCTATTGTTCTTAATATTTAAGACCAGTTCATCATTCTGATACAGAGAGAAAATTATTGGAACAAGTGAGGTCACACTAGTATTGTTTAACTTTTGGATGTTTTTGAGGAAATCATGCACAATATCTCCTAATTCTTGTACCTTAGACATAAAAGTTGCATTTGAGAGAAATAAAGAGGAGGTATTACTCAGTCCAGGAATTGTGGTGAAAGACACATTGACATGGTCACTAGACAATGATCCAACTTCATAGAGATTTCTTAGGAAGTTTTCACTTAAATGTTTTAAATGGTTCAAAGCAGTAACATTTAAATCTGACCAGTCAGTCAGGATATTTTGTAGCGATACCATACTTCTACTATGGAGTTTATTTTCTGTAATGGAAGATACAATTCTAGACAAGTTCTCAATTACCTCCTCCTCTTCCACTTGACTCATATGAGAAAGCCTAAAACCAAGTTCAGAGAAGAAAATTTCAACTATATGCCACAAAACTTCTGTCTTCTTTTTTGACCAGAACCTCTGAAGAGGCTGGAATTCTTTTTGTAGCTCATTATGGAGTTCAGCAACTGCAAGTGAGAAATTGGTGACAGAATCCTCCCCCTGAGCAAAATTTTTCATCCATATTATTATATTATTCAAGGCATTTTCAATTAGAGACTGTTTTGAAGAAGCTGAGAAATCAAACATTATAATTTCTTCTATGACTTCTACAAGATGAAAAAGATGATCTGTTTCCTTTTCACCAGAAATCCTTAAGTTTTCTTCTCTCTTCAAAAACTCTTTGAAAGAAGTCAAAGTCCTGAAAAATTAATTATAAGTTTTTTTCTTGTTAGTTACCTAATAGACAGACAGGAATTGGTTACATATATAATTTATAATTTTTGAATCTAGGTCTCTTTATTTAACTTGAAGACATTCCAAATATAATTTAAATAGCAGTCACAAATTAACCACCACAAAATGTGAAATAGCACAAACTGACAATTGCTTTGGTTTTCAAAAACGTGAAAAAAATTCATTGAAAACTCACAACTCCATTCAAATCAAAACCTGAATGTAGGCAGCTAGGTCAAGGAAATGTGCATTTAACAGTAATTACAATCAAGCTTGTAAGCCACAAAGAGTCAAACACCTTTGAGTATGTCACATTTTCAGCTGCTGAAAAGAGTAAAGCTTTTATGTTCCACGGACTAATTATTTTACAGAAAGGAATATATCAATGTAATTGATCAAAACCTCTCATTTTCTATGAATGCTGAAGAATTTTTTGTTTTCCCATAATTATTGAATGCTAAAATATTCCTATTGACTGGCTGATACCTGAACAATGCTATTTTAATACCTACCAAAAAAACCCCCAAACATGAAATCATAGTGAAAATTAGAATGCTCCAACAGACATTTCCATTATTCTGCGTATTTATCAAAAGAAAAACCATTTACTAGCTCTGTAAGACTGGTCAAGAGGAGGTGCACAGTGAAAAACAGCCTTCCAATGCAAGGGTCTCAAAGTTAAAGATACCTTATCCTTAAATATATTTTCTTTCTTTCCAGATTCAGGACTCTGCAGTCAAAGAGGTAAAGCACAAAAACATTGTGCAGTGCAAACAAAAAGGTAAAACTGCTGAAAAAATATGGGTTTTTTCTTGTTGTGCAGTCACTATATCATCTACTTTGTAGTTTCATTACAACAGCAGTAGTATAGCAGTTTCCTTCTATAAATAAGAACCGAATTCCAAAATGCACTACTAAATCATTGAATAACTTGACTGCAATCTCTCTCTCATCAGTATATAATGGATTGCGTCTTTCAGAGTTATCCTCAGATGTTGATTTGTATAGCATGAATCATATGTCCTCCAGTGGTAGTGCTTTATATTAACAAGTAGAGTTATTACAAGCAATGGCAAATTGAGGCCAACATTATAGCTCCCAGAAGCAATGCAAGTCATCCAGTGTGCATTTAGAAAGAGGGAAATATCAGATCCTGTGCTGTATACCTTTCTTGAGGCATGCCAATTTTGACAAACGTTAACTCCTTTCATCTACAGCTCAAGTCCTCTGTAGAACCTTCCTCATCAGGAATATTTTAATAGCTTGACAAAACGTATCATTCTAAGTATAGAACTTACAGTCATATCTTCATATAAACTGCTTACATTTGCCTTGAGTGATAAAACAAATGGAGAACTTGGAATAGTAAGAAAAGTTTAAAAACATCAAAAGAAACCATAGCCTCAGGGTGCCCTAGATGAGATTGGAAACTACATACATACAATTAATGCTAAGTGTTTAAAATTCTGTTCTCCATAGCAGGCTTCTGCTACAAGATCTTCTGCACAATTAACATGAGTTTGACTTCTACAATAAAAATCCAAAATGTTTTAGATGCACTGGACTCGCTGTACATAAGAAGCATTACTGAGTCACAGCAACTCTTTATGGGAATTAAACTTTGTTTGCAGAACAAGATAAAGAATTCAGGTCCTAGTTCAAAATGCCCAAATGCTGATTCCTGTGAGTCCTGATCATGTGGTAGCCAGGTCCTCTGCTGAACCTGTAAGTAGCTATACTCTGAAGCACAGACTTAATTTCTTTTTCAGAATGTGTAATCATCAGCACAATGATTTGACTGTATATGAGGTTTTGAATTACAGAATAAAAAACACCACAAAACAGAAATTAATTAAATGCAATGTGAAAATGAATATTCAGGTTGATCTGAACTTCATAAAACAAGTTGCAGAAAGATCAGTATAACTTAACTTACCAATCATGAGATGCAGTATATCCTTCTGAAAAGTAGGCATCTGATTTCTCATTCCATTGCTGGATCAGGGTATTTATGCCTGAAAAAAGTTTCCTGGCTTCCCTTTCATCTAGAAACTGAGATACTAAATCAGCTATTAGTCTTCTAAGTTCCAAAAGGAGATTCTGAGAGAGACTGCTGCTGCTAAGCCATTGCTCAATTACCTGGCAGATTGAATACAAAATAGAACACCTAGTTACAGAATCAAAGCTTTCCTATTCATCCAGTAAACAGAATTTGCATGTCTTTTAAAAAAATCACACAATTAACATTGACAGTAAAATTTCTCCCTAACAACCATCTAGACTCTGAAATTGCTGACCTTACAAAGGTTGATTTTCAATACAGTTTTGACTGACCTGCAAATTGGTAATGGTTGTTCATACAGAGAACTGACCTCCTATGTATTGGTGTCCCTGTCCAAAGACCCAAGAACTGTAAAAAGATGACCTGAGTCTGAAACCAACCAAAAGCTGACCTCCACAGTCTCAGACTTCCTATACCAGAATTCTGCCTATACTACCAACACAATGGAAGCCAGCAACCCTGACATTTTTGGGGGTCCATCTCACAAAGAGATGGCAAAGGAGCCTGCATGCTCCCTTTGTGTAGCCCAGAATAAGATACCAAGGCCTGGCCAAACCTCCTGACTGCTCTCCTATCTTCCATCATTACCTTTTTTTTTTTTTTAATGCCAAGTGGATATAACAGATTTACTCTAAGTGAAGTCCAGTTCCCTCAGAAAATTCACAGTGACCAGTAGCTTACAGTACTTCAAGTTACCATCATAAGAATGTCAACTCTTGCTAAGAGTTTTGAAATCATGGCTGAAATTATTACTGGATTTTCCTACATAGGAATTAACGCATTAGTTTTGGCAATCACATTAAATTGTTACTTCAAGTCATCATATAGCAGGGAAACCTTTATCAAAGGCTATATTTTTGAGGAAATAAACAGGAAACTCTACCTGCTTTCTTTAGACTATATTGCAAAACTCTCCAGATCAGCTTGATACAGGTTTATATTTTTTAATGGAAAAAAAGCCCCATATTTTAGTATAAAAACAAACATCAGTGTTAAGGTAACTAGGTGTTTTCCTTAGGAAACATCTGAGTGTTTTATCTTTTCCTCCAAGCAACTATACTTATGTCATTATAGAGTCTGTATGCCAAGCTGTTCTGCTAGATCAGAATGCTGTAGTGGAGCTTTACTTTCATCTCTTTCAACCTTCTTTTGCCACTATTGCCAGAGCTAGTGAAGAGGAATTAAAAATAAATTAATTATTCATTAATTATAAGTGGAGGCCTCCAGTCATCTTTTAGTTTTGCCCAACATTCAGTCTCAGGTGGGACAGATCTTGCCTCTGACAGGTCTTTGCAGTGCAGTATATTTCACTATATTCCCTATAAGATTGCAAATATGAATTTCAGTTAATGAGAAAATTTGATTAAGTGGACACATGGTGATAGATTATACTTCCACTGTAATGATTCTTTATAAGGATTACTTCATCTTATTAGCAAGATGATAAAAAGTCATGAAAATAACAGATCTTTTAACTAAGTTACTGCTGACAGCCTACATGCAAAAATTACGGATTCAATCTGTTATCTTATTAAAATGTACCTGTGTATAAAGTCTGAGCTTGCTGACAGCATGAACAAGATACAGTTTGGCCTCATGCCGTGCAGAAATGCAGCCCTGTCCATTATTCTCTTTGTTTGCTTCATCTTCTGGCACACTGGACAGAGCAGAGCATACAAACTGCTCCAGTGTCTCTCCTGTGGGAATCTGGCAGGGACATATGAAATTAATGAGTATCTCAAGAGAGCTGCTGAGTGTTATCTCTGCTATCAACTTACTTATCTAGCAAAAATAAGAATATCACATAGCCTTCTTCAGTGAGAACAAAACCCCCTCATATTCTGGGGGTATATACTTCAAAGTTCTCCACATGCAGCAAACTGTTGTACAAAATACCAGTGGCCCCATAAAATAGGCAGAATGAGGAGACTTTTATATGCAAGGAATTTTCACCATGTAGCTACACCTGTGTTGCTACTTCTACAGTAATTTGCAGACTTGTGCTGAACTAACTTGACTATGATACAGTACACCTACAGTAGAATAACTATATTGGAACAACTTTACAAATATAAAAATTATGGATATAAAAAGCATTTAATACAATTATACATCTCAACCAAAGACTACATGCAGCAGAGTAGTTTTAAATTGAAGTAGGTGTGTTCCAACAGAGTGGCCAAGAGAACAGAATTTTTTCCCCATGGACTGATTTTTAAATTCTGTGATGAAATATTTATTATTCCCAATCATATAAATATTATTAAAGCATACAAAAATAGTTCCATACATTTTAATTATTATTATCATTGTCATTCTGAGGTACTTCATCCTAACTCCTTTCAATTTTGACCAGAGAATTTATAAAAATTTTCACAGATGTTTTGACACCAAACAAAATGGGGCATTAGATGCAGAATTGAAGTGCTCCAAACAGACATCACCCAGACTTCCACCTTTCCCTTCATACTTTTTGATGGTCTTCAATGCTCTAACACAAGGACAAAATATTAAGATATTAGCTTAAATAGCTAGTAAGTGAGTAGCCTGGAATTTCACAGTCAATCATGGCTACCAAGCTGCAATTGAATTCAGTTCAGTTGATCAAATAAGCCATCACTGATATTTCATTTAAAGGCCATTCAAAAGTCAAGGAATTTTTATAATTTATTCTTTTGTTTAAATCTACTGTTTTTACAGTAAGCTCTTTTGGAATATAACTCTAAGATCTACCTTTCAAAGAACAAACAGATTTAACATAAATATTAACATGTTTTACTAGAAAAAACTGCAGACTTAAGTAGAATTGCAAAAGAAGTTTCAAGATTTCTGCAGTTCAAAAGCCAGACCACCACAACAGTTCACTTTGGTCTAGAAGATAGGTTAGAAACTCCTCTCTGAGGAAAGAGATTTTCTTCTAAATATGATACATAATCAGTATATTTGATTAAAGCCCACTGAGCAATAAGCAGATAAATCTTCTTGATTAAGCCCCACTGAGACAATTCAGTCAAGTATATTCATATCAAGACTGCACAACTGAGAAGAAAAGATTTTTTATATGCTTTAATTTACGCACAGAAGACACAGGTATTCTTTGTTCAGCAAACCAGATGAAAAATGCAACTAGCCAAGGTAATCCTGGTAGATTCAAATCTAGAATTTAGTTTGAAAGCTTAGTGGAGCAACCTTCAGAATTCTCTACAGGATTGGGTAATAAACCTGGGACTCTGCCATACTCAGCTGTGACTTTAGAGACGTATAAATTCATTAATGTAAACAACTAGATCTATCAGTGTCTTCACGTGTAGAAATTTCAGCTGAAGCTAAATACATTTCTTTTGATGGGAATGAAGCCAGGATACTTAACAGTCTTGTAGCTGCTTCACAATTCTAAGATATGAGCACAGCTTCTGAAAGGCATGTAAAACCCCTTCAGGGTACAAATAAAACAAAATATTAAAGAGAAGGACACCAAAATTTTCAACCAATTTACCTTTGTTAATTGTGCTGTATAACTTAGCAGCTTCTCAACATGAGGACCGTCAAAACCAAACCTGGATTCAAGTTCTGCTTTCACCGCAAGTGGATTCCACAAAACATCTCCAAAAGAAAGATTGTATTGAAAACCTGAAAGAAAGGAAATCTTCTATTTACATAATTCCTTCTTTTTGCTCATGTTGTTTCTTGATGATTCATACTTGATGAGATTCAAGTACCACGTTCCCAGCTTTTCAGTGGCTTGGGGGCAGAAAGCATGTATCTGAACAGCAATTCCACTAGGATAAAATCCGTGATTGCACTAGTGATAAGGTCACTTAATCTGATGGTATTTCAATAGTTGATATGATGATGGTGAGATGTCCTTGCGCAGTGATTGTCAGCAGACCCGGCAGGGTGCCATTCTAAACTGCACATAGTCATGCAAATGTGTATGTATGGACTGGATATGAATCTTTGCCAAGAAGGAGAGCACCAGGGCAATACCAGAAGTCCCAGAGAATTCAAGTTCATCCTCTGTGCAAGGGCTCCAGCACATCACCCTTATACCACTTCAGCCTTTGTTTTGGCAGGTGAAGCAGGATTTAGACAGCATATTACTCTTAGCCTGACCTTCAATGCTGAGAACACAGCTGCACCTAGAATCTAATTGTGTGCTCCAGTTTGCCAGTGAAACTTGTTCCTGACCTTTTCTTGAGGAGTTATCCTGGGGCCAGCCTACCTTCTCCAATTAAACTCATCTCCCATAGTGAAGCAGCAGTTGGAGATATGTAGCCCTTCAGCTGAGAGCAGAAGTTATGAGAACAGAAGAATGAAGTTTAAAGTAAGCCAGTCATAATGCTTAACATGCATGTCCAAAACAAGAAGCTACCTTTCTATCAAATGGAAGAAATTGTCCTTCGTATTGATTTATTTTTTCTCTGAAATTCACCATTGAAAGACCATTGTAAACATGATGTATTAGACTAATGTGCTTTGTTTACCAAATAGTTGCCAGAGTCTGATAAAATTTAGTTATTAGCACTTTAAAAGCAGATCAATAAAGAAATGAGCTAGTTCAGTTCTTAGACACCAGAAACTGAGCAGAGGATCTGACAGTTACTACTTTTACATATTCCCAGCATGCTAACTAGATACTTCAAAGAAAATCTTCAGCAAATTTCTTACCTTCTAAGCTCCTGTCTTGTACTGATGCAACAGTTAAATTCAGTGCTATTTTCACCACTTCATAGAAATTTTGGCCTAACGGCATCATAGCTAAATCCTTCAATGATGCTAAGGTACTGAAAGAGAAAAATAAAACAAAAATCAATCTCTCTATATACAACCAAAAAACCTGAAAGGACTTGCTAGAAAAAGAGATGGCCTTCAAGCAAGTGAAAAATAAAACACTTTTTTTACTGTTGAAAAAACACTGTTGTTTTATCAAATTAGACTTTTCATGAACAAAACACAAGTTGAGATTTTACACTTAGAGTTTCACTCAACTTTCATTAAGGAAATGTCTCCTAAGAGACTAATGTCCTCTAAAAAAGAGAGAGAGATAGAGAGAGAAAACATGTGAGCATGTCAGAAAAATAGGAGCAAAACCACCACAGTCTCCCAGTTATCCCCACAACAAGGCAGGATCAGCACAGAATACTTAGATTTTACTTCCAGTCAATCTGCAAGGAAACAAAAAGTATTTTTAAAGCAGCAGAACATTTATACTCACAAGAAGTTAAACAAAGCACAATAAGAGAATGCATTGATAAAAATATATCTATTGAATTTCTTACAAGTTCCAGTCTCAGTCAACTTATTTGTGAAACACATTCTTTGTTAATGTAGCCGTAGCTATAATTTACTGCTTAAAGTTTATGTCCAATTTACCAGTTATTTCCTACAGACTTATCCTTTCTCATTATGCAAATAAGAATCCAGTTTTCCAGAGTGGATCAGCAGTTTCCAACATATTCAAGAGAGGAAAAAAAAAAGAAAAAATAACCTGGTCATATAGGTGTGAAAAGTCTCTTTTATGTACCTCTGAGAGACTTAGCAAGCATGGTACAGCTCAGAACATGGGAGATATAAATTTAGGAACCTTCCTGCTGGCTAAATCCTGCCTTAGATAAGAATGTAAGATAGCAATACAAAACTAGCCACAAAGTAAGCTTTAGGGTTTGTGGCTTGCTTTCCAAATTGCATTAGTGATGGAAAATTTGGTCATTGAAGGGCACCAGAGTCTTAAAAAAAACCAAATGAACAAGGCACAAAGACCCATATGTAAACATCTGAGTTGCCTTGTATTAATCACTCACGTAGCCAAGCACCTACACAGCTGTTCATTTACTCCCTTCTCCCACAGGACAGGAAGAAAATAAAAGGAAGGCATAAAGACTCATGGGTCAACCTAGAAGCAGTTTAATAAGTGATGCAAAAGCTGTGTATGCAAGTGACACAAAACCAAAAATTCATTCTCTGCTTTTCATCAACAGCCAGATACTTTCCGGGAACCAGGGTCTCCACATGCCTGGTAGTTGCATGGGAAGACAAACACCATAACCATGAACACTCTTCACTTTTGTCCTCTTGTCACTCTCTCCACGCTAAAGGCTCAGGGTAGAGATTTTTCTACCAAGATTGTATTTACAGATTTATAACTTCACTCAGCACAGTAGCCAATAGTTACTGTAGTCTGTGTATATTGTTGCTGAAGAAGAAAAGAAGTAACCACAAACTTACAATCAAGTTCCTGTTTTATCTCATGAATACTCGGATGCTGGAAGTTGTTTATTTTATTAAGTAGCCAGTAAGAAGAACAAGAATTACCAATAAAATTTTAAAACAGAGGACTTTCAAGAACGTAAAAGTACTTACTTTTGAATAATCTTTAGTAACTGTGCTATGGAAGCTAACTCATTTTCTGTAAAAAAGCTGTTCAGTTCAAGACGAGGGAGTGAATGCAGAAAGTTCCAGAAATATGGTTGCTTGTACAGATTTTCTGCTTTAGAAATCATTTTCTCTGCTTCATTCAAATCCGTCTTAAGGTGAAAAAAAAAACCAATTACATGCAACACTTCCATTAACAGGAAAAAAAAAAATTAAAAAAGCGAGTGCCTCTTATTTCCCCAACCCTCTTGAATTAGAAATCATTTGAAATATTTTTCCTGAGTGGAAACATATCTCTAGCTTTGGTAATATGCCACATCATTTTGGTCGTACTTTGAACTTATGGCAGCTATGTTTCAGATGTGTTTCTTTGCTCTGATGGAAAAAATGGACCTGGGAGAACAGCTAAGGAATCTCTTTCTTTTCAGAAGTAACTTTTCCCCAATGAGAAGGATTGTCTTTTAGATCTCAAGCACAAGGAACTCTTTAGCCCTGCAATGAATTTCTAAGTCTAGGGTATAAAGACCGAGGGACTGCCCAGGACAAGCCATCCTTGCACGGTTTGTAGGGGTCTCAAATAATGATTTATAAAAATTAAAGATTAATTGAGATAAAAATCCTTCTTTTATAGGACTACACAATAAGATGGCTCTGCAAGACAGGGTTTATCACACTTATTTACTATGATGTCTTTGCTTTTCTAAATTAATGTTTCAATAGGGCTTTTTTGAATAATGGTGGCATGAACACAGTTTATACAAAAAAGAAGCTTGTGCATACAAACTCTGTTACTAGTAGTGATTGGTTGCTCTTAACTAAATATTTTCTTGATGTTGAGGAATACATTCTCTCTGTTTTATATTCCCAAAATGAAATTCGATATTGGTATGTCTCCTTTCAGTCAAGTATCTTACGAGCAATTAAAAATGTTACTATAAAAATGCATCTAATTTCAAGCTATAAACTGGAAATCCAGGTTTCATGAAGTAGCTGTTACAGTCAATCAAATATGGAAAGAAAAAATTTTTTAATATTTTTAAAGGAAACCAGTGATCTACAAAAAGGTAGAAAATTGACAGTAATGGAGATCTATTACAGTGTCCATTCAGCCTTCCTTTAGTTGTTAAGAATGCAAGGGTGAAGGTCTAATGCATTAGGGACAAAGCACAAAGACCAAATTCATTTCACATTAACTGCCAAAGAGATTCTGGAAGGAATTATGCTACGTCTTGCACATCTCTCCTTCTTCATCCCCAGGTTGAGTCTGATTGCCCTATTTATTGGATCACAAACCTGAATTCAAAGTAATCCCATCCAAGCAAGAGTCTCATCTCTTCAATCTCACTCAGTCCTTTTTTAAGTTTTGGGTTGGATTTCTATTGTTGTGCTTTTTTTGGTTGGCTCTGCTTGTTTGTTTCTTAAATAATAATGTTTATTATTTAGGATAAGAGTTCCTTGCAAGACATTTTGTAAAATTATTTTATACAGCTGCACATGGTCTGGCAGATGCACTTTTAAATTGCTCCTAATGCATGGTTAGTCTTCAAATAGTTGTGGATTTTAGCTACTAACAACCTAGAGTGGCTTAAACCAGTAATTTAGAATTGACCAAACCTCTATCAAATTTCAAGATGTTATTGTTTCCTTCAACCATATGCCAATTTCTTTTAAGGATAGTTTACTTAAATTTGACAGGACATAAACTTCTAACCATTATAATAAAGATACCTCAAAACCCAGAACTGTAATTTAGAAATAGATTGTAAAGATACTTACAGAAAGAAAAGTGGTGATGTTACGGAGCCCTGTAAAATCAAATATTTTCCTTTACAGAGAGACATTATTAACTTCAGAAGAATCAATATTATAAGCAACAGCAAGCAGTGCAAAAAGGGTATTTCTACAGAAGTAAAGGCATGTGAAGCAACTAATATCCCAGAAAGCTAGTGATCCATTGGATTTTCTGTGCTTCCCAATTCTTATACTATTATCACAAAAACAATTTAAAAGACATTTATTACAATTCACTTTTCAGTGAGGCGAAATCGTCACATCAGTTCTAGATGAATGTACTAGCTGCCAGACAACCAGGCATGAAAATTACCATTTCACCTAAATCTAACTGCTTGAAAAACAGTCAGAAAGACAAGATAGTGTTAGGTCTTAAATGCCCACCTGCTACAGCAGCGATGCTGCACAGTATGGGTGGGAATGGAACAGGAGCATCATACCCTGGTATTTCCAGTTTCCCTGTTTCAATACAAGACTGAAGGTCCCCAAGGATCACCAGGTGTGAGCTACTGAGGTTCTCCATCCCTATACTATTTAGTATAATAGAAATATAGCCTAATAAACTACTTTTCAATACAGTTAGACCAAGTAACCTTGTACTCAGATTATTAATCCTTACCTTTAAGCCTTTCCCCTCACACCATTTTCTTAACTTTCAAGTAATACAAGGGCATAATTTTAGAAAGTTAGCTTTTTTTTCTGATAATTTTGATGGCCACAATGATATTAATGATAAAAGTGTGGGGGGGTTCAGACCAGATAATTAGTTTGCTAATTTTATTTTTAATATAAGAGTATTCTTTTGTTTGACAGTTTACTTGATAGGAAAAGAAATTAATTTTTAGAAAGATTACACCTTACCTGAAAACCTTGAGTTTTCTTCCCACAGTTTTTCTAAAGCCATGGCTTTCTCTGTAGTATCAATAAATTCCTTTGCAAGTTCTTCTATCTCTCTCATGAAGTCTAGATCAGGTCCAGTGACTTTCTCTGGAACACTTTGGGTGCTTGCAGTAGTTTTTGACAGAAAGAAGAGGGATAGGTGAGATAATCACAAACTGAAAGCAAGTAGCTGAAAAATGTGTATACAATCACAGTAGTATTCTGATTTTTTAAACTCTTATGCATTTATAAAGCTTCTATTTAGTTTGATTCATTAGCATGCAAGTTGCTGTAGTGAGTCTCAAAACCTCAGGAAAGAAGGCAATGAAAAATTGCTGAGCTCACTTATACCAGTAACCCAACTCTGATAGCAGCCAAGGACAGACACATACAAAGAAGTCTTTAATGTTTCTGAACACGCTCAGTTTTTCTTCTCTAGTTTGTCATGCTTCCAGGTGATGGTTCTCTGATGAGAAAGTTCAAGCTTTCCTATTGCATCTAAGACAACAGTTTGTTTTTTCCAAATATATACAGCTACCTATAAAAACAGCATCTTATTCTCACTATTGGCTTTTCCCTGATTTTAGATTACAACCATAGTCCTGGTAAATGTTATCTCTGCCACACTACTATCTGGTGGCTAACTTCACAGCACAACAACTTTCTAACAATACTTTCAAATGAAGTCAGATGTCAGAGTCATTTAAACACCTCTTTACAGGACAAAATTACTTAGATTCTCGTAAGACACCATAAACAATTGAATAATTATATTTAGCCACTTACTAGGGAGTTGAATTCTGTATTCTCTTATAGGAAATTCAAATAATTTCAAGAGTTAAATCCTGTCTAGCAAAAATATTGCTATTTTTCATTAGAAGTACTATTAACTGTCACAGAATAACAGAATGGGTAAGGTTGGAAAGGACCACAGTGGGTCATCTGGTCCAACCTCCCTGCTCATGCACATGGCATAGGATTGTGTCCAGTCAGTTCATGAATATCTCCAGTGAGGGAGACTCCACAGCATCTCTGGGTAATCTACTCCAGCACTTGATCACCCACACAGTAAAGGAGTTCTTCCTCATATTCAGGTGGAACTTCTTGTGCCTCAGTTTCTGCCCGTTGCCTCTTGTCCTACCCCACTTACAAAAATATAATAAAGACTTACATTCCTTTCTTGTAAAGCTTGTATGTCAACATTTGCTTTCAGCACAACTTTTACTTACTGAAAGAAAAGACTAATGAGACAGATTCACAAACCAAAGCAAACTATCAGCAACAACTTTCTGATTCTCTCATTTCTCTTTCTTTCTTTTCTTGATCTTCATTTGATCAGAGAACCACAGAAGTGTCTGCAACTTTAGACTAAGGAATATGAGTAAATTTAATCTTAAAACAATCAAGTTCTTAATTGTTTCAGTACAGCTTATTTTTATCTCAACTTGGCTGACAGCCAGTAGGGTTTTGGAAAATAGTTTCAGCATCCTCAAATTTCAGTGGATTAAAGGCAGAACAATTCTTTACCACATTTTTTTCTCTTTTAAATGGAATTTTAAAAAGCAGGTTTCTTCAGTCCAGAAAGTGACTGCACTTTAGCTATTGCTTTTGAAAACTACCATATAAATTCCGACATTACTAACAATCCCACTGCCTGAAATTTTAGACAGTTAAGAACACTGATGTTTGGCAAAGAGCTGGAACATTAACTATATACTGAAAATTTCCTAGTACTCTACTTTTGGAGCATGAACAGGTGGCCAGCACTTGATCAGAATAACAACCAGTCAGAACTTTAAAAAAACAGGACTGTAGCTCGGTTTCCACAGAATTTTCCACAAGTTTTGGTTGAGGGTTTTTTGTGGGGTTTAGGGTAGGGGGAGGTGTGTTGCAGTTTGTTTGTAGGGTTTTTTGTACTCGCTGAACTTAAAATCGACAATTAACTCTCTTAACAAGGTCACTTAATAAGTATTCAGAGAAGTGAAGCATAACAGCAGTATTTCAAACCACATTGTTCTCCCTCCAAACTAGACACAAGCCTCGTATCCCCATCTACAGGTCTCCCTGTATTAGAAGCATTGCAAACAACAATGCTCTGGGGAAAAAAGGCCACCTTACATAGGAACACACAGCTAAACTCAGTGCTGTTTCCAGGGTTGCTGGTGCTGCCAGCCTCCCTGTCAGCAGCAGGAGGCACAGATAGCAGTGACAGGGGAGTTAAAAACTCCCTTCCCCCACCTCCCTTCTTCGATCAATGACTCTGCTGCACATTGGATCTGCAATTCTTGGTTTGATAAAGATCAGGGAAACGAAAAAAACCATCCACTTGGCATCTAATTTTATGCGCTTTAGCCACCTGTTTGAGACATAGCAGAACACAACAGACACAGCGGCTGAACCAACAGTCAGCTGGGCTGTCCTTTCAGTGTTACCAGGCTTGAGGACTAGGAAAACAGGCTACTGCCCTGTGAGAGGTCCCATGGAGTAGGGGAAATCGGACTGGGGAAGATACACAGACTAGGAACATGAAAGAAAACAGGTGGCAGCACTTGGTGGCTCTGAGGAGTTACAGGGTGAAATGCAGGGAAAAGCAAGTTGATGGTGAAACTGGAGAGGGATCTAGGAAACAGTAGGGGGCTGTAGATATCTAGGGTATGGCAGAAGGACCAAACCCCAGGCATAAGAACCGGCTATTACAGAAGAGAAGGATGTGCAGGCTGAAAGACCCATAGAAACACCACACTCCCAAGCACAAGCCTCTCAGCAGGACAAGAGCAGCTGTTAGTGAGCTATTAGCTTCATGGGGATTTACAGGGCAGCAGCGATGTCAGCAGCTGCCATGCCCCTCTTTTGCAGTCATTGCCACAGCTCTTCCTCTGGTTACCCTTGGAGATGACCACAACCCCTTTGGAAGGGGAATTGGCAAAGGGAATGATATTGGTTATCTGTTTTATGAAACAGATGAAAATATTACAGAGATTTTTTTTTCACCATCTCGCCAGAAAGATAAGAAATTAAACTCCAAGACCAGATGCAGGGGCTGTCAAGGCAAACAATTTTCAGAGACTGTGTCAACAAAAATACTTAATTGTTGTACTGCTGCTCTCCCAAAGAGTCTTCAATGTGTGCTTTCTGGAGCAGAAGGCGACATTTACTCTCTTGTGTGTGCATGTGTAAAGGAAGTCAAGCAGCAGTTCCCAGGAAGTTCCTAGCAGCAGTTGCTAGGAATGCTAAAGAGGAGAAGCAAAGGATGACAAAAAGAACAAAAGGAGGAAGCCCGTAATTTGTATAAGAGGACATACATAGTTAGAAGTGAGATGTTAGGAGAAAATATGTGTGTATATATATAATTTCATTATCGTCCATGCTAACTCTTCCCTTAATTGTGCATTTCCGCAAATTTCATGAGTACAGAAATAAAACTAAAGACATACATTGGTACAAGTTTTGAACATGACAAAGTTCTGCAAAAGAGCAAAAAGACTCTGCAATCTCTTTGAGTATGTAAGAGCAACTGTCATTTCCAAAAGCCATGACTCAGAAATGCTAATTCTGTCCAAATTACTAAATTACTCAGGATGACAATAAGAACTTTTCAGAGCTTATCTGAAATCTCAGCTATGATATGAAATGCCATTTAAACTGATGATTTTCATAAGCCTCTCAGCAAACCCTTGTCTCAACCTCACCTCTGTCACCACATTAAAAATTCCTCTCAAATTGCAAAGCCCCAGCTGTGCCATTCTGCACCATCTCAGAACAGCCTGGAGACATGACATCTCCATCAACACCAATACACACGCTGGACAATGACAAACTGCATGTCTGTCACAGAAAGATCTTTCCCCTCCATGTTGCGTACAATTACAACCTTTGTAAAATGCAGTGGACCAAAATACATAAAGAAACAAAAAAAAGTGTTCTTCTTAATTGGCTATAAAATGGAGAAAATTCATGTTTAAGTTTCCTTTTCTCCCCAACTCTCTGACAGTCTTAAAGAAAGATCATAAAATTTTCTTCTGTTTCTGTTTTCCAGTTACACAGCCCAAGACTACAAAAGCTGGCCCAGACCACACAGAGCTACTATTCTAATAAGTTGCTGCAGACATATAGCTATCTTGCAGAATTATTTATTTTCTCATTGGAAGATACACATCATTAAGTAAAAATCTGACCCTTTAAGCAAGTCTTACGTGAATACTATCACTGATTCTTAGACTTTCCTTGATTTTGTTTTCCCACACTGGTTCTCGTACGAGGTCTTCTAATGCTACTCCAGTGGAGAACCACAGAAGACTGGGTACTGATCAAATTAAAGTTTTCGACCAATAAGAAGAAAGGGACTGGTGTAAGCAGGGCTGCTTCAGGAGGGGGGTCAAGCTGAGGCAACTCTGGAAGAGTCCATGCCCTCACCAATAGGGCACCCTTCCCCAGGACTGCAGCCAGCAGGTAGACCTGGGAGAGTGTTACAGACTCCAGAGACAGCCCCAACACAGCCAGATGAGCCCAGGAGCCCAGTCTGGTGCAAAAAGAGATAGAGCTACCATGTAGTTATGAGTGGCCCGTCCAGCAGAAGACCCAGAGACAGACCCAGGGCTCCACCACACCTACTGGGTGAGCCTGCTCAGGCTGCCGCTACTTGTAGCTAAATAAAGAGAAATAAAATTAACTCTAGACTGCTTCGAAGTAATATTTCAGAGTCTTGTTTTCATGATCTTTGTAGTTCTAAGTCTGAGAAAGCATGAGTTTAATCTTCTTTTGGGTATTGAGAAGTCTAACAAACATAGATCTAGGAGTTCTAGATGCAGGGACAAAGACCCATCACATTCTTCAAGATTTGCAGTGGAATTCAGAGTATTAGGAAGACATTATGTTTCCATGCACATGCACAGAAACATGTGGGTGTACAGCCATAGCATTCTGTGCTGCATGGCTTTTATCTTATTTGCATTTTCTCAGTTTTATGCTGCGCTCCACTAAGATGAGGTGGGGAGTCGAACATTCTGGAAACAGCAGAGGAAAAAAGTCCTTTGCCATGACAGCTCCTGATAGTTCCTTACTCCTCTGCTCTGAGGTACCACTGGATGTATCAGGCTAGGGAATCACATCAGTGAGCTGCCAGTCAGCAGCCTTTTCAGTGGCTTAAGAGAGGAGCAAAGAGCAAAGCCATGGAACTGTTGAAAAATGGATGCCTTCTGAGGTATCAGAGGAGGTGGCAGAACTTTCTGCAAATCAGAGTTGATGAGGTATTTGTAACCTTCACCTGGCTCATCTTTTCACCACATCACAGGCTGTTTCTTGAAGGGACAATGAGGGCATGGCCTGCACCACAATGACTTTACCCCTGGCCTCAGCCACCCTCTTGGAGCAGCCCTGCTCAGGTTTCTCACTGACAAATAGTTATTTTGGTGGTTTATGGCTTCCTTGGAGGTTCCAACAGTAGTCATAGAACTACTTTCTCCCAAAGACAACTACTGCATTTCAAATTGATAGCACCAATGTGGTACACATTGTGAAAACAAATGGATTAAGTGTCCACTCAAACTATGCACAGTCTTTGATTTACCCTTAATAAACACAACATTGTTGACACAAAAAAGGCCCTATATAAAATTTATTGTTTGATATAAATCCTCAAAGGGAAGATAATTGATATTACTGTTCCTATGCCACCCCATCTTTCCAGTCAACAGAGACACTGTAGGATTTGGTTATGTTTGGCTGATCAAGCTGACAGTGTGTTTTCCTAAGGCTTTCGGCAGCCAGCATAAGTCAGAGCAGCCCTGAGGTTGATTTAATTTATACTGATGGACCTGGTGGAACAGACTGACCTCAGAATGAACTTCATCCTACCTTTTTAGCTTTTTTCCTTACCTAGGCTATATGCTACTCAGTGTAGCCTATTGAGTGTATAAATATGGATACATGCATGCATTTTATTTTTCAGTTGAAAAATTGAAAGCCACTGAATAATTTCTCCAATTCTTAAGTAGGTCTAAGACTGCCCCCAGGAAATTCTTTCCTGCTTTTCTTTTGAGCTGAAATATAATCTGGGCAGTTCAGTCAAAGCAGTGTAAATAATCATGCAGAGCAGTCAATATAGTTCATAGTTTCCAGATTTAACACACTTAGATGGCATCTGGACCACTGATTTAAATAAAAAGTATCCTTTCAGGAAACTGTTTTTTAAAAGGCCAACAATTATTGTAACTCCATAAGCCAGTAATTAAGTGCTGGGTTAAGTAACAGGCTCTAGGCTTAGTACTGAGTTTGCAAGACCATGGTACAGAGTTTTGCCACCTTTGCTTTGTCTAAACTTGTCTTAATAAGCCTTCAGTTTTGTTTTTGACTTGGATTAGTTTTACCTTTTTGTTTTGTTTTTTTTTTCTGGCCATATGACTATGGCTATTTGCTTTACTTTCATTTGTCATTGTATAGTGCCACTATAGTTTTACACAGATAGAAGTAACAAGTGACCATTTAGTGCAGAATGAGATATTTATGATTAACAGAACAGTGCAGAAGAACACAGACTCAGTATAATAGCAAACACCTTGAGAAGCAGGGACATAGGATGCACCGTACTGGAATACGAGTCTGGGATGATAAGAAAAGGGGCACAGGCTGTTTCTGAGAACCCCATGCCTATAAACAATTCACCACTGCTCATTTAAAATGCAGAACTGTAACTGGACAATGCAAATTTATACTTATCAAGTAAAAAAAGCCAAGGTAGCTAACAAATGTAAAAGATATCATACACATACAGGTGTACCACATAAATTTAGATGTATCATAGAGATGAAAACAAATGGAGAGTAAGTAAGGTATAAAAGCACATCAGCAAACATAAGTGACCCCAAATACACCCTAGAGGGAAAAAGAAACCATCAACACCACATTCCTCCAAGCAAAGGACTACAGGCTTACCGTAACAACCACATCACCACACAGCTGCAGTCACTGACATTATGACCCAGAGCTGCAGTGGAAAGGTGAGTATAACCCCAGGGAAAGAAATAGAAACTAAGTGGTCGTGTAACAATTTTAACTGTATTACTATTATTATTAGGAAAATTTTTGGCAAGGGGTATTACCATAATACTGGTATTTCTGTCCGTAAGTATTTTGTGTAATAACACATCTTGACTAATGGCGATTTGTGGCTAAAAATGTTAAGATTTCAATTCTACTAACAAATTATTGCTTTATGCAAAAGGTGTTTGCCCATAAGCAAGATTTATTTTGCCCAGTCTTATGCTAAATCAACAGTTACAACAAATAACAGTGACTAGAACAATAACAAATAACAAATAACTAGAACACATCATCGAGATCAACCTATAAGTATTATGGCCTATTACTGTGATACTGAAGCTTTCCAACTTGCCGCATGCTGAATTTATTGCTACCTATAAACCTCTACAGTAATAAACCATAAATATTTAATGGTCTCACATGCTCACCTGGCTCAGACCTCCAAGATCTTTTAGCAGATATTCTCAATTTTCTAAGAATAATATACATATTAAAATACACATATTCTGTTGTTTGTGATTACATCCTTCAGAAAATTTGCCTAAATGTCTTTGCATTTTAATGTTTTTTGACATTACTGAAGTGAATAAAATCACTGAATAAAATTTTTTTTAAAGAAAAATTCCAAATTCAAATTAATTTCTTTTCTTTCTGCATTCTGGGATCGTCATTCAAGGCCCTGTTATGGATAATTTTTTTCAAGTTCTTTTTTATTACAGAGCTTCTGCTGTTCCTTTTTGGTTCTTTATGAGTATTGTTTGAAAGTTGTCCTTGTTTTGCTTTTCTGTGTTCACTTCTCCCACCATGTATGCTCCCAAACTATCTAAAGTTTAAATCTGCATATGATATACTTTTGGCACTCATGTAATAAAGGACTTTCTAGGGAAGGATAAAAGTATACTTTCTTACAGCAGCAGTGAAGGGCAAGAATATGACAAGGTACCACTACAATTTTACCCCAAAACAGTGTTCATTATTCAGTAAGACCATCTAATGCCTCACATCTTTTGCATTAAGACACTGAAGGAAACTTTTAGCACAGAGTAACAGTGTTCCTATTTTCCCTGTCTATGAGGTGGGAACAACCTTTGCTGTAGAAAAAGTTGCACTGTTATACCTACAGCTCTGTCGAATTCATGTAACTTACCGGAAGTGGTTGTTTTCCTGTGCTGTGTAACTAGTATTCTTGCATCGTGAACCAACATTACAGAAAAGGGTTCGCATGAAAGGATAAAGGCCCCGACCTGGTAAATCACGAGCTTCTAAGTAACCTAAAACCAAGCAGAGGCAGAATCAAGGCCAGTGACGTGGCAGTTGCAGACTGTACCACCACACTGTGTTCCCTTCTCCTAAACAGCATCTCTGTTATCTGAAAGTGACGAAGTTGTATCAATGGTAGGTGTCCCATTCAAGAAAAACTCTCTCACCACAGAAACCACAGAGTAACCTCTATGTCAGACTGTGACAACAGGGTATATATGACCCTTAAGAGTGATCTTTGAAAAGCTGAATTTCCTGGTAGTAACACTATTGCAATATCATATACTTGCTAGCCCAAAATCATGTGTGACTTGGAAAAGAATATAGACTTCTTCACAGAACAGTATCTTCTCACAGGCTTTCATAAGATGAAGGAACTGGTATTCAGCAATGTCTGAACATACATCCATCGAGACGGTCTAAACAGCAGCTTTTCCACATCTCTGGAATTATCCACATCTCTCCATAAAGTAAATGTACATTGAACAGGTTATGTTCTCTCCAGCTATTTCACTGTACAGATCTAGAATTGTTTTACCAAATTGATTTTTAATGTAGCTAAAGATGGTTTATCCCCATTTTACTGACAATGGTGAATAATAGAATTAATAGAATAACAAACTTAATAGATTATAATATCATAAGTAACTCTTTTCTAAATGAAGCTAATGTTTTACAAGATAAAAGCAAAAAGAACTTTATAAAGTGGAGTTAGTCATGAGAAGTTTTGAAGTGTTAAAGGAAATGGAGGAATTTATTATTTACAAAATATTAATTCTAAATCCCAGGAAGTATGTAGAGGTAAGGTTCATCTTGTCTAATTGTTAATATTTACTGGAGAATTATCTACCTCTGAACCAGTCATCTAAAATCCAATACTCAATTGAAAGAAATAAATACAACTAAAACCCAAGTAATCCACCTTATATTCAAAATTGATCTCTAAAACTGTTCTGAAAAATCAGAGCTTAAACTTTGTATCTCTCCCACCTAAAAACAGCTTGCTCAGGTCCACAGCTAGACATGATTGAACCCCACTTTAGGACTCTTTCAATTGATTTCACTACATTTAAGTCCCCCATTTTAGGATACCATTAGTATTTGCTGAATCTTTTTACAAGCAGAGGCAACCAACAGAGAACACAAGTGAAACAAAACATACAGTTTTCCTTGTATTTTGGGGGCTCCTGGAAGCGGATTGCAGCTAGAATCAAGAACAGCACACATGGCCACAGTATTTCAGCAAGAGATAGGACCTGAAAAAACAAATCAAAACATTATAAGTCTATAGAAAGCAGGATTTGGGAACAAATCACTAGAAATTATATATCTTTTAATAATAAAAAAATTAAATATCTCTTTTACAACTACTTAAGGGAAAGTAAGATCATTGAAGTAAATTAATAATAGATACTTCTATTTAAAATCCTTATAACTTTGTGAAATACACTGGTCACAGAACGAAAAAGTAGTTTTCACTTCTATTTATAGTATTAGTAGGACACAAACTCCCAAATAGACTGAACAGAAATAAAAAGCACAAAGACCAATTGTCTCGATTTTCAGCAACAGAAAGGAAGAAACTGCCATTTAGCCAAGTTTTAAAAGACTTCTAGACTCACTGATAACAGTGTTAGGAAAGCTCGAACAGCGAACTCGGTAACAGAAACACAGTTGAAATGACAGCCAGGTTGAAGATCTCCCATTAGAGGCTGTTAACTTCCCTGAAGCATACTGAGGATTTTATTTCTAAACTGTCAGAGTTGAACCAAATCCTATGGAAGAAGTGATTCCTGAACTTGGGTATGTTGGAAAAATGCCAGAGAACAGTAACATAATGCTTAAGAACAAAATCCAGTGTCATAGTCTTCCTTGTGGAGAAAGACTTCGCTGCTGAACATGGGGCAAGGAACTAAAGGTTTCCTGAAATTTAGGGAAATCACCATTTATCTAAACTGATCACACACAATACAGAAGACAACAAAAGAAAAGCAAGGCTGGTGCTTAAAAATTTTTAGGGATCAGCAAGAGCTGGCTGCTCCCCAAGGGGCAGGGATCCGTGCATGGCAACACCAGCCAGTGGGGCAAGGGACCCAACCCAGGAACTCCCCAGGGGAGCAGGGCAGGCCCCACCTTTGCAGCCAGCCTCCACCAGAGTCCAGATCCTCAGTTAATGGCATGGCAGAGCCATGGTCAAGCCAGAAAGACAGTGGCCAAGCACAAGGGCTGAGCTGGAAAGCAGTGTTCCTCCGACTTCACCCAGGTGGGAGCAGAGGGCACAGAAACCCCACTTTGTCTGGATCCTGGGCTCTGGTGAGGCTGCTTACGGCCACTAAAGCTTAGCAGAGCTGCAGGGCCCCAGTGGCATCCTCCCCTCCTTGGCATGTTCATCCCGAGCTGTGGAATAGAGCCATGGCTGTAGGGTATCCATGGGCTGCCTGTGGGGAATGGAGCCAGGTGCAGCAGCTGAGGAAAGGGGCACTGCAGAAGAGACTTGGAGGGAATGTCACCAGACTGTCCAGGAGGGACTGGAAAGGGAGCAGGCTGCCCCTGGGGGCACACACCACCACAGCCAGTGCTGCGGGAAGGTCCCATGAGAAATTCAGGTGTGGGATGAGGGCAGTGGGAGACCAGAGCTTAGGGGAGCTTATAGGGGGAGGCCCTGGACAGCCACAGGCTGGGCTCCCTCAGGAAGCTCACCTCAGGGCTCAGGGCAATCCCAGATGGCAGCCAGGACAGAGCACCAGGCAGCTGCTCCCTGAAGGGCAGGGAGCCAGAGGGGATGCTGGGACAGCAGGGCCCTTGTCAGGCAGGGCCTGCCCTGCTGTACCAGGGCAGGGCAACAAGCTCCACTGGGAGCCTGGATTGCCAGGTGAGCCAGGGCTATGGCTGAGCCAGGAAGCCAGCCTGTAGTGACAGCATTCAGCATCAAACACAGCCCTGCCATCTCTGGCAGAGTCAATGGGAGAATGGGACAGCTAGGACAGAGACTGCTGTGTCTGCTGACAGGAATTTGGGATAAATATAAGAACTGAGAAGGCAGCTGCAGAGGCAACAACAGGTTGGAGGACTCAATGAATCATCAGCATGCTGCAAACATTAAGCATGCAAAATTGATCTCAATGAGTAAGTTATTTGTGGCATACATGGGAAAGTAATGCCACTGTATAAGATATATTTGTGCTTGAATGAGAAAAGCAACCACAGAAGGTCCAAAAAAAGGCATTTGTGAGATTGCAGGATTGCAGTCCTGCACAGCTGCTTTGCCCAGGCACTGGGAGGAACTGGAGCCTGAGAGCTCATGTTATTCTGAGGAGCTGTACCTGGGAGGAATAGTGAGTTTTAATAATGGAGCCTCAGGGCCTAGCTGATAAAAGCAGACAACTTTGTAATTGTTAACTCAGAGTTTTGGAGGTTTGTGTGAGTATGTGGTTTTTTGTTTTGTTTTAGGTTTTTTTGCAGGGATGCAAAAACATATGTGTACAAAACAGAGGACGCTCATTGGTAAGCAACTCTCAGGGGATGTTTATATCTCTTAAAGTGTGGAAGAAATAAAGGAGTGTGAACTATAAAAGACAGAAGGAGGGCGAAGATGACTCTCGGTGTAGGGGCAGATAAAGAGCAAGAATTATACCTGCATTTTCTGCCATGCTTAACATTAATCCAAAATGAAAACTACTACTAATAACAACTTTTTTAAAAAGGCATAGTTTTAGAGTAGGCTATGTTTCTGTTTTGTTCTAATAATCATATCAGTGACTACACACTCCAAGGATTTCACAGCCTGATTTTAAATTCCAAGGGTCCTCTAAATTAGGGTATCAGAACAAGAGAATTTGGGAACCACCTTTCATCCTTTACCTAGATACAAATTTGGATGGTAATAGATTATTATTTATTATAACTATTTAAACAATAGTTCAGAAATACATAGATAGAAAACTAAAGTAGTACATTTGCCCGGTAGTGTGTATCTCCTGAGCTTCTGAAATCTGTAATTCTGAAGCAAAAGTTTCTGAAACAGAAATGAGAACGTGTCTTCAGCACAACTGCAATTTCAAGCTCCAGCTGATGCTGATGCCCAAACATACATAATAACTTGTGCTGTCTTTGAACCATGTTAATAGGAGGTGCTGATGCCAACCTGAATTTCATTCAAAACACCTGTTCCTTATAGAATGCTTATATCTGTCACATGCCCTTCATCTTTCACTGTGTAATATCAACTAATGCCACATGATATTCATGACACATTGTTAATTCAACAGAGCTCACTTGTCTTCTAGCCCTACCTATCGATAAATAACCATGAGGAGACTATTGCTTTATACAGACAGTTCTACATGATATGAAACAGAGCTGAAGCACATCAGATCTTTCTCTACTTTTCTCTTTAGATTCACAAGGGTCTGACCTGCCCTTTGCACAGGTGGATGATCCACCTGGATTTCTCCTCAGGTAACTGCAGATGGAACACCTTCACAGCTCAATGGTTGCACAACAGGCACATAAGGAGGGTTTGCAAGTTCCCCCAGGGCAGGTCTTAGCTCTCAACAGGCAGAATTAAGTTTGCTTTGGGTTTGCAATTCTTGGTTTGGAGAAGTCTGTATCTCAGTGAGCTCTCTATTCAGGAAAGCTACCAATTAGGCAAACTTAAAACTTACATGAGGGAAAACTACACAGAAGAAGACAGATAGATCCACATGGAGGAGAGCAGGAGATACAGAGGAGCCACTTGATGCACACTAATTGAACATACAGAAGTGTTTAGAAATGAAGAAGAATATGATCAACAGCATCCTTCCCCCAGAAAATGTCTTTTATATTAAAAGACATCACTTGTAATAATTTGGTGAAGAAATTTTCTCTAAATCACAATTTTATTTAACATAAATATTTCTGGAACTAAAAACTGTGTGTTTATTTTATTGAGATAATCCTATCCAAACAGCCAACATGCTTCATTGTAAAGCCCCAGATCATCACAGACAAGTGAAATCAATGTTAAACTACTAATTGAAGTGACTCTTCTTTTTCCTCAAAAAATGTTGTTTCACTTGAGAAAATTCACTTCCTTCTATCTTAAATTAAAAAAATCATTTCAATCACAGTAAAGGTGAATGACATCTCATATTTAGGTATCATTTTAACTTTGATTGCTGCAGAAGTGGCTGTCACATTCTTCAGCATATTGGAATTTGAAAGGTTCAATTAAGCTTTGCAGAGTGGACAAAAAAGGAAATTTAGAAGTATATGCAATTTTAATGCACATTCCCTGCATTCCCTGTATCTAGATTCTGATCACAGTCATGCAAGCTTTCTTATATTACCAAGGAGTACCTGTAAGGTGAAGAAAATTGATTTTCACCCTTGCCACTACTACCAGCACTGCTAGTATCTAATGTTAATTAAAAGATAAGCTGTGACTCTTCAAAACTTCTATGAGATTTTCTATCTCATTTGCAAAGTGGAGTGCATTGCTGTATTCAGCCATTTTAGAATTAAAACCACCCATTGTTGTTCTCTACTTGTATTTTCAACAATTAGATGACCAAAGGCAAAACAAGAACCATTTGCAGCCACCCTGTACATAGCAACCTGCAGTAAAAAGGGAAAATTGATAGATACGCTCTTTCCAACAGATACTAAAAGATTTAAAATATTCCTTTTTTAATCATTTTCAAGCACTCACCGGTTGCCTCACACGGCAGAGCCAATTTTTCCAAAACAGAGCCTTGAACTGGTGTACAATGTGCCCCATGTTCTCTTTTCTTTCCTTCATCCACTTGCTGAGTGGTTTCTTAGGGACTTTCTAACTCAGAATCATCTCACAGAGCAGTCCAAACGTATTATTCAGAAGCTGATTAATTCCAGCACTAGAGAATAGTGCAAGAGATTTGCCTGCTTCCTGAGAAAAGATGAGATTATATTTCTGCCTCTTGTTTTTCATTCGTCGAGGAATCTCATCTTTCTGTTTGCTTCTCAGTGCAATGAACAGTAAGGGGACGGGTTTATATAAATACCCTCGGGGTGCTTTACTCCAGCATACATTCTGCACTTGTTTCAACTTTTCTGGAATAAAAATAAATGCAAATGACAGGGGAAAAAAAAAGAATACGTAACATACATTTCTCTTTTTCTAAAGTTGGGTGACTTTCTGTCACTCCAGTGTTTATGTCACTTTGTTTGCATATGCTTAGATTTTAGAAAAAAAAAAGAACAGTAGAAAAATAAGTACACTGTTTAACCACATAGTCCTAAAAGTGTCAGTATGCTTCTTGAACACACTTATGAGTACACATCTAGCACTGTAGTGGACCCATTGTGTCATCATATGACTTGAATTTTTTTCTTATAAAGGATGTATGTTTGACATTCTCTTTCTCCAGTATACAAAACTTACATAGAGGCAGAATATTCTGACAAGCCAGAAAACTATGTTAATTAACTGCCAGATGCCACCCAGGATGAAAATCAGTTTTATAGCAGCAGTTCCTTTAGCAAAGAGGATGGTGGGCTATTCCTGGAGCTGTGTGAGTGGATCTTCAGGAGGGGAGCCTATGCAGATCTGTGGTAGCAGGGCCACTGGGAGACACAGCAGGAGTTTGGTGGTGCAGAGGATGGCTACCTTACCTGTCAGGAGTGCCATTGTGAACAGAGCAGTAAATTTTCTGTATGTTTTGCTCTACCCAAACGAATTGCCTAAGGTAGAATTTGATGCCCAAAAGTTCTCTCTGTGGTCAACAGAGACACCTAACACAGCCATTATAGAAGGTAATTCACACTGCCTAGAATCTGAGTCATGAATCACACAGAGATAGGACAGCATGATGCCTGAACAAATATTTTTTATTTGTCATTATTGACAAGTAAATTGCATCATTACACTTTTTGCAAAATGTATTACTATTGAATGAAAGACACATCTTACATTCACAGCTGTTCTTCCACATTAAGAGTAAAATCCCCCCAAAATGTAAAAAGTTTTTGGATACAGAGACACCACAGAGTAATTCAACTTCCATAAGCCAAGGCAGCAATTTAAAAAGTTAATAAGTCTGATATTTCTGCAATGAACAACTGCACATCTGCAGATCAATTGAGTTATGCCAGTTTCCATATAGGATGAGGATTAGTCCAGTGCCTTAGCTTGCCTTTCCCAAGCTCTGGGTTTCGATCACTCAGCAGCAGTTTTTGGCCCTCCAGAGCACATTGAGAAGTTTTGTTACTCCACTTCATGGTAAACTGACTGATTAGTCTGTTAAAATCTTTGTATTTGAAATGGTGCAAGCTACTGTTTTAATTTTTACCTTTGCGATGGGTTCAAGGAGTAGAGAAGCATATCTGTAAGCATATCTGTTAAGCATATCTGTACCTCTGAGGCAGGATTAATTAATACCTCACCAAGGAGTTCCACTTCACACCTGGAAGGCACTTCTGCTTTTAGTCAAGTAATGCTAAAATCTCTGCTATTTCAGAGTATGGACAGTAATTTTTCTCACTAGGATCAAAGGCAAAACTCTGAGATAGCTCGGATGAAAATTCTGCACACAGTTGAAGTATGCATTTTTAAACAAATATTTTTCAATAACTGAAATTGAAATGTGTGTTTTAATTTGTGTGGTTTCACACAGTCATTATGGAAAACCGGGAAGAAGAATCTATAGCATGTGATTTGAAGAAAATTATAAACTACTCAACATAATGAATTACAAAACGATACTTAACAAAACAACTGATATGGAAGAGAGTTCCTGACTGTGTGAGCCAAAACAGCTCACATGAACCGTTTGCCAAATGGTTTTGAACAAGTCATTCTGCAAAATCTCTGCTCATCTGACTGTGTGATCTGTAAAATTTATTACGCTCTATATAATTACATACTCATAAATGTGGCATCCTATTTTTAAATGCTAAACAGCTTTTCATGGATACAGGAAACAATTATTTTGTATGGAATTAGTGTCCAGTACTAATGAACTACTGACTCCTCATTTTACTATATAAAGCACTCAACAGACAAACACCTTTCACCATTCAGTTCTGTTGACTTCGTTTGTCCTCCTGTCTCATAGTCCTTTCTTATAGAAATTCCTTCTTGCCTAGTATGGTGTCCTCCAGTAGCAGACTTATTTTTACTAGAACAAAATTTAGGCAAGTAAAAGGTACCCCATAAACATTCCACCAAGAACAATCCCTGCACTGACATTCTGAGACATTACTTCTAAAAGTTGTATGAGCTTGATTGTATTATTTTCAATGTCATAGAAATATGACAATTATTGAATCAAATGATCACCACCTGCTTCACTCCCCCCCCAAACCAAACTCTTGGCACAAAAAATATGTTAATAATAAAAATAATGCACATAGGCAGGAAAGGTAAATCGGTTCTGAATATTTTTGGAGAGATGTGTCACCTATATTGCTGCCATCCTGGAAGCTCATTTGAATGCCCTAGGTTTCATCAGTACAGCATCAAGCAGTACCCTGTGCAAGTACCAGCCTTAAATAGCTATATTAAGTATACAATTATTTCATTATAAGGAACAGCTAATAGCTATATTAACTGTATGTTTTCAGAGCTTATTAACAGAGTGTCTGTAATCAAGAGCAGCATCTTGAATATTGTAGGGCAAATTAGAAAGGGATTTCATCATGTGCTCTACTCCTTATGGAATGAAAACAAACCAAACAGGGTCAGAATTGGATCCTACAGTAAGGAAAAGATAGAGTGACCTGCCCTTTTCTGCTTTTGCTTAGCTTTGGCAGGCTTTATCTCAGTTTTAACTTAAAACTTTACTCTTATACTATGCAAGTTATTCAAAACCACTGGTGCAGAAAAGGCAGAAAACCTCCTGCAAGCATTCAGTTCTGGTTTTAAAAATTGACTGCATCATAATAGCATACCATTCACACTCCACGCCTAGCCTACAGTTTTAATACAATGTAATTAGGGTAGGCTGGCAAGCACATTCAAAGAAACATAATTTCATGTGTTAAATAGGTTAAAGCCCAGGAGCCAAAAATACTGCTTGGTAGACAGGAATGCAGTCAAATCATGTGAGAATATGGATGGAAATCTGGCAAACTAGCCTATTTTCCTATCACCACCCACCATTTCTTTCACAAGGTTTATTGAGTGATCACAAGGCTTTTACTCTAACATTAATAGGAGTACCACTTGTAGTACTCCCAGACCTGCGTCCCAGACAAAGTGCCTGCAGGTTGACATCAATAGTAGCATCTTTCCTTGGAGACACTTCCTGGGTGCAATGTTAGGGAATGATGAAAAATGTTAGTTGTGGGCAAGGTTAAATAATAGGGCTGATTAAAATGGAGCTACACGTTAACCAGCTAAACAGACACAAATTCTCAAGGAGGATGGTGGTTTGTTTGAGCTTCTGGGAAGCACTAGGAATTTTACCCTTGTAAAATGACATACAAATACTATGCCATTAAATTGAAAATTTTTCTCATAGTTATAAGCTCAGCACCAACAAGAAGCATCTAGAATCAGGTTTCTGTGTTGTGAAAACAGACTCTGTCTTTTGCTGCTGCTTCGCTTTGTTTGTAGCCTGAGCAAAAGCACTGTCCCTGTCAGCATTACTCTTTCTTCCATTATTGTACCATGGAGTTTCAGATTTAATGTTGCTCTGTTCAGTGACCTCCTTTCTCTTCAAGCAGAAGATTTTTTGAACTGTAATTTAATCCATATTCTGGAGTATAATATTTAATGGCAATTATTTTAAAGATGGATTTTAGTCACGCAAAGACTGATAAACTTTCAGGGAAACCAAACCTCAGCATCTTGTATCAAACTGTAACAGTGTCATCGAATCACACTGCTGTGCTTTTTTCTACTCAGTTGTTGCAGGCAGATTCAGTTCCCAAAGCCCAGTTTGCTGCTTGCACTACTGCGCACTGCAGTCAGAATATAGCTGGCTGCTGATGGGCAGGTCTGAAAGCATTCACCTGTCACCTGTCAATGGAAATGAAAAACATCCCTGATTCAACCATATAAGCATTTTATTTAGGAATATATATTGAGATCAGACTTGAGATGAAAACCCAGCTCCGTAACACAATTCACTGAAATTTTTTTTCAAGGAAGAATGTTAAAAAAATAAATATATATATTTTCAAGAAATACTGAAATTACTGAATTATTTCGCTTGGGCTTTTAAAGGACAGATAAGAAAATTTGTAGTCTAACCATTCTGGACATAGGTCATTCCAAAATGTTCCTTTTCAGGATTTCTCATACCTTCAATTAAAAAAAAATTAAAGAAAAATGCAAAAGTAAAATACCAGAAGTAAAAATCCACTCCTTCAAGTCACTGACTGAATTACTGCACTTTCTCAGTCTCTTGCAAATGTGAAACCACTGCATTATAGCATGTCTTCATTATAGCCTCAGGCATTTCTTTAACAAAATGGTAGGAATGGGTCAGAACACCATGAATCACAGAACAAACCATTGGTAGAAACCACTGTTTTCTCCCTTCACTCTTCCACCGTATTCGTACCTTCTACCTTTCTTTGCTTTTATTCCTTCTGATCCCTGGGTTAAATTGGTTCTGTAGTGTATTGGTAGGGACAGGGTGGCACATAGAACCATAGCAGGCTCTTGATTTGAAACAGAGGTTTCTGGTGTTTGAAGGATTTTTAAACCTACTACAAGACACTGCACTATGTAATATTGAACATATATGTAATATCACATATGTTTTTTAAAATATCACCACTTTAAATCCTGATTTATGTTCTACAGAAAGAATGTGAATGGCTAATATTAAACAACTGAATTGCTTATAAAACCTGTAACTATTAATAACTCTCTATGGATACCTCTGTAAAACCTACAGGAATGTAACTTCACAGCCGGATGCACACAGCTGACTCATTTCTTTATCTCCCTGTCCAGTTGTAGTCACAAGGGGAAATACAATTGTTCTTATCAGGGTAACATTCTGGTAAGTTTCCTCTGAAGCTAGGAGAGGTATTTTATTGCATGTCAGATGTGTTTGTAGAGCCCTTGCATTAGGATAACAGCATCAGAGGACGGTGATCACAGGAAGCAGGAGGATACTTAGTCTCTTTTGAATTCTAATTTTAAGCTGTCATAAACCCCTTTATTCCACTTGGTAGGAAGCACAGAAGAAAAACATTTTAGCAGAAAAAAATGTACAGTGTCCTAAGGAACAGTGAGAAGGAGAAAGGACATATTGGCAAAAGGTCAATGGATCATCTACAAGGGACTTCTGCCAGGGTCTTGGGCATTGATTTAATACAGTAGTTGCATCACCCCATGAATGCCTGACCCTTAGCTCCAGCTCAGCCAGACCACAAGACCATCAACATGCAGCACATAAGAGTTTCGTATTAGTTCTCAAGATAGAAGTGCTTACTTTATATGACTGTAAATACAAAAGCTTTGTAGTTTCAATTGACAGCACATGCTGTTAAAATGACGCAAGAACCTCTTTTTAACCTGTTTCTAGATTCTTGTTGCCCTTCTTTTAAAAAGACAGTTACACCATTTCAGATTCATACTCCCAGGACAACTGCAGTAATATGCTTCCCCAGCCAAAGAGCCACATTAGGTGTTTGTTTTCTAGGTGACGCATTTTTACTTCTCTTTAGGTGCTTCTTAGTAACTATTTCTTGTACAACAGCAAACTGTCTCCTCCAAACCCATACTGGTCAATTTGGTGTAAGCTTTTCTTCACACTAGAGTGCAGCACGCTGTTTCCAGTGATGTCCTTTTTATCTCGTTACTGTTTTGAGAACAGGACATTGCAGAGAAAAGATGTGCTTCATTGCAGGTTTCCCAAAGCAGGTTTCACAAGCTTTGTCAATGACTAGGTAAGCACTAGGCATGGTTAAACACAGATATTTTTTTTTTGTTAATTATTATAATTTTTTTAAAACAAGGCATAAACCGTTTAAACAAAATGTGGAGCCATTTCCACCTACCTTCTTCCTTTAAGCTTAGGGGAAAAAGGTTTTCTGTGAAAACTTACATGTACTGTACATACTCATCCTAAATGAGAAAGTGTGGTTTTAAAATTAAAAGAAGATTAAATTAGTAACATTTAAAAAGTTACTAATCTGTTCTCCAGCTGAAAATTCATCAAATTTAAGGAGATTGATTCTCATTGGTAGTTTTCTCTTCACGAGAGTTACCCTTCTTTTTGAATGTTTCCATCACATTTTTTCCAGTCTCTGTCACTTGCTGAACATGCCTACTACTAACATCACACCCTCATAGTTCTAACTCTTGTACTTGTTAATAGTGTGCAGACTACAATCCTCAAAGAGCAAATCTCATTTTGCTGGATCAGCAACAGCTGTTCTGAGAGCTTATTCAGATCCTTTTGACCTGTGACCTTTTCTAGGACTGAACACCCCACGCCAGTAGAAAGAAGAAAATAAAAAACTCCAACACATTTTCTTTAGCTGGCCACATATTTATATTCTAATCAGAGCAGCAAAGTAGTAATGAGTATGATTTCTAAAAAAATTCCAAAGTCTTAGGCCAATAATAATGGAAAAAACTGCAACTCCAGAAGGGGCTTTGATGGTATGTACAGTCAATAGATATTCTCCAGTTCTTCAGAAGAACTAGAAACCATTGCAACAGTGAATGTTTTGTCCTGGAAAACATGGAGAGGAAAACCAATTAAAAAAGAAAAAGAAAAGCTACCATAATACAGGCCTGTGAACATGCTGTACATCGGAATGCCGATTCCTCTCCATAAGCAAAAGGAGCCTTGCTTCAGCAAAAGATTGCAAGTTTTTCAATGCATAAGTGTTTCCTGGATATTGATTTAATTGTATAGTTAAAGTATGGTTGGATGAACACCTAAGAAGTACAGATATTCAACAGCTCAGTGTCAAGTCCTTCAGGCTTAGAAAATTCAGTCCCAACACTTTGCAATTTCATTTAATTTTAATATAGGAAAATAGTAGTGTTTATTTGTCAAAGTTTGCAAAAAAAATAAACTGCATTCACTTTAAGTTTTCTTTACAAGTGAAGCAACAAAGACAATTATAACTTACATAATTTTTATAACAATGAGGAAGGGATTAGCATTTTTAAGTTAATTTGGTGGTTTGCAAGTATTTGGCAATAAAGTTTGATTTCTTTCCTAGTTTTTTCTTTTACAGCAGGGATAAATAAAGCTTTTTTATATATTATAGCAGGCTTGTCCTTCACAATAGATCCACTTTCCAATTCATGGAAAAGTGAGTTTTATATCCAGCAACACATAACTAAGCAAAACTTAACTGAAGTCCATTCAGCACATTCAGTTCCCAAAGAACAGTGACATAAATGATTAACTTCCACAGACACACGGAATGCTGTAAGTTATCCTGAGGCAAAAGACTCGTAATGCACAGAAGTTGTAACCGTGAGTTCATCTGTAAAAAGGCCCTCTCCTTCTTGAAAACAAAGATGGATATTTCATGCTTTCCCAAGACATTTCTTAATGAAATATCCCACTAACTTCTGCGGCCTCTGCTGATACTCCACAAGGACATCATGTGAGCTGCTGATTTGATCTCCTTCGAGCCGATTCAGAAGAGTGACACACACTACAGCAGCTAGAAGTTAAAAGACAGGATTAGTTAGGAATAATATTCTGGCACTTGTACAGTCCAAAAGCATAAGCATTTGAATGAACAGCTAGAAGACAAGAATTACAAGAGAAAACAAACCTCAAAAAAGGGTGTGCAGTACCATAAAATGCTAGTGTACTAGCATGCTGCAAAGGATAGAAGTCAGAAATAGCTTAAGAGATTGCTACATTAATGAAGCCAGAGCTCTCAGGTAGCTGTAGACACTTATTGTTATATCATAATTCTTATGTTTTTCTGGATAGGAAGGATATTTCACAAGTACCCAGGATTTGACTGCTAGGAAGTGACTAGACACACTGTTCTAGCAGATGTAATCACAGCCGTCTCCTTTAACCCCAGCCCAAGTGTCTGTGCTGTAGGTGCCACCCCTCAGGAAGCAGTAGATAAGCCCCTTCCACATTCATAGACAGGGAGCACTGCAAGCACATGAGGACCTCATGGACCATCTCAGGTTCATCTGCTGCCTTTCAGCCCCAAAGGCAAAATCCCTCCTTTCAATCCAGCTGAGCTCTATCACTCAACCCTATCACTGTGCTCTGTCTGGGATTTCTGACAGTGGGAATTTGCAGAGCACAAGCAGTAAATACACATTACAGACCTACAAGGCAGAGACAGCAAAAAGGACCAGGCTCTCTAATGGTTCAGGGATACCACTGGTTGGGTTTTTAATCACTCAAATCAGTAAGAACTAAGGATGTTTGATATAATTGCTGGTCTTTTTGTTTATACTTCTTCATTTCATCCTCCTTAAGTTTAAGAACTTTGAGAAACATCAGTGTTTTAAATTGGCAAATCCCTTGCTAAGGAAACCGAGAGAAGACAATTTAGACAGTAAGAAGACACTGTATGACATTATTTGTAATTGCTTTTTTTTCCCCTGATCTTTGCTGAAAATTAGTTAGCTTGTGTAAAATACTTGAAAATTCATTTTATGATTGGGAATGGTTTATTCATGATGCTACTAAAACTCCTCAACTGTTTAAGAAGCAAACTCTTACATCTACACAGAATACTTATATTTTCAACCTGATATGAAAGTATAGAAAGTTAGTATAGTTCTATATATATGAGAATCACCTGATTGCTTAAACTAACCAGTTGTTGTCTGTAAACTTCAAAAGCTAACTGAAGATAACAAATGAATGATATGAGTAACTAGGCATTTAAATGATTTACATGGTTGCCAGGGGCTGGAATAGCGAATGTCAGTAGCAAACTCTGTAAAAACTATGTGAAGAAGTTTGATAAGTTGTGACACATCTGATACAAATCAAGCAATCACAGCAACAAAATTATAAGCAGAACCGTGTTTTGCTTTTTTTTTTTATATGCAGAAGGTACGTTAACACTTCATTTGCAGTTTTTAACCACGAACTCCCTGCAACGCAGAAAACTTCCTGTAGGTTGGATAAAGTGACTAAGTTGGTTTACCTTTGACACCGCTGAGATTACACATTGCAGCAAATACGGAAGATTCCATCTCAATGTTTCTGACGCCAGAATCATAAGCTTTCTTCAAATATTGGAGTTTTTCTTCTTCGTCATATAAGCAGATTGCACCATCCAACCTGCCCTGTCCTAGAAAGTAATTTTGTGGAAAATTTCAGAGTGATGAAGTCACAGAGCAAATTCAGTTTCGAAAACACCCAGTTATTACAGTTTCCCCTATGCAGTGTTCAGCTTCTGCTACTACTACTCTTTATTTTTGCACACAAGACAAATAGGAAAAAGTTACTCTTAGGTATTGCTAGAGGTTCTACATAATAGTTGTATTTTTTATAATGTGAATCATGGCAATTTAATTGGTCTTCTTCGGCTTAAATTCTCAAATTCATAAACAGGATTGGGAATGGTTTATTACCATTACTACTATGTACATAGTAGATTCCCATATGTGCAGCAAGCATCAAAATTCAGCAACAAACCTTAGGTTGTATGGAAGTGCTGCATTTTTAATATGTTTAATCACTATCTAGAAAAACTGCCAGGTTTGAAAATGTTGAACACTTTATTAGTTACAGACTCTCTAAGGTAAGAGATGAAGAGTCTCTTAAGCTAACTAGGCAATATTATTATAATTTTTTGAGAGAAGTTTTATTTGAATTATTCAAGAATAGCACCTACAGATAAAACAGTAGCAGGTTGTGTATAGTAAAGTTAAATTACACTGTATTTTACTCAGTATCTTCTTGGTTTTGGGAAATGCACTCCTGAATTAATGCCCTTGAGCCTGTTCTCAGCTTTTCCTGTATGAGTTGAAAACGTTCCTGACACTTTTTTTAGTATTGCTTGCACCTGTGGTTGGTGCCTGAGGAGATACACGAACTAATAGTGTGTGCTTCTGCCCAAGCTGGAGCACTATGACGAACACCATGTACTTCCCCCTGCACTGTACCCTTTGTCACCTACTCAGCAACACCCAAAGAAAGTGGGATCAGGTGCCATTTATAAACATCTAGATTTAGGAGATCAGAAAAGCACCTGAATGTCTGTATGTTTATCCAAGGTAAGCCTTGGAGGTTTGTACCTCCTACCAAGCAGCACTGACACAACTCGGCAAAATATTGTCTTCAATTGTCTGATCACTGCTTTGCTCAAAATGAAACATGTTACAACAATTCTTTTAGAAAATATTTACTTTAGGTATTTAATCAGTGCAAAGAAAACCAACTCCAAACCACTCAAATAATTCTCATTCCTCTATTTGTGACAAATATACCTGAAAAGTACATGAGAAGTGTATAGTAGACTATATGTACTTCAGAGAAGCTATTAAAGCTGGAGGACCATCTCCACAAAATTAAAAGTTTAATACAGCAAACTGGTAAGCACAATGCTTAATTTTATGTAGATGAAGAACCGGTTAATTACGATTGGTGAGACAATCCACAGTAAGGAATGCGTTCTGTTCAGTGAACTGGAAGCTTAATGTTAATATATTATCCAATATTTATCTCTTGCTTCTTACCAATAATTTTCTGTTAGTCTGTCACCAGCCTTACCTTCATAGAAATCCAAAGTGCACATGGTGTTCCCAATGACTGTGTTGAACTGACCGATTTCTTTACTGCACTGCATCAGCTCCTTAGCCAGCTGTTCATCTAGGTTAGTACTGCGAATTACTGTCTTTCCCAGAACAACCTGTTCCAACTGAGGTTTGAAGGTGGCATCTACAGACTGCCTAGTTATAACCACTGAGCCTGGCTCCAGACCTGCAGTAAAAAGAAATAGATATAACTTCACAATGCAGTTAACACTTTGTTTCCACACACATAAAACATATATCTTGACCCAATCTTGTTTCTTTTATAGGTGGTAATTTTGCCCCTGAATTCATCAGGAGAATTTTCTGCCCATGCCTATCTGTTCCCATTTATTATTACAAAAATTTCTGAAAGAATTGAATTTTTTCTTTTTCACTACATGTTCTTTCTTATATCATATTTACATAGAGGACAAGAAGGTCGTTCTCACAGTTAGATCTCTTAAGTGCATCTTCTCTATCAAAAGGCAGGTTTTGCACTTACTTTCAAAATTACAGAAGAAAAATTATTCATCTCCTGTGGAAAGCTGTTCTGACCATCAATCCCTTACACAAAGAGAGATGCCCAACTTTCCTACAAAGATACTTATGTTTACAGAAATAAAACAGAAATCAAGAGAGAAAATACCTATTCCACCAGAGGTGCCAATGCGAATGATGGTTATGTTGGAACACTTGGCATGATACAACAATTTGATCAGCTCATGCAACATGATTGAAATAGAAGGAATGCCCATACCATGCTGAAAAAAAAGCAGAAATTCATACTCCACAGTCATATAGATAATGCAAAATATATATGGAAAAAAGAGCTGAACATTTTCTCCTTTCTGGTATTTTTTTCCAAATGCCACCTAACTCACTCCCACAAAATCCCCAATCTCCGGGCCTACCAAGAGGTTATTACAGATAAACAGAGAGACTCCCACTGGCTTTGGTAGATTGTGGATGAAATACAATATTTCTAAAAATCATGACTTATAAAACATTTACATTTTCAAGAGCACAATCAGTGTCCTTTCCCAATCGCTGACTAATGCACTTCATCATGGAACATTTCCTAAACACAAGAAAAACCCCACTCTGACTTTTTCACCAACCTGAAGTGTTAGTGAATAGTTAAGCTAAATTTTTTTCAAAAAAAAGACATCATGGTTTAGTCTCAGTGTTCAGTAAATAGAAGTCCACCTTGACTTGCACAACACTATGATAATTACAGATTGAAAGAAAGGGTGCAGAGTAATATTACAGTTTTGCAATTGCAATTGAAATATGTAATTGTATTTACAAATTAAAGACATGAAGTTTTAAAATGCATATATGAGTTGGCAGCACCAGTCCCATGACATGCTAGTCTTAAGCTATAGTAGCATATTTGACAGTGCCATTGCAGATATGTAGCTCTGAATGTGATATAGCCATTTTCTCCAGTACCCCACATATCTCAAGTGACATTTTTCCCCCATTACATACAGTACAGAACAGGGATGAGGCAACAGTAAGTCTTCTTAAAAAATCAATAGCACCATTCCTGCAACACCTCAGAGGTACACTGAGAAAAAAGGATGCAAGAAGGAAGGAAGGTGCTGGAGGCTTTCCCTCTTATGAGAAAGGGTTGAAAAGGAAGTCTTAATTAGCTGGCTGCACTATTTTGATCATGGCTGATACAAACTTAACAGCCTTACTCAGTGTATTAAGTGTTTAAAAGAAACGTGCATTCATATTTTCTACTTTGAACAGCATCGCTGAACTGTGTCCCGTATCAGATGACATGAGGTACTTACACTGACAGACAGAACAGGTCCCACTTTGTACATGGCGTAGCGGTCAGTGCCTGCGCAGATGTTGGGGTAGTCAAAACCGGTGCTTCCAAGCCCCAGTTCCTCCGCTATGTAGGCGATAAAAGCTTTCATCCGTGAAGGGCTTCCTCCAACACACACAAACTGTGGTGGACAGTATTCAGCAAAGCAAAACCAGTTGCATAATTCAGTATGTCAAAGAATGTCCAAAGAACAACATGAGTATATGCAAACACTTTCAGTAAACACTAAGTTATTCCCAGATATAGTTCTTCTCATAATCATTCTAAAACATCATGAAGAAAAATCACGGAAAAAAACCCCAACTGTCTACATAGCACTCAAATGCCTTCATCCTGTTTAAACTAGTAAAAGACAAATATTGGCATGAAGACCCAATAAATAGGAGTTCTAATTGAACAGAGCCTACAGCATTTGCCTTTTTACTGAATGGAAAGAGACAGTCAAAAACGATTATCCCCAACGTTTTTAGATACAGAAAGTGACATAAACCCACAAAAACTTTTCCCCTTTGCATTCACTCCTCAATCAGTGGTACGCTGACACATTTAGTTCTATTTTGAAGACAGCTACTCTCCCATTTTCTGCAGAAAAGATGAGGCTTGCTGCACAGAGCAAAGCATCTTACCTTTACATCTCCAAACAGTGCCGGAAAATCATGGGTACCAGTCCCAAGAGCAAAATGGTACAGGATGTCTTCTTTCATTTTCTCCAGGTGAGGGTTGCACAGATGGATAAAATTCTCTCTGCCAAGACAGCAGCATTGTGAAACATATAGAGCGTATACAAACCCACATGTTGAACAGATGCCAATTCTTCAAAGTCAACCAGTCAGAGTTGGGAAATACCACACCCATATGTATGCCTGCACTACGTTATTTTGGTTCCTCATGCATTGCGTTAAGGAAATCCGAAATTTTGTAATTGCCATACATCTTGTAATAAATCACATTTGACATTTAATATTCCATTCATTGCGCAGAATGAAATTGCTGAAGAAAAGTCTAGCTGCTAGGATGCATTTGTAACTGTGCAACATTCACCTTAAACAATATTAAAGCTGTAAACCACAGTGGGTCTTTATGGTGAACAGAACAATAGGAGCAGGACCAGAGAATATTCAATAGACTACCTTACTACAAAGACAATCTATAGCAAAGCTGAAAAGCAAACAACCTGTTTTGACTGAAACTCCCCATCACCACCACCAGCTACCTGAGAAGGAGGGGATAATTTGGGCTTTATAGACAGGCATGAAGTGGATTTCTGTCAATTTGTCTCCTTGTGTCATAAACACAGGAGGAAAAATATCCTACAGCATGAGACTGATAAGGGTACAGAGAATCTGAAATAGGAGAGGAAAGAGGAAAATGGAAATCTGAAGCAAAGAAAAAACCATAGGAGGGGAAAAAAATCAACAAAAAGGGAAAAGAGAGGAAGAGGTAAAAAGAATTAATTTCTTCTTAAGTTGCTTCTTGTAAGGAAGTGATACAGCTTAAAAGAAAAATAAAAATTGATCTGTCTGAAGAGCCAGGAAATGACAGGTCAAAGAGGGAAACCTGAACTACTTGGCATATGGGATCACCTTCGTGGAAAATTCAACAGTAGACTACCTAAACAAGCTGCATGATTCATAAACTGTCTACCTTCTGTGCTTGATGTTTTAAGTTCAATTGAAACAGGTAGGAAAGACTAGTCAATAATCACAAGCTTAAGCAGAACCCTGGCCAGTACTTCAAAGTAATTTCTGAGAGATGGAATCAAGTAGTAAATAGCTTTCAGACACAAGAAGATGGGTTCGCTTAATTAATGGCTTAATGGAGGCTCACTTCAGGCACAACACGGCTCAGCAAATTCAAACTGCTTTGTCAGAGGAGACAAACAAAACGTTCACCTGAATTTTATGCAAAAAAGCCTTAAGACTTTGCAGGAACAACTCTGAATCCTAAACAGAAGCATTTAGTGCTATTTTTGATGGTTTAGGTTATCTTGTCTGCCTTCTAATGCCTCCCTAGAAAAGCTTTCCTGTAGGTCTTATGTAGGTCCTATCTGCCAGTCCTGCGCAGGACGTATGGGTTACCTTAGAAAGCCTACAGCGGTCAAGATGAGGTCACTGAACTGGTCCTCAGAAAGCAAATAGTTACAACCCAAACATTCTGAGTACAGCAATTGCTTCTGTTCTTGGTATTCTCTTTCCAATATCACTAACTATCCAGTAACAACTGCACAACCAAGGAAAGAGGTGTCATCCCAACCCACCCTATCTGATCTTGCCCACCACAGACAACCACCTTCAGCAACTGAAGGAGCTGCCCACTCAGACAGCTGGTCCATTCACCCCTTCAGTAGGAATTCGCTTCCATCTCTGACAGGCCCCATTTGCCTCTCTTCGTACAAATCCTGCCTGAGGTGGAACCAAAGACTGGTTGCCTTTGTTCTTCCTTCCAAGAGACCTGTTTGACTCTGGAAGAACTAAAGAGCAGGTTTATGGCTCATCAGGAAGGCAAAGACAGCCTTGGAGTCTGCCAGCTCATGTGAGCAGAATTCCCAGGCTGCCTTCCCTGAATTATTCCTGTTCATTTTTGTGGGACTCCCTACCTTATTTACTGGGTCACTCACTAATGCAGATCCAATATCCAGCTGTGCTGATGTTCATTGGAATGGCTTTTACATACAAATAGGATATGATTTGAAATCACTTTACAATTTGTTCTCAGGCAATCAAAAAAAAAAATATTTCCTTCTTTATGAGAACACCAGCAATAAAAGCTTCTCTTCAGGAAATAAACTGGGAAAAGGCGAGGCCTCTACTGAAACTACAGGGAAATTCATGCGGTGTGTGCCAACACCACTGTCCTCATGCCTGGTAAAACACAGCCTCCTTCCTCAGCAGTGGCTATATTCCACCTTTTTCATCTCACACTCCATCAACAATACTCTCCAACCCCCCAACTCACTGCAGCGCTGGGCCATTACCAATTTGCACAGCTTATCTGCATATCTAGTTGTAGACTTGGACCCTAAGGTAAAATGGGCAATAAAAACAAGCATATTTTTATGTTTACGTAGGATCAATGCCATGGATTTACAGTAGAGGCAAAGTTTGCTTGATAAAAATCTTTGGCATGAAAATCTCAGGAGAAGAAAATTTATTTCCCTCCAGCTATTGTAAAGCATCTACAACTTCTGAGGTTTTAAGCAAAATACAAGTATCTGAAGACTAAACACACATGTATGGTATTAGTAAAATAAGCTTACAGTAAGGATTAGAGAAACACACTGAAATATTTGTTTCAACTCTTGAAGCAGGTATGTCTGGCCATATGCAGTAACCAAAGTCAATATTTCAGTAGCTCATCAGATTAAAATAAACTAATAAATAAAAACATCACTCAGACTTGGAAAAAATCACTGTTGAGATAAAGGAAAATGGCTAGCTCTGTGTAGGTGTGGTAAAGCAATAAAGCATCCATTTGTCAAAACAGTTCCTGTTGGATACTTGATGTTATAATCAATATTTACATCGTACCCTAACTTAACAAGTGTGTAATGAGTTTGGGGAGGAAGGTTAAGTGTAAACTTGGACAAAGTAATTAATTTCTGAGTCTTACTTTGAAGCCTGTTCATCATCAGTTTTCTTCTTATTTGAGGCACCAGGAGCCATGTGTGGTTATACCTAGAATTGTATTAAAAAAATAGATATAAGTGCATCAGAATAGTCCCATCTGTAAAGCTAGAAGCATTAATAGTGAGAGAAACCTTCTGTATCTATAACTCTCATGAATATTAAATCCCCCAAATAATCCAGCCACACTACAGCTTTTATAACTGTAGCAAAAAGAGCATCTACAATTTTTATGGCTAATTTTTTATTAGCCTAAACTAATCCCTTGCTAACATAACCCCCACCTCACAACTGCCTCTGTCCTGTGCTGTGAGCAGCAGCAGGCTCATGGGATAGAGAGAGGCAAGTCTCATGCTAACTAACCCTCTTTTTTCCATACCTCCCACAGCTACAGAGACTTCTGAACCAGCTTCAGCCCCCTTCCACGTCTGGCTCCAGAAAGTCTCCAGAGTTCAGCTCTAACTGTCAAGTGCTCAAAACCCAAGTCCAGGAAGCATCTTACTCATAATATCCTCTTCATTAAACTCCTCCTACTGACCTTAAGAACCCTTTTGTCTGCCACAGTGTAAAGGCAAGGAACATGAAAGTAAAACATGACTCCAAAAAGGCACAGCGCTTCAGTTTATCATCCATCCTGAAAATCTTTTTTGCTGATCCATTGCCCTAACCTATACCCAAAACCTTCTCCTTTCTGCATTCTTCTTTACATTTAAACAGGCAAATGTATCACTAAGGCTTTGGTGCTGATACGAAGACAGAATTGTAATTATAGAACGACTCATTTGTTAATATTTTCAGAAGTGACTAAGGCTACGTGCTGAAGTTGGTACTTTCTGGGAATGTCCTTCTGGGAAGTACTGAATCATAAAGTTTTGCTCTACCCTTCCCTAAGAAGGGCCTTACAGCACAGAGACTATAATAGAGGTAAGACCTGTAATCCTTAAAAATGCCAGGATCACAAGGAAACAGAAAGAAATTGGTATTGCAATAGAATTACATCATATGTGAATTTTAAGAGAAGTGAAAAAACAAACAAAATAAACCACAGGCTTGCCTGTTAAAAGCCACTGAAAAATGGAAATGTATTAAAAATTATATAGACAATTAGTTTTCTTCATTTAAAATATTAAGCTTTATTAAATAGACCTAAACTTCACATGTACTAGATATACTAACTGTATACAACCACCTGTACTCAAGGAGGTAGAGTATAAAAGTCGCATTCAGAATCAATTACTCATCCTTATGGTGGTATGATTAGAGTCAGCTGCTACAGGAAATTACAGGAAAAATGCATCATTTCTTCCAAGAAAACTACAGTGCCATGAGCCCTACTAAAGAGGAGTTGGAAGTTATACAGAGGAGTTGGAAGTTAAGAAGAAGAAACAGCAAAGTGATTTTTATGTACTGGGATGATATAGGGTTGCAAACAAACTGAGGATATTAATTCAGCTGTTGTCCAGCTGATGTTTAGCATCCATGTGATTTTTAACAGTGTTTTTTGTTCTGTGATCCCTTAAGTAATGATATACTTCAAAAAACTGAGAACAAAGTTCTGATGGTCCAAAGGTCCAGCATACACTCTGCAACAGCACTTCGCTGCAGGTGCCTTGGTAGGAATGGAAAGTAAGGAGCAAACATAAAGCAGCTTTCCCATGGCAGACCTTGCCAGCAATCAGGTAGTAGCTGACAAGCAGCGAGTTAATGTAAAGCCATAAAACTCTCACACTGTCTGAACAAATGGAAATTTTTACAGCCAAGTCAAAAGTTTCTGTAGTCTGCCTCAGCCTAAGTTAAAACTGACATTCGACAATATGCTCCTAATTCAGCTCAAGAAAGGCTTGCTTTAACATGTATGCACATCATAGGATGGTTTGGGTCAGAAGGCACCCTAAAGATCATCTAGTTCCAACCCCTCCACCACGGGCAGGGACACCTTTCACTAAATCAGAGTGCTCAGAGCTCCATCCAGCCTGTACTTGAACACTTCCAGGGACGGAGCATCACACAACTTCTCTGGGCAACCTGCTCCAGTGTCTCACCACCCTCATAGTGAAAATTCCCAGTATCCTCAAGAGTGAAGAATTCTCCTCTCATCTAAACCTCTAAATCCTCAGACTGGTGTTTTAAAACCATGCAGGATTCATTACAATTGCCATCTTTCACATCCTCCCCACACTCGTCATTTTTGAAGAAAGCCAACAGCCAACAGCTTCTGTACGGAAAAGCTCCGGTTCGGTGTTGATCCATCATCAGGAAAAGATGAAGTCGCTGCAAAACTGATTTTACCCCGCGGGTCCCCTCCGGAGGCCGCCCCGCCGCTTCTCGCTGCTGCCGGAGCGCTCCCCCGGCCCCGCAGACGGGGCAACCGGCCCCGTCCGCCCGGACACCGCCGGGAAAACAGTGCTCGCCGGGATCGACCCCTGCGCCCGCCCCCCCGCCCTTCTCTACGCGCTCCCCGCCACCGCCCCCCTGAAGGTTGAGAGACACCCCGAGCACCCCCGAGCACCCCCACCCCGCCGCTCCTACTGCGCGGCGCCCGGCGGGACGCGGCTCTCACCGGGGGCGGCGGGAGCCGCCGCTGGGAAACGAGGAGAGCCGCTCGCTGCCGCCGGGAGAGGTGCGGGGCACTCGGCCGAGCCACCTCCCGCTGGCGGCGGCACCGCCCCACCCGGTTAACCCCCTGCTCACCGTGCACGCTGCGGGGAGGGCGGCTCGACTGTGCGGGAACCGTCGTGTTCCGGGGCGGGCACGGCGAGCGGGAGCAACGCAGCCGGTGTGCGGGAAGAGTGGAGCTCTGCCGCCAGGAGAGCTGCCGCCAGGGCACGGGGGTTCGGAAGGACCTTATCCCAGAGATACCGATATGCACGCGGGTGTGGGCACGCCAAGGATGGTGGAGTCGGGTCGGGCTGTGCGGGCGTCGGTGCCTGTGTCTGCCCGTGTGTCGGTACGTACCGGCTGTAACCGCGCTGGCCGCTTCCACGGCAGGGATGGCTTCGGCTTCGGCTGCTTGGAACTTACTATTGAGTTGGAAGGGACCTACGACTGATAGCCGAGTTTTGAGTTGTCACAAGAACTAATAGTTTTTGCAGCGGAATGTGCCCTAGAAGCTGCATATGACTGAGCCAAGTGATTTAAAAGGGCTAACCAAGCAAAGAAGGGAACTGAGGCAGCCAGCCAAACAGCACCAAGTCACTTTATAACCAAGGGTATTGTCTTAAAGAAGTTCATAAGGCAGTCACTTAGAACTTTGGGGCCTCCAGACATAGATGACCACCAGAAACCCCCAATGAAGCCCCTCAGAGACATTATAAGGATATGTATATATGCTAATAAGTCTTAGAAATGTCATGAATATGTAACAGGAATACAGGGAGCAAAGAATGAATAAGCAAGTAATGCTGACATATAAGCTGCAGTGGAGGTACCTTTGTGTGCACTTCGGTGAGCTGATTCCCAGGGCACCCAGTGTGCTGTGATCATGCAGCACATCATAATAAAGAATGCCTACCTGCTAAAATTCACAAAGTGAATCTCAGAGGTTTCTTTATTTTAGGTAACACAGTGACCATTTAGTCCAGCTGCCTGACCACTTCAGGGTTGATCAAAGGTTAACATAGCAAAAAAAAAAAAAATCATAAATCACACTGTAAGCATAAATTTAATGTTATTCATACAGTAACTGAAGACACAAAACCCACAATTCTACAACACAATTTTAAAAATATTTTTTTATACCAGAACCACTCTGTAGTTTGTCACAGTAGGGAATTCTTGGGATACAGAGCAACTAAAACCTGCTTGGTGCAGAATCTTCTGTGCCTCAGGATGGTAAAAACATTGGGCACAAGGCATTGCTAGGGTGTATTTATTGCAAAATCACGTACGGCGCATTTAGAGTAAAATTTAATATTCTCTCTCACACCAAAGGACTTCATACAGGAATACAAAAGAGAGAAATACCCTGCACACAGATGCATTTCTAGGCATGAACAACATGCAAGAGGAATTGGTCAGCAAAGTCAGAAGAACATAACCTGTTCAACTTGTTTATATTTCCAGTGGGTAAAACAGAACCACAGCCTTCTAATCCATCTTCCATTTTCCCGTTCCTTGAATATTTGTCAAGACATTCAGGCTATGGTAATGGACAAGCACCTTAGAAGAGTGTTTTAATTTTGTGGAAGAAACCTTTCCTTTAAAGAGGACCCTTTCATCTCAGGGTCCACTGAAAAATCTGCTTTAGCTTTTAAGGACGTTTTCCATTTAGCTATATATCAAGAGAATAAACAATGTAAATGGCTTCTTTTGTAAATAATCAGGTTACTATAGTTATCTTGTGTGAAACATTCAATAAATTACGCATTTCTATGAGTCTAATAGTTGATAGTAACCTTTGCTCTCAGTCACCTCTAGAAAACTTTAAATGTCCTTTTAGTCTCCTGGTTTTTGTAGTGTTTAGGTTTTCATTCTATTTAGATTTAGTGGGAAAGATACCTCCTAAGTACAAATACAATATGTTAATGTGGTTTTAGAAGGGTGAAAAATACACAGCTACGTGGTGGGGTTATAACAACAATATGTAATTGGCCTCAGATTTTTATATTACATTATGAAAATTTGCATCTTTGGAAAGTAAGGCTGTCTGTCCTTTAATTATCAAACATATTCTCCTTTCTGCCTACCATATACCATTTCTATAGTCAATTGGTCAAATAATTCAGTGCAGCTGTTTTATTCACTGCATTTTGATTCCTCAGTCACTCTGTTTTGTATCATTAAAACTATTAATAGGAGGAAAAAATGTGCCAAGACTGAACTTTTGTATTTCTATTTCTAGCTTTTCTTTTCCCAGACTATAGCATAATATGTAATCACATTCTGGAAAATTATCTGCAGAGAACAGCAAAAGCAGAATATTAAGCTATTTGTTTACAGAAATAAATTGGGCTTCATCCTACATCTTTTACAACTAAGTCTGCGTATTCAGCAGCACAGATACAAGTATTTAAGAAATAGATATGCTGAAGTCAATGGAATGTGACATGCTTGAGAAGCACGAGTCAATTGAATTTTTGTTTGTATTGCAAAGTTAATGCATACATACCCTTGATCTCTGAAATATGTTTATATTTTACTCTAGTTTAAAAAGACAGTAGCAGTAAGATTTATATATTAGGTATATATCAGGACTGATTAAAATGAAAACAGCCATTAGACTTCATTACAGTGAAATGGCAGTATATAAAAGGAAAATTACTCTGCAGTTGCGAAACTGCCAAGTTATTGTTAAATCTTTATCTGGAATTCTCTTTTAAAAAACATTCACATACTCATTATACTTGGGTGCAATTAATAAAATGTAACTGCACTTTTATCTTTTGGCTTGCAAAGCAATCAGTATTCCAAAAAAAATTCTCTCTTTTACTACTTAGAGGCATTCAGGGCAGAGATGGAGCACAACACAAAGAAACAAATGTTTCAGCATTTAAAACAACAAGACTAGTTTTTGTAATAAGCACCCAGCTTTTGACTTTGATGTTTCTCTGAAAAACAAACATGGAAAACCAGAACCTTCCACTGCTTCTACATGGAACTGCTGATGACTTTGAAAACTGCCAGGTGCATGACTGCATTGACTCAGAAGCAAATTGAACAACGTGTTTACTGCGATAAGGTGAACTAACTTCCATCCTTGTGTTCAGCTGGAGCTTAATGTGTTACACCACTTTGATTTCATGTCCCTTGGAGAACAGGAAGGTTATGATTCTGCTGCAGCTCTCCATTATTCTAAATGCACAAACACATATTCCAGGATTGTCCCCCTGTTCTTATGAAGAAAAATCTCAGGCTGTTAACATTCTAACCCATGGTATTCATGCTGTGATCCATCCAGACTCAGCTGACCAACAATTCAGGTCAAAATCTCCTTAGGTTGACTAAGGAAAGCTGAATATACATTAATGGTACATTAGCAAACTTCTAAGAATCATAGAATCACAAAGGCAAGATCTTAGGAGGGGATACAACCAGGTCAGCTGACCCAAAATGACCATATGATGTCAGCTTGGATATAAAAGCTAAGAAAAGGAGGAGGAAGTGGAGGCATTCTTTATTTACAACACTTGCCTTCTGGAGCAGCCGCTACATGTGCTGGAGCTCTGCTTCCTGGGAAGCGGCCGGATATCACTTGCTGATGTGAAGCAGAGAATAAAATTAATTTTTTTTCCCCTTTTGCTTGCACGCATAAACTTTCACTTTTGCTGTAGTAAAATGCCTTATCTCAACCCAGAGATCTTATTTTGGCCATCTGAGAAAGTGGAGTGATAGAGAGGCTGGGTGGGAACATGGCACCCAGCCAGGATCAACCCACCACAACTGGTCAGGTTTGAATGCTATGAGCTCTGGGTCTGGCAACCCTTGATACTCTAACCTAGAAAAGGAGATTTCCCCAAAAAGCTCTATTGTCACAGCAGAATTAATGGTTTCAATGTATCTGGATGCAATCCACAACACAAATTGTAAGTGAAAATAGACACAAGGGAAGTAATTCCAAACACCTCCCCAGTTACAGCTTGATGTAAGCTTTTCTATCTTCAGAAAATTTTTCTGACTAGCCAATAACCATACATTTAAGCATTTGCATATGTTTTAGCCTTTTATTTTTGTAAATACAACTTGGACAGTTGAATTGCAAATGAACAGTAAAGATGGACTTGAGTGCTGGATCTTGCAATATCAACAGCAAAACTTCCACCTATGTTTGCTGAAAATTTTGAGGGTTCAGATTAGCAATAGTGTTACCTATTTCCAATCAACTTTCACATCAAAGTTCTAAAGAAAAGCAATATTAAGCCAAATCCTCTAAACATTCTGTTCGAAGAAATGTATATTTAGTAATACATTTTGGAATCTGCAGCCCTCAGATTCAAGGGTGTAAAATGTACTGAATGTACTCTGAAGAGGAAATTCAGAAAATTATCGGTTTATTAAAAATTCCACTTTTTGCAGTACTAGCAAAAAATATGAAAATAAAATTGCATCCTTTCTAATGGACTTTATAATAAATATTTAATTATTAATAACATTTCAGGGATATATCCTAATCCAAGTAGATAACAAAGCAAGTGTTAAAATACCAGTGTGTCTTAACTTTTTCAAAATATTCAAATACAACTTCTATACATTGTTATTTCAAAGTACAAACTTTTACTAGTGTGAATAAACATGGAGATCTAGCATATAATATTTTTGTTGCAGTCAAGACTTCAGGATAAATAATTTTTTTATTTAACAGCTGAAAGTGCAGATGCCATATATAGCTGAATCCACATCACTGTTAACCAATGATTCAGCTTCTATATAACAAGACTATAACAAAAAATGCCATCAGGTCTTAACTTAATTATGTGTTTGAATACTATGATCAACTAGTTCTTCTGCAGCAGGCATAGCAATAGAATTGTCATAGAAAGCTGAGTATCTGGACTAAACAAATGCATTTTTGGGATTAAGAAGCAGTCTTTCCAATGAAGCTTTGACTTTTTTACTGCAAGTATCCATACCAATTCAATTCTATTTACATTTCATCCCATACCACACAGTTGGCTTTCACCTTTCTTTGTGGCATAAATCATAAGTATACTAAAGAAACTTGATGATTCAGAAACATCAATAGCACACCCGTGTCTATTCAAGTCAGCAGCAATATGGTAATCTTATTTGACATCAGCAAAGCAGCTTGAGTTGTGTAGGAGAAAAATTCAGTTTTGCTTTGTTTATTATATTAACAAAAAGTCTGGGAATAAGCACTAACAGCTGTTGCTTGTACTTTAAAATTTGCTGTAATCAAGCACAATGAAGTTCATCCATCTTATAAACAAAATGAAATTCTCAATCAGGGATGAGTTCAACCACAAAAGTAATCTAACAGACATGTAAATAGTGCACTACATAGGCCATACAAGGGTTTACTTTCCTTAACAGTCTTTCAAGTTACTTATTACATCTCTGAAATGGTGGCTTTAACTCATTGCTTGCAGGTGGTGGTTCAGACTGAGATGGCTCTGAATCTGAAATAGAAAAAAAGATTAATGTTCACAGAATAACTTCAACCATAAGAATAAAAAAGTCAACTAAAACTTTTTTTCTCTCTCACACCAAAATGCATGGAAATTACAGTAGTTTTAATTTTGAATTAACAAGATAGACAAGCTATCTGTGAAATTTGCAGTATGATGCAAATCTATAACCTAACACAAAGGGGTTATAGATTTACGTATAGAATGGGTTGCATCTCCTGCCTGATGTGTCTAGGACTTATTCTGTGTAAGTGAAAAGAGAGAAAGCTCTGTCTCAAAAGGGAGTTGCAAGGTGTTCATGCTTACAATTGCTTTGGATGAGCAGACAAAAGTACACAAGAGGGGAAAAAAACCAAGACTACCTTCACCTATCACCTAAGAGAATGAAAAGGACAAGGTCAAAACTGAATTAAGGTACATGTCTGCACAAAACTGTTGAAAGTATTAAAAAAATCTCCTTTTACACTGAAATACAGAATCAATTGGAATAGCTACGATTGCAAAAGAGGGTAATGCAAAGCAGGTGTAATGTTATCTAAAAACTGGAAAAAGGAACTAACAAATAATATGTATCTATATATCAATCTGTGCAGCACACTGACTTTTCAGCAGCCTTTATGGTGTACCCATAATTTTTTTTTCTGTATGCATAACTGGTATAACCAAATCAATGTCATGATTACTCTGAAAAATCTTCAGCTTTCTTTATATCTCAAATGTCTCATTAGAGGCACACATTAAAGAAATCAACTATCACCAAATTAATGACTTTGAGATTTTGAAATCCAAAATCCTTTCATTTTACTCACAGTAATGGGAAAGAAAAATGTCAGTGCACAAGAAAGTTAAAGAGAATCTGAAAAAGAAAACAATATTCAAGGCTCTCTTTCAGGCTGAGGAAGAGCACATTTAGACTCCACAGTTGAATTGTTGGGTCACTCTGCCTCCCAAAGCAGCATCCTCTGTGTGATCAGAGTTTAGATAGGTAAGTTGACTTTGAAGAGTGGCTTCTCAGGTTATGCACCCTCCTTCAGGTCCAGACCAAGATCTGGTTTCATCCCTTAGTTTTATAGCAGTTTTTATTCTGAACAAAACCACACGACTTCTAGTTCTCTGTTTGCCTGCTTTATTCTGATATTCACCTGGAGGAAGAGGTTCTGCACACAAAACTAAAAAACAAATAAACAAAAAAACCCCCCTGTAAATATATTAATAGAAGACACAAAGATGAATTTAAAAAGAGCTAAAATGTCAGAGATATTAAAATACTTGGCCTCTAAGACTTTCACACATTAAAATATCAAGGTCAAGGGAATCAAGGGAATCATGATAATTCCCACTTTATATAAAATGAATCCCTGATACTAATAAAGAAAAAAATCTGGTGCATGCGATGTCTATGTTCAATAGCATTTCAAAAGATTGCTATGCAAAAGTGATATAGCAACCATGGTTACCAAGTCAGTGTAAAAAGTGTAAGTAAAAGGTCTTTGACCGAAGTAATGGGAATTTTCCTCCCCTTTAACCTTTATATACATAACCTTTATATATAAGTGTCTTCAAGTGATGTCTTTCATAGTTATTATCACTGTGCTCGACAAAGTAAGGTTTGAAATCATAGGTAAGTATTGGATAACTTTTTTCTCTTAAACTGTTGCAATTCCACTCTCTTCAACAATGTGCATATATTTATTTTGCCAAATTTTTATGAACAGTGATCTATTTCTTAAACAGGAGTATTAATGATACTTGTGACAGAAGTTTCCAGAAAAATATTAGGGGTAAAAGAATATTCATAACAAATAGGCAACAAATATTTTACAGTCTGCTTATGTTTAGGCAGGATGGCTTTGTCCCTGCAGCATTTTACAGGAACACATCACACAGAATCCCCTGCATCAGTACACAGAAGCCCCTGGATTGGAACAGAGCAAACTGCAATTGTAGAGATGAAAAAACTCCATGAAACCACCTACCTTCGGTGACTACAAACAGGAGCACTCTTTCTTTAGCTGGTCATAGGGTATTGTAAAGTAAGCACAGAAATTCAGTGCCTCTCACCACATCCAGAGAACCGCACAAATTATTCAGGCTGCCCTCTGCTGTTAGCTTGAGAGCCCAACTCATTTTAAAAGAAACAGCTTTCAATAATGTTACCTTTGGACTGTTCACTATTTTCTGATGGTTCTTGAATCTTTTTTTCCCATCCAGTACACTGCTGAAACCAGTCAGTCCCATAACCATTGTTAATTAATTTGCTAAAGTTTACTGCTTCAATTTTTCTCTGAACAGGCCTGTAAATACAAATATATTAAAGGAAAACAAAAGCATAAGTATACAAAAGTGGCAATTAGGTGGAAAAAATTTATTTTGCAGAGAAAAGGCCTTATAATATAATTTATTTCTAATTATAACATTATTTCAAAAATTATAACCATTTATAGCCTTATCATTTGTATCTAAATAACAAAACATATAGGCTACGTGTAATCATCTAAGAAAAAACCCAAAACCAACCAACCAAACAAAAAACCCATACAACTGTGCCTGATTAAGTGCTGTATAACTTTACATGAGAAGACCTATCTATTTTATTGGAATTCTACATGTATAATACTGGTTGTAGAGACAAAGACATGCAAAAGGAAAATCCCACAAAGAATGTGTAAGTCAAAAGGCTGACAATACTCATTCTGTGCTGCACAAAGGTGGAATTTTGTCACAGATTTGCTCTTAAATTCATTTGATGGTTTAATTACTTATTTTGCATCAATAACGTAGTTCTAAAAAATACTGGGATTACTGATGACCAAGTAATAAATTTCTAAGACAAAGTATGCAGAAACAATTCAGCTGCACACACAGCTGATGATTTGATTACATCACATCACATATGATAGAATAATTTGCTTAAAACAGCTCTTCTACGAGTTCATGACAGTATTTTTGCTGTGTCTGACATTGCATAGAGTACAGTTTATGTCTTTCCTTAATATGTCAGTCCTACTTGTGTCTGTAACCTGTGCTTGCAAAACTAACAATGTACATTATTGTTTTCATCTGTTCACTGGTACTGTGAAAAAAACGCAGACAATTTAGAATATCATAAAAGTGTGCTACATAAAGACATGCAAATGCATGCTTCATTTTTATAACGCAAAGTTACATTGAATAACTTTCCTATCTTAGTTAAAGTATTATTATTTTAGTTGCTTTTAAACTATTTTAGCACCACATGTGATGGCAAATTTAGTAGCAGCAAGGATCCACAATGTCTGTACACATATCCACTAATCTCTGCAATTTCACAAGAAGTAATATTATTTGCATACATAAATAGTTGCAGGCTTAGATATTTAATGAATTTCATAAGTGCACTACTTACACGGGTGGAAAGGAAAGCTTATTTGCCCCACTAAATTCCTTGCTTGTAGAAACATTCGGCATTCTGCTTGGATATTTAGGGTTTATAGCTGGGAGCTTCACCTGTGTTAGAGAAATCTTAGCTTAACAAAAGGAGTTACGAGAAAAATAACCAAGAAGATTGTATGATAGTACAGCATTAAAAGTGAGGGTGATATTAACAGCCTCTAAATGTCTTCATATTTCAATGTCTTATTTATATTATTTCCATAAGTAATAGTAATGGAGAATAGAGGAACAGCAGAAGATAAAGCAGCCTCTTAGTTAGTTATTCTACAAGATTAGCTGTTTGTTCTCTCCATAACGTGCTCTACACAACCCTTTCCCTCACAGTACATTTCCACACAAAATTAAGCTTAAAATTCAAACCTACCCATTGGAACCTCTCATTTTGGTCCATTTCTCTGTATGCAGTGTATGAAAACAGCCCAGTTTTACTAATGGCAGGGGGACCAGCAACTAACTTCCAGCTTAATTACTACTTTTTTTTTAATTAATAAAAAGCATAAAACATCCCATATAAAACTGTTTTGGTACATTAATTAGAGGTTTGAAATTCAAACAAATGCACATATATTGAGGAAAGCCTACAACAGAAAAGTGTATTTTACTTTTATCATCTTTTGATTGCCAATGACAGTTAAAGAAACTCAGTCTTGATCGAAAGACAGAAAGATAAGATGACATCTAGAAAGCCAGTGAAAAGACTTCACATACTCTAGAACTGAAAGTGGGAAAACCGAAAAGAAATGGAGAAACGTTAGCAACGCATATCAAAGCTGTTTATTTTTATCTTAGATCAAAATCAACAGCTTCTAAAGGGTCAACTTACTTCCTTCAGGGAGTCTGTGCACACTGAGTATGGAAAATGCAAAGAAAAGTATAATTGCATTTGAATACATCTAATCAATGAACTAATTAAGAAGCCTCTAAAAAACCCAGCAGATCCAAATGTTCAGAAAGTGTAAGTTTTCTTAGTATCCGAAGGAAGTGAAGCTAGGACAGACAGTTCCACTGATTCTGAACAAGGACATCAGTGCAAACATATGTGTAAAGTCAGTGCTGATACCTCTACAGACTTCAGTGGAGTCAGAGTTTCACCAGAAGTTTCGGAATCTGATAAAGACTAAGTGGATGGGCTACTAGATTTCAGCCTGAACGATGTTATGTTGAAGCTTAAACAGATGAAAAACTAGAATATTTGTCAAAGAAGAGATGATACTAGCAAGAGCATGCAGTAACATCAGGCGCAGCTACATGAGATGAAAATGGCGGGGGGGGGGTGTCTGTTGTCCAGCCTAGAGGTTAAAAAATGCATTAGCTGCTTAGAACTGATTTTCAAGTCCATTAACACTATTCTCTGCTGAAGCAGCCTATTTGTGCTTTACATTATAAAAATGCTATCCTATTGTGCAAAAATGCTAGTGCTGTCTTCTGTTATCATTAGACTGGACCACTTCAGACCTGGTATGCAATGGAAGTTTCAGATCCCGGACACAATTACCCACAGTTCCAACAAAACAACCAAAAACAATCTCAGGTGACATTTGTCACATACTGAAGGTAGAATGGCACACAGGGCGTCACAGAAACATAACTCAGTTTGAGAGTCAGGATATACAAATAGCAGATGGAAAGAGATGAGACTTTCCTCTTAGCACTGAAGAGAAGCACTAGGAAAGGAAGCACTAGCCGGGAAGCCTAGGGAGATTCTGACTGGAGGCAGACAAAGGGTCAAGCTGTCAAAACTAAAGTCAAGGAAAAAAAGGGGGAAAGGAAAGGCAAAGAGAAAAGTCTTGAAGGCTGCGAGCAAGTCTTGTGCATTGTTTCAAATGTTGTCCTTCTTGGCATTAAATGAGACAGGCTACCATAAACTCCAGGTATCAAAACATTCCCTACTGTTCAAGCGAACTAACTAATGACAGAAGTAGCAAGCAAACCAGAACTTGTTTTTGGAGGGCACCTGCTATCCTGTCAGGTGCAGTTTGTTACTTTGCTGGGCAAATTCAGCATTAAAAGCAGACCTTGTGCCACTACACTCCAATGGTTACAGCTGAGGGAGCATTTTCCCTTTGACAAGCCTCTATGTAGCAGCCATCAATTTTCGCAGATAAAACAAACTATGTAGGGCGGCTCTTTTTACATGTTCTTGGTTTAAAGTGTTTTCTTCTTTTATGAAGAGATAGCAAGAACATACTCTAAAAATTACTGTGTTTATTATACATACACATTTATTAGTCTCAGCTTCAAGAAACATGAAATGCAGTATGTATTGTGCCTGTCTGGTATATGAAGAACAATGTATACCTGCAGCCAGCATGGAAAGCTAAAAGCTCCCAGATGAAATCCTGGCTTCCCTGTGATCAAGGACAAAATTCTAGATTAGATTTCAAATCTCTCCCTGAGGTAAAATCCTGACCTCAGATGAGCAATCCTTTTGCTACAGCACACGCACACCTATGTATGTATGCATATATACACAGACATTTCAGGCAAGTGCCTGAAACAGAGGACTTCATGGATGAAGCAGTAATCTCTTACCAGTGCTGCAGGGAGATTGCCTGCAGCAATGCAAATGCAAACCCTGATACCACCTCCAACTGATCTCCCACCCATATACAGGCCTCCTTCCATCTTAAGGTCACAGCATTTTCAACCCAACCCAGCTGGGACAGATGATGCACAGGCAGAAGGACCACCGAATCACAGAATGGTTTGGGTTGGAAGGGACCTTAAAAATCATCTAATTCCAAACACCCTCGGCCATACGCAGGGAGAGTTTTCACTAGACCAGGTTGCTCAGAGCTCCATCCAGCCTGGCCTTGAACAATTCCAAGGACTGGGCATACACAACTTCTCTGGGCAACCTATTCCAGTGCCTCACCACCCTCATAATAAAGAATTTCTTCCTAAAATCTAATCTAAACCTACTTTCTTTCAGTTTGAAGCCATTGCCCCTTGTCCTGTCACTGCATGCTCTTGTAAAAGTCCCTCTCCGTCTTTCTTTCATCCTTCAGGTACTAGAAGGATGCAATTAGGTCACCCTGAACCCTTCTCTTTTCCAGGCTGAACAATCACAATTCTTTCAACCTGTCCTCATAGGAAAGGTGCTCCATTCCTCTAATTATGTTGGTGGGCTCCTCTGGACTCACTCCAAGAGGTCGATGTCCTTCCTGTCCTTCCAGTGCTGGATGCAGTGCTCCAGGTGGGATCTCACCAGAGAGGAGTAGAAAGGCAGAATCACCTCCCTTGACTTGCTGGCTATGTTGCTTTTGATGCAGCCCAGGATACAACTGACTTTCTGGGCTATGAGCACACATTGTTGGGTCATGTCCAGCCTCTCGTCCAGCAGCACTCCTAAGTCCTTCTCAGCAGGGCGGCTCTCAATCTGTTCATCCCCCAGCCTGTGTTGATACCAGGGTTGCCCCAACTCAGGTGCAGGACCTTGCACTTGGTTTTATTAAACTCCATGAGATTCCCACGGGCTGCTTCTTCCTGGGCCAGAAGTCCATCACTTTGCCATGAGCACAAAGGCTAAATCCTTCACGCACTAGCACATCTTTGCTGCTTTGCAAAATTCCCAGCAGAATGAAAATTACCACTGTGATTAAGGTGTTAAGGAGGAACTACAAGATCCATCCCGAGGCAGGGAGAAACCATGTAATAGTCCCCTTGATCTCCAGTACTCTACACAGCAACAACCATGAGAACACTGGAGATATTACTACTTCATAACAAAGCATCATAAAGGCTTAAACCTCCTGAGCAGGGACCCACTTGGGAACAGTGTTTCCATTGTTTTCTTCTTCCAGCTGAAGAGGTACCTTTAGAGGTTAAAATGGTTTTGCACTTGTCCCTAAGGGTATCCTTTGGGATTTAACTCCATGATTGCATCATGTATCTCTCTTTTGAATACTTAGTCAGACTGGACTGAGAAATATTTTCAATACATTCAATCTCAATACTTGAGTTAGTTTGCTGCTGTACTGTCATCATGTAGTCAAATAAATAAATTGAATATTCCTTAAAAATTTGCCTGTGGTGTGTTGGAATACATCTCTTACAAGATGTATAGTGAAAAAACTAAAATTGAGACTGTTTGGGAGGGCTTGTTTCATTGCCTCACTTGGAAGACTCTTTGGGAAGGTACTCTAAGAGCACAGGATAGAAACCTCCCAAAAGAGGATATACAAGAATTAGATGTGAAAGAAACACCATGTGATGTTTCAAGATACACGATACACTTTTCAGGGTACAACAAAGATTCTGTGAAGGACAGCCATATCAGAGATGGTGGTGTGAAGGCAGAGCTAAACCTAGCAACACAGAATCTGATTCTCAGGCACTTAACCTTAAACAGAAACATCTGGTAGATTTAGAACTTTAGACAAAACTCAACTTCAGCTTTTGGAAGTATAGTGTAAATTATATATCAAGGCCTCAGCAGATTTGGAATCTGAGCTGAATATACAACATATACTCACTTTGTATTTAGTGACAAATAAAACACACGGGAACTTTCAATTGGATGAGTGAATGAAACTGGATCTCAGTCAAGCTCCACCCAAACTGAAATGGACCTCAGTCTCACAAGTCACCACATGGATTTTAATTACTCTTACTGTTATCAAAGTTAAGTTTGACCCTTAAAATACTTGAGATAATTGGTTCTTAAGTAAGGGAGTGAGGGACAGCACTTCTTGTCTGTCCTAATTCAATCCTTTAAGAGGCTCTGCAGCAGGCCAAGTTTTTATTTTCAGTGCCTTAAATCTATGACTGAAAAAAAGCTTCACCAACAAGAATCAGGCAAATTACAGTTTAAACATACATTGCTTGTTTGCCTGTTGACATAGATTAAGTAAACATTCCTGAGCCTATTCAGTAATGAGGTGGTCCCATTTACACAAGTCATCATTCTGAACTTGCACTAATTACTCCTCTCAGCAAAGGCTCAGGACTTTTTTTTCCTAAAATGTGCAAAATCTGCCCTTCTGTTCAAGAAGAGAGGTACTAGTGTCCAAGTACATCAAATGCCTTTCCATGTATACCCCAAAGACCTATGGAAATGTGGCAACCAACATTATGGAGGATATTTAAAAAACATAAGGCTTCAGTATCTAAAATGAGCAGGGGCAGGGAGGATGAAAGAGGGAGGATGGCAGAGAGGTTTCCAGGACAAAATACAAATATCAGCACAGAAATGTTTGTTCTAGACATAGCTGTGCCTGCTTCGTCTTGGATACATCTTTCATTCAAAGACAGCTAGTACAGTATCTTTGGGCACTCTTTTGCATTTTAAACTAAACCAAACTCCTTTTTCAGAACAATCGTCTGTTCTTACCTCCTTCTTTCTTCTTCACTCAAGATTACTTAAGAAGAAGTAATTACTTAACAACAAGTAACATCCTTACCAAGAATGAATTGTAGGGGCAATAAAGCATAAGAAGATAGAAACTAACTAGTGGCTTTCATTCACACTGAAGTATATGCACCATATAACGTGATTGAACACTGTGTTTCTGGTTCTTATGCTACACCTGCAGCATTTAACAGAAACATGGCTTTCTTCTCATTCTCTAACTCCAATACAAAAATTGCTTCTGGAATACAGAAACTTATGTGGATTACAGCTTCCCTTCTAGAAGAAGCAACAGGCCCAGACAGAGCTATGTTCACAAGCTCTACAAAGCATTGTCAGAGCGCCTCTCGATCCTACCTTCTTTTTCTCTGCATTTTCTTTGTCCTCAGCATCCCGTTGCCAAACACTTTTAGTATCAAAATCAAAAGGCCCTCTTCTTGCCTCATAAGTGTTACCATGATGGTCATCAGCCTTAAACTCTCTGTGAATGATATATTCTGGTAGAGAGGAAACAGAGCTCCTGCAGGCAAAGATTTAACACCTGTTTGCACCAGGGATACAAATCTTGCACTTTAGTACAGAAGTATTCTGAAATGTTAATAAGCGAAGACAGAACTCAAGATTTTATGTAGGGCTTCAGCAGGCTTACCATGGCTCATCCATTGCTGGGGGACTGGTGTGGTGTAAGTACCAGTCAGGTGCAGCATATGCTGCTGAAGGGGACTTCATTATCACAGGAGTGTAGTGCTTCAGTAGGTCTGGAGAGAAAAAGACAAAAGTCACTACTTTTCTGACTTCTTCTCTGGTTGCAAAAGCATTACCTTTGTTTTCAGGTTGCTGTTTTGTCAGGAAGAAATGCTTGCTTTCTTCAGTAAGGAGCATTTATGTCCCTTGATAATACAGTCAGAACCTTGCAGCACTGTGTTCCAACTGTACCTTGTTTGTCTTGCTCTAAATGCTTTGACATGTTTCTGCTGCTCAGTTAATTCATATTTCTGGATTTGTTTCTCTGAATGCGCATCTGCTCAAGTTCCTCAAGCTTCCTTCTTCAATAAAAAGGAAATAACAAACCCACACATCACCCTGGTATAAGAACAGAATATGTACAGCACTGTAACAAAATGAAGTAATTACAAAAAAACGCTTTATAAACCTCTACTAAGTTTTCTGATGATGGTTTTTTGTGAAATTATTTTCACTAGGCCACTATTTAAATAGCCCAAGCATAAATTGCAGAGACCTCACTCAAATGCAGCCAGACCATCATCACCCATTTAGACCAAACATAGGTCAAGACTTCATGTTTTGCTAAAGAGTACCCATACACAAGAGACAGCAAGGATGCCTTGACAAGGTGACCTCTACATTTTCATTCGCTCATTTTTTCCACAGGTTAATTTCAAAAGTCCAGAGTATCCTTCTGTAGCATCTATAAGTACTTTATACCACACTCAAGTAAAGCCAAAGAAAAGTAAGGAAGACCAAAGAAGCAAGACAAATGCTCACCAGGTTGGCCTCCTTGCTTTGCCAGCCTCACATAAGCAGAATCAGTGTCTTTGATCCACTTCTTGAGGCACCCAGAAGGTGGCACTTCATGGGGAGCTTTTGAAAGGTCACTGAGACTCTGGGATGTTGGGGGAAGTGGGCTCTTCTCTGATTGTTTCGGTGGCATGGGGTATTACCGTCCTGCGGTAATAGAAAAGAAAATATTTATAGTAAAAGTTAACTACTAGCACCCCTTTTTCAGGCAACTGACAAATTGAGCCCACCTGGAACACGAACGAGGTGCTACATTTCAGCTTGGAGACAAAAGACCAAGCTTGCTTATTCCAGGGGATATAGCACTTTTGTTTCAGTTTTGAAACAGCATTCAAGTTTTCCTGTAAAATGTTCTAATCCACTTCAATCAGAAAACTATTTCCAAGGGCACCAAAAGCAGCAAGAGGCACTGGAGACAGCAAGAAACACTAAAGCCTTTGGTTTCCTTTCCTTTTCATGCATTAACAAAAACAGCACCTGTCTGTTTGCAGGTCTTTATGTGTAAAACAACCAAACCCGATTCCCAAATAAAAATCATTTTAAAAACCAACACTCAACACCCTTCGTCTCCATATATTACTTTCTCAACTTCTAGTGAGCAAAAGAAAATATAAATAAATCCTTCATAATGGTAAAATGGACAGAAAGCAAACAAGAAAAAGCCAGTCGAAGGCACTGTGCCATGGAAGGTTAACAGGCACTTACCGAAGCTATTCCAGGTGCAGCTGATGCCGTTCCATCGGTGTAAAGCAACCACTTCCAGGCTGCAGCCCGCTGAGCAGCCCCTGGGCACACACATGCGTTGCCTGTGCCCAAACTCAGCCCCAAGGAACAACAACAACAACCCAAGCGCTGCCTCTCGCCGGCGTCAGGGGCGCGGAGGCTCCAGCCGGTGCCCGCTGCCGGCCCCACGGCAGGTCTGTCCAAGGCTGCGCGACCCCGTCGCCCCGGCTCTCTCCCGCTGGCGCTGCCCAGGGTTCCCCCGCTACCGCAGCTCAGAGACTGAACCGCGGTTACCCGACCGGAGACCGACATCCCCCAGGGAACGGGCGGGACGGGCCCCGAGGGTGAGTCGCGGGAGGAGTCGGACCCCACCGAGACGGGGGGCCTTCCTCCCTGCCTTCCTCCCTCCCTCCGCGGGCGGCCGAGGGCGGTGCGATGCTCGCTACTCGCGGCAGTAGCAGCCCGGAGACGACGCGAGAGGCGCCCACCCGGATCGCGCCGCTACTGGGAAGAAAAAGAAATGAACTCCATCCCAGCTGAAAACCGTACAAAATCCACCTCCTTTTCCATGCCCTTTACCATTCTATACTATTTAGTCTTTGCTTTCTGAACGGTCCGTGATCGCTTCCAGGATTCCTGGACGACTGGGGGTTTCCTATTGGAGCTCAGTCTGATCAGTCCGACCCACTTACTCCGTGTAGCATCGGTTGCAGCCGTGTAGAGGAGACCCTCCCTTAGAACGGCCAGCCCAACACGAGTAACTGGGATGCCAGGACCAGTTGCTTCAGTACAGATCGCTTCCAAAGCAGCTCAAACCCCTTCATAAGCTACAAATATCTCTTTTTGAGTTGGAGTAGAGTGGAGTTCAGATCCTCTGTATCCCCTACTCCAGAAACCTACAGGGAGACCCCAAGGGTCCACTGATACTTTCTGCCAGGGGCTCCAGGTAGGACCATTCTCCCCGGCTGCAGTAGAGAGCACATTTTTTAAGTCTTGCCCTGCCTGGACTGGCCCAAGGGTGACTACATGAACTGTCTCCTGTTTGATTTGTTCAAAGGCCTGTTGTTGCTCAGGGTTGGTTGCATCATGCTGTGCGGCGTGCCAGGTTGCATGCTGGTTGGTTAACTTGTGTATGTTCCATGCATCTTCTGTGCCGTGTGGCAATCCCACCCTTCCCAAACAAACCCATCCCCACACAAACTGCTGCTGCTTAATGCTTTTTATTGGTTGACCAAGCTTGGGGGGCTAGAAGCAGGGGTGGGCTCTTGGGAGTCTACAGGGGACAGCTGGGAGTTCAGATGGGATGGTTGGAAGTCCAGAGTGTCACTCCTCATTGAGTCCTTTCTGATAGAGAAGGAGAAGAAGGGAGTGTGAGCATGGGGCAGTGGTCAGATGGCCGTGGGGCAGTTGTGAGTCAAGGGGAAGTCCCACCTTGGCTCCAATGTCACGGCTCTTGGCCCGCAACTTGTTGACCTGAGACTCAGCGATGTCAGCACGCTCCTCCGCCTCATCCAGCTCATGTTGTGCCTTGCGGAACTTGGCCAGGTTGGTGTTGGCCTGTTCCTCCTGGAGGACAGGGGCGTCAGCAGGGCTGCCCCACAGCTTCATCTGTCCTCCTGCCACCCCCTCTGCTCTCTGTCCATCCAAACTTCTAATTGCTCCATCTGGTCCACAATGGACCCATCTGTCCCTCCAGCAATCCCATCTTCCAGCCATCCAAACATCTACTCAACCATCCATTCATCCTTCCATCCATCCATCCAACCTGCTTAAACTTCCAACCACTTCTCCAGCCATCCAGTCAGTCATCCTTCTGTCTCACCTTTTTTCCAACCTTCTTTCCATCCGTCCATTATTCCAACCTTCACACATCCCACCATGGTCTCTCCATCCCACTACCACCCACCTTCCTCAGCCCCTGACATCCCACCTCTTGACCACCTCATTCTAAGGTCACCTGCTACTCCCTACATCCTGTCCCACACCTCAACCTGATGCCATTCCCTCCTGGGGGTGGTCCCAAAGCTGCCCCCCACTGCTCACCGCCTCCTCCGCCTGTCGCTTGTAGGCCTTGACCTTCAGCTGGAGCTTGTCCACCAGGTCCTGGAGCCGGACCATGTTCTTACGGTCCTCCTCTGTCTGGGGGTAAGACACGTGTGGATCACCACCAAAGCAGTGAGGGTCAGGAGACAGTTAGAGATAATCTTGGGGAGTGGAGCCCCTCTAGATCTGTGAGTGGCCTCAGCTGTGGGACAAAAGGTATGATGTCTCCCTGGGTGAAGGTGTCTTTTTTGCCCTGATGAGGTCCCACCTGAGGTTCTGGATCATGCAAAGACCCCATTTATACTGGAACAGTGGGAAGCAGCTTAGGTGGCTTGCAGCCACTGGGCCTATCATATTCTGGGTTCCACCACAATATTGGACATAGAGGCAGTGGGTGGTCTAGTTCCCCAGTGTCTCCCTGGCTACCAGGTCAGCCATGTTATATGTCATGTACAGCATCAGACATAAGGCCCTGTGGACAAAGGGCCAGTCCAGGTGCCCTACCTGGTAGCTGAGCTCCTTGACACGACGCTCAGACTTGCGGAGACCCTTAATGCTCTCAGCGTTGCGCTTCTGCTCACCCTCCAGCTCATTCTCCAACTCCCTCACACGGG
>NW_020884888.1:11917249-11921967 GCF_003945725.1 Corapipo altera
TAATGCAGAGCTGCTCAAAGCTGTTGAACTGGGGAAGGAGAGAGGAGATGGCCAATGGGGTCAACAGAACACCTAAGATCTGGTGGGTCAACCTGAGACCCAACGAACTTAACAGAACAACCAGTGAAAACAGGACCACCTGACCGTCCAGTAGTGTTAACTCAACACCCGATGGGGTCAGAACAACAGGGTCAACCAAGGCTTACATCAAAGATCTCGAAGCCAGCGATGTCCAGCACACCGATGAAGTACTGCCGTGGCTGCTTGGTCTCCAGCGAGTTGTTAATCCTGGTCACCATCCAGTTGAACATCTTCTCATACACAGCCTTGGCCAAGGCCCCAACAGCATAAATCACCTGGAAGAGGAATGTTCCACCGGTGAGAGGGGGCTCTCAGTGCTCTCCTCCTTGCTGGAGATGGCACCATGCCACTCCAAAGGGAGGAGGTTTTGGGGATGTCCTACGCACCTGTTGGACATTCTGCCCCTTGGTGACGTACTCATTGCCCACCTTGACCCGAGGGTGGCACAACCCCTTGAGAAGATCAGCTGAGTTCAGCCCCATTAGGTAAGCTGACTTGTCCGCCTCTGAGGATGCAGAGGAGAAAACATGAACCTGGAAGGACCATGGGGTTCACCCTAGTTCCCACCTTGACTTTGATTGGACCCAACCTTCAGTGCCATCTGGTTCTGCCTGCTCTTCCCGTTGCTTCTGCTTGAACTTCATGTTGCCAAAGTGCATAATGGCACCTGTCAGTTTGTAGATGGAGTTCTTCTCCTCTTGGGTGAAGCCCAGGACATCAAAAGCACTCTGTGGGGCAAAAACGTGGATGAAGGTTGTCTTCAGCCCACAGAGAAACACACACTCACTGCCTAGTGGCCCCTCATCTCACATCTGTAGCCAGGAGCTCTTCTCCATCATCAATGGATGGCACTGTGGTCTCTCCTTGGGAGATGAAGGCATAGTCGTAGGGGTTGTTGGTCACCAGCATCATATCTGCAAGAAGAAGATGGGGTTGGGACAGGCAGGAGTCCTCCAGAAAGGAGTTGGGGTCAGGTGTTTGTAGGTGGGGTGGGAGCATGGCTCACCCAGCAGCTCTGGCTTCTTATTGGAAAGTATCTGGTAGTAGATGTGGTAGTTTCTTTCAGCCTTCAGCTGGAAGATGACGCGGGATTTCTCCAGAAGGTCTGAGATGGGAATAGAGAGAAGATGAGTGGAAGGTGGGATGAGGAGATGGAGGGTCAGATGGATGGACGGATGGATGGAGGTTTGAGGAGATGGAAGTGTCGATGGATGGTAGGATGAGGAGAAGGATGGGCATGTGGGTGGAGGAATGGATGGATGGATGGATGGATGGGTGGATGATGGACAACCAGATGTCCTCTCATGAAGCCCACAACCTACTCACAGGTCTCGATGTCAGCTGATGCTAATTTCCCAGTGGCTCCAAAATGGATCCGGATGAACTTCCCCTGGGAAAGCAGTGGCAGGAGGTGGAGGTGGCCACCTTTTCCCAGATAACCCTAACCCACAGACCCTACTCCATAGGCTTCAGCCCAACACTCACGAATCGCGATGAGTTGTCATTGCGAACAGTCTTGGCGTTGCCAAAGGCCTCCAAGGCAGGGTTGGCCTGGATGATCTGGTCTTCCAGAGTGCCCTGGTAGAGTAGGACAATGTGGGGGGACTGTCACAGGGAGGGGCAGGAACTGGGGTTGTGAGGTTGAGATGGATGAATGGGAGAACACAGAGGTCCATGTAGGTTTGCATAGGCAGGGAGGTGGGTTGATGCCATAGGTGGAGGGATGGAACTGGGGCAGATGAATGGAAGGTTGGATAGATGGTTGCTTGGCTGGATGGTTGATTGGATTGTTTGAGTGGTTGGTTGGGTGATTGGTTGGGTGATACATTGTGTGGTTGGTTGGACAGACAGGCAGCAGAATGTTTGCCAGACATTGTCATCCCCCATCCAGTGTCCTCACCTTGCCTGGGGCCCCTGTCTCCTTCTTGCCACGGTCACCGATGGCAGCAATGACGGCGAAGTACTGGATGACCCTCTTGGTGTTCACTGTCTTCCCCGCCCCAGATTCTCCGCTGAGGGCAGCCAAGGAAAGCAAGGGCTGAGTGCTGTGGGCAGGGCTATGATGCTAGGGGTGGGGACTCACTGGGGGAGTGGCACTTGCAGTAAGTGGACGATGGATATCCACAGGCAAGTCCAGGTGGTGAGAAAGGGTTGGTCGTGCCAGTGGGCATGGCTTCAGAGGGAGAAGGGGAGGACCTATGTACCAGGTGAGCAGGGCTAAGGACGTGTTTAGATATGAGGTCACTTACGTGATGAGGATGGACTGGTTCTCCCGATCTGGTGGAACAAGGAGAAGAAGCATGAGGTTCTGAAGTCCACCTTGGCTCTGCCCCACATCTTCTGCTCCCCAAAAAGGATCAGTGGATATGGTCTTGGGGTCCCTGCAGGAAGTCCCTACCTGTCAGCATGTTCTGGTAGGCATTATCAGAGATGGAGAAGATGTGGGGTGGAGCTTCACTCCGCTTCTTTCCCCGGTAGGCAGCCACCACCTCAGCATTGTAGACAGGCAACCACTTGTAGGGGTTGACTGTCACGCAGAAGAGTCCTGAGTAGGTCTGGAGAAAAAAGTAGGTGGGTAAGAGTCTGGAGGTGCCACCCCACCAGGTAGTCCAAGGGGTCTGCAGAAGTGACATCTTGTATCTAGGTGGCCCAAGGGGTCTGGAGAAGGGATGTCTTGGGTTTAGGTGGCCCATGTGATCTGGAGATGGGACATCTTGGGTCTGAGCGACCCAAGAAGCCTGGAAAGAGGATATCCCAGTTCTGGATGGCCCACAGAATCTGGAGAAGGGAGATCCTGGTTTCAAGTGTCCCAAAGGGTTTGGGACATCTTGGTCTGGGCGCCTCAAGAGGTGTGAAAAAGGGACATCCCATTTATGGGTGGCCCATGAGATCTGGAGAAAGGGTATCCCGGGTCTATTTGGCCCAAGGGGTCTAGAGAAGGGTTGTCCAAGTTCCAGATGGGGTCTGGAGAACCTCATGGGCTCCCAACTCACATAGATCATCCAGGAGGCGTAGCGCTCCTTGAGGTTGTAGAGGACGGCAGGCTCATGGAGGAAGGTCAGCATGGCCATGTCCTCGATCTTGTCGAACTTGGGAGGGTTCTGCTGCATGATCTGGTCCTCCTTGACCGTCACTGTCTGCTCAAGGTAAGGAGAACACCATGGGTTGGGAGGACAGGACAAGGAGTCGCCCCAGGTTTTTCCTCCCATAGGGCTGGGACCTGGGTATCTGGGTATTGCCTTGGGAGCTGGAGAAGGTATAGGTGTCCCTTAAGTGATAGAGAAGATGGTTTGGGGTCTGGGTGTCCCTTGGTTGATGGAGAGGGTAGGAGGGAGTCTAGGTGTCCAGTGGGTGCTGGGGAAGGGAGGTCAGGGTCTAGATATTTCCTGGGTTCTAGAGAAGATGTGGTGGGGTCTGAGAATCCAGTGGGTGCTGGTGAAGGTATGTTGAGGTCTAGATGTTTCTTGGGTTCTAGTGAAGATGGGTTGGGTTCTTTGTGTCCCATATGGGATGGAGTTACTATTTTGAGGTCCTGATGTCCCGTGTGTGGCTGGGGTCCCCCCACCTTGCCATGCTCGGTCTCAGCAGTGATCTTGGAGCCCTCACGGCTGATGATGGTGGCCTTAACATATTCCTCCTTCTCATCAGGAACAAAGATGTCCTTCTTCAGGTCAAAGGGGCGGGTCTGGGCGGCCACTCTCTCCTTCTCCGACTTGCGGAGATAGGGGGCGGCCTCCCCAAATTCAGCCATCTCCACGTCAGGCATGGTGGCGCTGGGTGAGGCTGTGTGGGGCAGAATGGATCAGACCCTCCCAGTGCCGCCAGTTCCTCCCAGTTGACCCCATCCCAACTCCTTCCTTGGTTCATCATCCACTGTTCTCCAGATGTCCCAGTTCCTCATGGTTGATCTGACTCTTCCGTTCCTCCCCAGTGCTCCCAGTTCCTCTACAGAGCTCCCAGTCCTCCCAGTCAGCCCCATCTGAAGTCCGTCCTTGGTGGTCTCATCCTCCCCCATCCTTCTCCACTGCTCCCAGTTACTTTCTAGTGCTCCCAGTTCCTCCCAGTTGTCCCTATCTCCATCCCAATTCCTCCTTGGCAGTCCCAGTACCCACCCGAGTGCTCCCAGTTCCTTTCAGTTAAGCTGAGTTTCCCCAGTGCCTCACACTGCCTGCCCTTTACCCAACCCCAGCACCTCCCAGTATTCCCCAGTACTTCTCCATCCCTCCCAGTCCCTCCCAGTTCCCCCAGACACCCCTCAGTTCCTTCCAGTGCTCCCAGTGCCCAGCCCCACCTCTCTCAGTGGTCTCCGAGTCAGGGGATGATAGTGCAGACTCAGGGGGGCTCTGGTCCTGGTCCGGAACACAACAACACCCCTCAGTATGTCTTAGTATGTCCCACTGTATACCAGCATCCCCCCAAGCCCCACCAATAATTCTCCAGTACACCAGCACACACCATCTCACTCACCACCCCCCCCACCCCTCCGACCCAGTACTGCTTAGTAAGTTTCAATATCCCCCTAGGATTTATCCAGTACCCTCCCCCAATATCATTTCTGTCCCTCCTGGTTATCCCATAGACCCTCCCAGCATCATCCCAGTCCCTCCCAGTTCCCCTACAGACTGTCCCAGTATCAT
>NW_020884888.1:11921977-12023010 GCF_003945725.1 Corapipo altera
CAGTTCCCCTATAGACCCTCCCAGTATCATCCCAGTCCCTCCCAGTTTCCCCATAGACCCTCCCAGTTCTCCTATAGGCCCTCCCAGTCCCTCCCAGTTCCCCCATAGACCCTCCCAGTTTCCTCCCAGTCCCTCCCAGTTCCCACATTGACCCAGTTCTTTCCCAGTCCCTTACAGTTGGCCCCAGTCCCCCTATAGCCCCCTCCCAGACCCTCACAGTACTCCCGGTGCCCCCTGCCCCACCTGCCCCTGGATCTGCAGGCACTGGCTGGGGGATCCCCCTTATATCCCCCCTCCCCCCCCAGCTGCGTCACTGGGAAGGGGGGAGGGCGGGCATGGACAGACAGGTGACCTCAAGGCCACCCTACTGCCCCATGGGGACACTGTGACCCCTCTGGATCTACAGGGCACTCCCCACTTCCATAGGGGCCTCCCTCTGCTTTGTCATCCTACAGGACCCTCACTGCCCCAAAGGGTCCAGTGACCCCTTTGAACCTATAGAGCTCCTCCAACCCCACAGAAGCCCCCACATATCTCACCCCCACATATCTCATCCCCACAGTTCCCCCTTACCTCACAGGACACACTTTCAGCTCCATAGGTCTCCCCCAGTCCCACAGGACACCCCTTTAGCACTATAAGAAATCCATAGGGTTCTCCTCAGGGTTCCCATATTTCTCTCCATTTGGCCCCTGTAATTCCCCCCAGCCTCATAGGGCTCACTCTCAGTCCTATTGGACATCCCCGCCCCCAGTCCCATGGTCCTATAGGACCCACTCCCAGCCCCATAGGACCTCTATATGTTCCCCTATAGAATCCTTATAGCTTCCCCCACAACACCCACTTCCAGCCCCACAGAATCACCACAGGGCTTCCCCAAACCCATAGGACACCCCCCTCTCAGCCCTGTAGGGGCCCCCCCCTCCCCCCCCCCCCCGTGGTTTATTATGGGATGAATGAGGCAAACCAAAAGGCTTGCCCAGATGCCTGAGTCCCCCCTGGGTGGAGGAGGGGACAGACAGACAAAGGACAGGTGTGACCCCCCTTCCCCCTCGAGGGAACTCAAGAATCTGGGCCCCTCCTCCCATCCCTTTGTTCCCTCCCCCTCCCCCCACAATGGGATATTTTTGGGACATACCCCCCCAGCCCCTGACATCTGATCAGTTTGTGACGCCAATGGGGCTGTGGGGCACCTTCACCTCATAACCATATATGGGGCTGGCCCTATAGGTCCCCATTCCCCCCCCTCGACCCCCATAACTCACCTAAGAATAGCTAGGGGGACCCAGGCATCCAGGCCCCATAAATGCCATTAGACCCCATATAGGGGACTCAGATGTCTGAATTTCCCCTAATTTTCCCAATTTCCCCCCAAAGTTTCTTGATTTTTCCCCAGATTTCCTTGTTTTCCTTTGATTTTCCTAAATGTCCCCCAATCTGCCACAAATTTCCTTGATTTCTCCTTGTTTTCCCCAAATTTTCATCAATTTGCCATGAATTTCCTTGGTGTCCCCTGAGGTTTCTCCAAATTTCCTCATTTTTCCTGCAATTTGCCCCAAATTTCCTTGTCTTCCCCCTGATTTTCCTAAATTTCCTGTTTCCCCCTGATTTCCTCAAATTTACACCAAATTTGTTTAACCCAACTTCCCTCTAATTTCCCCCATTTTGCTAACTTTCCCTGAATTTCCCCTAATTTCTTCTAATTATCCCCAGATTTCCCCAAATTTTTCTTACTCTGCCCTTTTTTCACCTAAATTTCCCCTTATTCTCCCTCAGTTTGCCCCAGCTTCCCTAATTTTTCCATTATTTCCCCTACACTTCCCTAAATTTTTATACATTTTCTGATTCCCCTAAAGTATCTTATTTCCCCAAATTTGCCCCAATTCACTCTAATTTTCCCCAAAATCCCCAGTTTCTCCTAATTTTCCCTGAATAGGTTTCTAAGTCCCCCTAACTGAAATTTATTTCCCCAATTTACCCAGTTTTTCGTCTTTTTCCCATCATTTGTACTACTTTACCCAAATTTCCTCTTATTCCAACAATAATTTGCCCCAATATCCCTTAATTTTCCCCAATTTTCCTGATTTTTCCCTTTATTTCCTCTATTTCACCCTAATTCCCCCTGATTTTCCCCAGTATTTCCACAAATTTTCTTATTTTCTCCAAATTTTTCATAATTCACTCCAATTCTTTATTGGATGGGGGGAAAACATGGTGACAAGGATGAGAAAAAGGCTGAGTTACTTCATGCCTCCTTGGCCTCAGTCTTAATAGTAAGACCAGTTGTTCCTGGGATACCCAGGACTGCTAGCTGGAAGATAAGGGTGGGAAGCAGAACAAAGTCCCCATAACCCAAGGGCTGTGCCGCCCAGACACTTTGCTCCCAGATATTTCCTTCCCTGGAATGTGCTCCTGGTCCCGCAGAAGCTCCTCAATCTCCTGGGACAGGCAAGGTCAGCCACTGCTTCTCCCTTGGCTGAAGAGCACTTGAGCTTGGTTTTGACTGAGGGAGCTGGAACTTCCCTTGACTTTACTTTTGACAATTGGGCTTTTCGTGTCTCTTCAGACAAAACCTCTCTGGGCTTCCAACCCCCTCTCGCCCCCACCCACTCTGTAATGACCGAGCTTCCTTTCCTGGTGCTTCTCTTTGGTGCCAAGAGCACTCTCATCTCTTCCCTTTGACTATTTGTGTTCCTGACCATCATACCAAGCTGTTTCTGTGCTGCCCCATCTGCCATCCTGCCTTCCATACGTGCTTCCCTCCAAGTGCTGCCAGCTGCCATCAGAGCCACCTCCCACCCACCCCAGACATGCTCCCCTGCCTGTTTGCATCCCAGGCACAATAGGCTCACACTCAGTCTGGGGAAAATAAATAGGATTTATTGCCAGATAAAACTGACCTGACCCCTTCCCCCCTTCTTTGGCAGGATCCTTATGGGACCTGACTCGATACAGGCAGGAACCATGGCTCAGGTTCCACAATGGCCCAGCACCTGCAGCCTGAGGTAGTTCCGGAACCTAGAGGCCTCCTTCTGAAACAAGAAGATGAGATGAATGGCTTTTTCCTCTCTGCCATGAGGCTCCTGACAGAGCAGTGCTGCAGAGACCAGATCTGCAGTAACAGGTGTAAATACAGACTGCTGAGACAGTTCTTTCTTTGCAGTACACCCTTGAGGAGGGCCCAAGACCTGGACGGAGAGAAAGGTATGACTAAGGCAACTCTAATTCCTGCCACAGTACTCTCTTCCCATACCAGGAAGTGTGAGACAACAGGAAAAGGAAGTTTGGCCATACACAGGGCCTATTCTAGCAGCACCAGCCTTTTGGATGGCTGTGACAGGGAACTAGAGGACAATACACGATCAAGGGAGGAGAGAAATCTCTGTGTCAAGCCTTCTGCAGTGTGCCCTTCCTTACACCTCCAGTAAAGCCTGGGACCTCAGCTTCCTGGAGGGCACACTTGGCAATGGCCTTTATGCTGCCATCATGGATGGAGTCCTATACTTCACTCTCCAAAGAAGGGGCAATGGATTTTATTGATACAAGAATGAGTTAACAAAGTTCAATGGCAAGTCTGACAGTGACTTAACAAAAAAATACTCAGTACACTTGAGTGTTTACTGCAGAGAGGACAGACAAAATTTCTTTGACCTTGAGGAGTCCCCTTTAGAGCTGTCCCTACTCAAGGGAAGATCCTGGCATGCAGCCCACCACTGTGCAGGAGAGCTCAACAGGCTGCCCACTATTTATGGAATAGGATGAGTCATGGTCATATCTGCACACCGACTACAGATGTTTTTTCTTCCAGCCTTGGTGCAGTCAGACCTGGAACGGCACTGTGGTTAGGGCGGTGTGTTGTTCAGATTGGCCACTGGCCATGGTGTTGTTCTCTATCTCCCTTGAATCCACTTTGGGTGGATACAGCCATCACCACCAGACGTGTCCATGACAACCAACTGCCATTTGTGTCACTGGTTTACTCCCCCTTCTCACTGGGAGATAAAGGTCAGGTTGTGGCAGGGGGAGCACGCCTCACAGCTCCATCACTGGTGACAAGACTCTTCCTGGAGCTGACGCAGGGTCAGAGCTTCACTCAGTGCTTCTCTTAACTTGTTTTCTGCAGGCCAAGAAAAAAGTGAGCAACAGAGAGACAGACTGGGTGCCCAGAGACATGGGAATGGGCATGAGGCAAGCAGCAGGAGGCAGTTCCTATAGAAAACAGCAATGGAAACCATAGGTGCATAGTTTTTTCTTTTAAAAGCAATCTCGAGACAGCCAACAGGTGCACAGCATGCTGATGGTGTGCACGTCTACCCAGTCTAATCTCAGTTCCTGCTGCACGTGTAGCTCGGAAGAGACAGGGAAGGCTGCATGCTACAAAGAGCAAGGGAAAGGGATGCTGTTGCCAAGTATTTCCTCTGAACGACAGCGCCCTCCTCTGCTTTGCTGCTTGTTCCCTGCCCTGAACACTGGTCCTACTGAATGCTCTGGCCCACTCTCACCTGTTGCACCAACCCTGAGCTCTTCAGTCCTTGGCATTTTCCAAAACCCCCTCCCTGTCCACTTGGGCCTGAAGCAGTTCTGCTCACAGAAAAATTTCTGAAATGGCAGCATGCTGAAGGCTGGGGCAGCAGGACTCTACTGCTGATCAAAACAAAAGGACTCAAGTCTTCACGCCAAGCCAGTGCTTTTCTAAAACCTTTGTAGGCCCAGTTCTGCCTCATCACTGCTCTCTGCCAGCTGCGCAACACCACGGGCTGTGGAGACACTGGTGCTGGGTCCAGCTCACCTTCACCTGAATGTTTAGGGTGGCCACTGTACCCAGCCCTGGCCACAGGCTGTGAATGAGTGGCACTGTGTGCTCTGGAGTTATGCTGGCAGAACCAGCCTTGACCTGAAGAAACCCCAACATCCCCTGCTGTTGGAGGGGTTGAACACAGGAGGATACACAGGCCCAGCACACTGCTGCTGTCCTCTGGAGGTTTTCTCCACCAAGTTGTCCCACATGGTAAACACCTGTCAGACACACGCCAAGGCTCTCATTATGCTTGGAACTCAAGACAGGGTCAGGCCTCAGGGTGCCCACTTCCCTTTCTGTAGTCAGGGTGGTGCTACAGATGCTGCAGAAGATGGACATTCCTCTCCCTGCAACATGCTCCTGGTCCTGCAGAAGCTCCTCAACTCCCTGGGGCAGGTGAGGTTGGCCATTGCTTCTCCTTCAGCTCCAGAGAACTCGCTTAGCCGTCCTGGGGAGGATAAGTCCCCCCTTTGTTGCCCCACACCCACTTTGAGGCAGGGAACACTGGAATACCCCTGCCAGCAGCTTTCTGCTCTTGGCTGGGCTCCTCTGGCCACAGCAGAGGAAGGGGACCAAGGCAGAAAAGATCCCTGGGGATCTCCTAAAGCGCCACCCCCAGGTGTGAGCTGAAACATCGAAAGAGAAAAGGCTGACAAACAGCACCAGGGTCTCTGTCTTCACAGCCTTTGTTTTCCTACAGCACAGCAAGGAGGAAAAGGATGTTGAAGCTGGCCATACCCGTGCAGTTCAGCAGCAGATTCAAGAGCAGCAGCCAGGACTGCATGTCTTGAACACGGCATTCCTGGCTAGAGGATCAGCTTGGTCCTGCACAAGCTTGAGTTGGTTGTAGAGTTTTCGCCAAGTGCACCAGGGTTCACCTGGAAGGGCAGCATTTGGCACCATTTTGTTAGGCACAAAGGGCTCTGGCTCCAGAGCCAGATAAGGAGCTGCAACAAAAGCTGTGGCCAGACCTCACATCTGTGGGTGTGGAGAGGAATTCTTTGGAAGTGGAAGGGACATAATGAATGCCCATTCCTCCTATCCACCGTCTCATTGGTACTTGTGCTAATGTTGTTCTTTACTCCATCTCAAGAGAAGATTCAGCCTGTGCCCATACAGTTCAACAGCCAGCAAGCCACAGAGATTGTGTGTCTCCCCTCCAGAAGCATTTCTTTACCCCACTGAATTTTGCCAATGACACCAAACTGAGTGGGGAAGTGGACCCTTTGGAAAGGAGATGCCCTGGAGGAACACCTGGGTAGGCTGGAAAAATGGGCTACGAAGAACCTTACGAAGCTTAACAAGGACAAGTGTAAGGTCTTGCATCTGGGAAAACATAATCCAGAAGTGCAACACAGGCTAGAATCTACCTGAACAGGGAGCAGCTCTGTGGAAAGAAATCTGGGGTTCCTGGTGGACAAGCAGCTCAGAGTGAATAGTGTGCTGCTGCAGCAGAGAAAGCCAGCAGGATGCTGGATTACATCAAGAAGGACATCACCAGCAGAGACAGTCATTATCCCATTCTGTTCAGCACTCATCAGGCCACATCTGTGGAATACTGTGTTCAATTCTGGTCCCCAATATGCAAAAATGGGTTGGAGAGAGTCTGGAGAAGGGCCACAAAGATGACCCAAGGACTGGGAAGCCTGATATATGAGGAAAGTCTGAGAGAAGTGTGTGAGAGAAGCCTTGCGAAAAAAAAGCTTAGAGGACACTTTATCATCATGTTCTAGTATCTAAAGGATGGCCACAAAGAAGATGAAGATTCTGTTTTTACAAGGAATCACATGGAAAAGATGAGGGATAATGGGTGCCAGTTACTCCTGGGGAGATTCTGGTTCACTCCAAGAGGAACGTTTTTCCCAGTGAGAACAATTGGAATCATCTCTCTAGGAAAGTGGTGGATTCTCCAACATTGGACACTTTTAAGATGGTCAGGGTGCCTGGGCCCTCTTGTCTATACTGTGCTTTTACCAAGAAAGGTTGGACCAGATGATTCTTGAGGTCCCTTCCAGCCTGATATTCTCTGGTTGTATGATTCTATGATATGTACCAGAAGCAGATAGGGACCTATTTGCTTCCACCTGGCAGGTACTCCACTATATACATTTACTCCCTTAGTGCTCATTTTAATCAACCTGACCATCGCTGTATTGTCTAAAGAACTGGAGACATTTCCATTGCCACACGAGGTCACTGTTGGGCAGTATATGTGTGCATGTGGCAGTGATAAGCACTATCATTTCACTTTTGAAAAGCTGTTACCAGCTTAGCTTGCAAAGGACTGGCAGTGACTGAACCTTTGACCCAGGGAAGGAACATAAAATGACACTGCCAATACCTGTTCTTAAAGCTATGCTTGCAGGTAAACCAGTACCTTTGGATGTGGCATGTAAGACCCCTGTAGAGAGGTCAGGACTGTATGTCTATCATTGTGAAACTATAGCTGGCTTAGCTAAGGAGAGTAAAGTTACTGAAAATGTGGTGCATATAGGAATGCCCATGGAATACATGGAACCTCCTCTCACTTCTGTCCAGGATGTCCCTGAATTCCACTCCAGTCACCCAGATGATGTCTGGTTTACTGAAAGGAGCTAAACATAGTGTGAATGGTAAGGAATGGCTGCTGCTGTATTTAGAGCTGAAGAATCTGTAGTAACTGAGCAAATAAAAGGTGTGGGTTTTTTCAATTAGCAGAGCTCTATGCCCTAGTATTAAGTCTCAGAAATGGTGAACAGGCCATATACACTGATTCCTATGCTGTATGGGCTAGTACTACACAATGGTCAGGAAATTGGGTAAACTATCCTCATATCTCAATATATAGGGAAACAAATATTGGCAGCAAATATAAGGTATTGCCAGCTGTGATCCTATTACTACAGGTCATATAGCAGCCCACCAGAAAATGATGGTGTTCATGTAACCATTCAGCGCTCAAGGCGTTTCTTCTGCACTAGTATGCCAGAAGATGAGAGTGTCTGATTACTAAGGAATAAGCAGTTCATATAGTGACAACTAGTAAATTTGATGTTGAAAATAAGGTTTCTATTGTCCAAGGTCAGCAACAAGCAAACCTTAAGGAAGGAAGAGTCCTTTGGAAATATTTGGCAAGTAGACTGTGTCATACTCAAGCACGTACCTCCGTGGGGTGGAAAGTTATTACAATCACAACTGAAGTAGTGGGCAGTTTGGATAATGTTTACCTCGCGTGGGCTGCATCCACAGTCAATGTCACAACAGGTACAATCAGGTAACAGGGTACATTTTTAAAATAAGTTAGTTGCAGGAATGGTATCTTGTCCATGGAGTTAAGTGGACTTTGCAGTGACTCCAAATTATGGTATAGGAGAAAATGAAGCACACTGCTTAAAAAAATCAAGTGGCACAATGGTGGCACTAATTGTCGAAGTGGCCATGCAATTCTTAAAATCCTGACAGACAGCAACTGGTAGCCCACTGTTTAAAAGTTTTGAACAATCTTCTGTACTGAACCAGCACCAGCAGGATGCTTTGAACACCTCAGTGTGGCATCCAGGGATCAGGTGAGAATTCAACATCCATCAGCTGGGAAACTCTGGGTTACTTTGCAGTGCTTTTGAGAGAATGGAACACAGGAAACAGCAGATACTATGGGAGTGAAATTTATCATTATGGAGGCTTGGATACAGTCAAAAATAAGTTTTCTTACTCACTCCATAGGAACCACTGACATCCTGGACAAATGAGTGAAAGATACCACTTGACACACATGCTATGGAAAGTGTCCCTCTAGCAGGTAGACCAAATATTCCCTTGACCTTCGTTAAGATTCCCTGTGGTAAGGTTTTGTCATCAGAGAGAATGCTGAAATGTATAAAGTCAGGATGCTTTATACATCAAACAACCCTGACCCTTGCATTGGGAATTCTAGGATACTGTTTGATAAATGATACACTATGTGAAAATCAAGTGCATCTCTGGATGATGGTAAACTCTTCCATGACTCGGGGATATAATAAATGGAAAGGATGCAACTATTGACACCTTGATAATTAGCCTAAACTCTTGGACAAAACTCCAGAAGATTTTCAAGGAAATGTATGCTGGTGTTAAAAAATTGGTTTTAAATACCAGCAGTACCATTGCTGGTGTTACCATGCAAACCTTTATTATAAATGAATATGAACTGCAAGCCCATTGGATCCACAGTGGGAATCCTGCGATGTTCAGGAGGCAGTTATTTGGATTGGTGCAAGTATCATAAACTCCATTCATGAAAAGTTAAGGATAGCAAGCAAAAGTAGTCTGTTGGGTGGATCTGTTTATCACTGCACTATAAATAGGGAAAGCAAAAAGGAACTCATTTACCAATACAACCCACCCTCTATTATTGTAGCTAATATGGCTGCTAGTTCAAGGGACCAAATGCATGGATAACAAAGGTAACCTAATCATGGATGTAGAATGAGTAAACTACAAACAGTACTGCCCTGAACATTTAGTAATTCAAGGCCTTTGTATGAGTGATACGATTTCAGGTGCCTGCTATTTAGGCTAACTGTGTGGTAACGGTATAGTTGTACTTCAGTGAAAATTGGGTTGTATATGTATTTGGTTTGATCTGTGATGTTCTCTGTAATGACAAAATAACTTCAGAGAAGCTAAAAATCTAATTAATTTTTTTGCTGATGGAATATTGGCTTAAAACTTGGACAGGACCCTTAGGACCATTATGGGACACAGTTCATTTTCAAACTGAAGAAGCAGAAATTTTAATCAACAAGTATAAGAAAGCAATTTCTTATCAAAAGCAGATGACTTTTGCTATCGGGCATGATACTGACCAGACTGTCAAGATTGTAACAGGAATTGAACAAACTGCTAGACGTTTTTGTGGATTATGCACCATCTGCAACTGGCATATTGCATCTTAGGTTGCAACTAAGGATCGTTGTATTGTTTTTCTATATTTTATTTGTTTTCTATTAACATGTTTATACATCCAGATCTAGTGCTAACATCGCCACGCTGAAAGCATGTTGCCTAATAATAAACTGTGATGCTAAACTTTCCCATGGAAGCGCTCAAACCTTTCCTCTACCTTCAATCACAGTGAGGCAGGAAGAGTAACAGTACCTCCCTGCACTGTGGGACTTACTAGACTTGTAGCCTATACCAACTGGTGGAGTGTGGGTGACCACTTGACTCCTGCCCAGGTTTTGGCCTATGAAACAGCTCACACTAAATCCTGTTCAGTGGTAGCAGAACAATTAAGCTAAAGTGAGAGCAGCATGTACACTGGCTGAGAGAGTGAATTTGTGAGTTACTGCCTTTGTCAGCTAATGAATTTGTGAATTAATGAAGGTACGAATTAGGGAGTTATCAACTAGACCAGTCTGCTGAGAGAGGATTGAGTCCTTGCTTGATTTTTACCTAATGAGGTAATGAAATACAGACTAGTACACAGAGTGCATTGTCCTTTAAATTTGAGAGATCCAAATGAACTGTGGCATGCATGTCATCCAGAATCTGCTACGTGACATTGCTGGCACTCCACTGGCTGTTTGTTCCTTTAGCAAGGGATAGGTTTTCATTCAATTGCTTTCTGACCTTGAAGTATTGCATAGCTATAATAGGACAGAAGTATTTACAGGGAGCTGATACTTGAAATAGTACTGTGAAAATTGTCATTGTACATTGACAGCAAAAGAAAACTTATTTCTAGTTTTGTCAAGCTCTGATGACAAGCTATGGCTTGTTTTCTCCTCTCTGTACTCCCATAAAATTAAAGATAATAATTTATTGATGCAGGAAGAAAAGATGAGAGGAATGGAAGAGCTTTGCATTTCTTAACTTCATTTCCTATTTTTGTTCTGGGTGGCTCACTGAGGTATCAGCTTTCACTGAACAAAAAAATTCTTTCCTCTGAGAGACTGGAGTCATGCCATCATACTGCTTCTTGCTTGACAAGAGTATATTAACTTAAATGGTTTGTTTCATCTTCTCCTTATGGTGCCTTTGTATTAACACCAAGTGATGATTAAGAAAGGCCTCTTTTCTATTTTATGCCAGCTTTAAAAGTCATGATCACAGACATATTGTATGGTAATAAGGTATATAATTTCTACACTTTTTTTTCCATACCAAAAGAATGAGTTAGTCATATGCTAACCAGCATACTTCATCTCAATAGAAACACTGCAGAAAAGCAAACTCTTCATTTCCCATAAGTGTATATCTTTTTTTCTGCAATAACCTAAGCCATTCATAATTAACGTTTCTCTTTTTTAAAAAATGGGGTTTTTCTTACAGTTAGGTGAATGAAAGCATGTCAGTTTTCTGTGTAGAATAATTTTTCTGAGAGAAATTATATAACTTATCACCTTATTTGCAACAAGCATTTTCTTTTCTTAGAGTTAATTCTACAGTATCATTGGGGTTTGTGCCAGGACGTGATTGCTCCTGAGCCAGTTTTTCTTCCTATTGTTCATTGCTGGAGTAAACAGTACAGCCATACTGGACACAGCTGGGAGGGAGCTCTGGATTGGTACCTCTGCAACAGCCCTTATGGCTGTTCTGATGTGAATAATCTAAACCATATGAAAGAGTGACCTTGGAACCTATTAACTGGCATTACTAGAAGTGTTCAAGGCCAGGTTGGAGCGGTCTTTGAGCAATCTGGTCTAGTGGAAGGTACCCTGCCCCGGTATTGGGGTCAGAACTAGAGGTCCCTTCAAGCCAAGCCATTCTATGGTTCTGTGATTCTATGATTCGACTTTGGTCTACCTTCTGTGTTAACTGTAACTGACATTAACTCTTTACTAATGTTACAGTATTTCCCTTCCTACTGCTTGGAAATTGTCACTGGAAATTTCCCATTCTCCACAAAAGGAAGGCCACAGCATTTCAGCATGCTGCCTCTGATGTAGCCCTTCAGAATGATGCCAAGAGGCCTGCCATGCTCTCATACCATCCCTGAGAGTCATGCCGATCTCATTACCTGCATTATGGTGAAAAAATTACACACCTGGGGCAAGTGAAGCAGCAATGTCATTATTTCCAGTGTCTTCTCATGCAAGAAATGGTTGACAGCTCAAAAGGAGCCACCTACAGACTTGAGGAAACAGCCGCCCTCATTGCCATTGATGGTGAGGTGTCTAGGGCTGTGTGATTGTGCATGAGTTCAGTTCTGCTCTTAAAGGGAGCCTCATAGTTACAGAATGTTAGTCTATCAAACATGTAAAAAATTGGTGAAGTTTTGCCGCGGTCCGAAGGGGGGATGGCACCGTGGCACAGCACGGTCCGGGACACAAGGGAGGGTGCAAGTGGAATCCTTTATTCATGCATGCATGTGGTCTTTTATCAGCTTGGGAGGGGAAAGGGCCAGAACATAGGGCGGAGCATGAGACAGACAAGTGGGGCAACAAACCAGGACAGGGACATGGGCAAAAGGGGGAGGAGTGGGGGAAGCAGGGAGCAGACAACCTCATGGCAAGCCTGGGCATGTCCAGGGTGTGCACTGCGTAGTGTGAATACAATGAAACCACATAATAACAGTAAAGTCCATATAATAACTGTAAGGTCCATATAATAAAATCCTGTCAATTGCTGTATGTTTTTCTCCACGTCTGGAACTGTTCCCATCACAAAGTTTCACTTGGCAAAGTGCCCCAGTCGGGGGTGACTTGTCTGGGGGAGCAACCTCCACCATAGCTTTGCCTGTCATAGATTTTGTGACCAGGACACATCAGGGGCAGAAGACTCCAAAGTAAGACGCAGCAGCACAGCACTCCACACCAGCTCTCCTTCCTTGCTCAGGTACAGCCACCCCCATTTCAGATACATCCCTCCCCATGTGAACCCTGTGTACATGCTGAGTGTGGTCCCACCATAGTATGTTGCTGTTCCAGGAACACTGAGGTCAATAGGGAGGGGAAGAAGAAATCTGGCTGGTGCACAGGACTTTCAAGGCCTGATAAGGAGGGAAAAGGTGACTGATACTTGACAATCTCGATCACAGAGGATGGCTCTTGGTTCTATAAAAATGTGTTAGTTATGCCAACCACACTACAGGGGGTGCTGGTCACAAAATTTTATGCTACTTTTGAAAAAAGGTTTGGAAAGAATTAAGCCCCACATCAGAAGTACCTCTCACATTGCAAAATGTGACCACATATCTGACCACGTTGTGGTCAGACACTTTCTTCAGATCATCCTGGACAAGTCAGAAATGCTGACAGGGCAGGAGGACTGTGTCTTCATTCAAAGTCTTTTAATAGACTATAAACACATTACCTTCACAGAGGCAAGATTCCCCCCTCCAACAGCCCTTTGAAAGAGAAATGAAGGATAGCATAGGACAGCAGCCTGGTCAGGACAGGATGAACAACAACAATCTGTACTAAGAAGTGCAAAAGAAATGGAAAACACAGAAAAAAGGTGACCTGTTCCATTCATCACCCCAGGTAGTATTTTCCCTATATTGTAAACTGAAACTATAGTCAAGGAGTAGGAAAAGTGGGGAAGAAGGGATAATTCTCACACTGGTGGCAACCGTTTTCCATGAGAACCCACCATAACAATGTTATTAGGTTTTACAGACACAAGGCCATGCCCACAGCAGCACTAGAGCGACAGCACGAGGGTGACAGCATGAAAGTGGCAGCATGAGGAATGCAAGGGGAAGTGTTACCTGAGCAGCTGAGCAAAGGGTTACGCAGTTCTGAATGTCAAAAGGCCACCAACTTGCAGATAGAAGTCATAGCAATACAACTTGTTCAGGTGTTGGCAGCCTGTGGTGGAACACCTACAGGCTGTGTCACAGGTTTTTTTCTCCAAAGGCACACCTGGGCATGAGGAAGATCACACTGAACAGTATTGATGATCAGAGATTAGGCAATGCTCAGCTGTGATGGCCCAGAGTGGGAGGACTGAACAGTTGGGACCCCTCCACCGTGACCACATTTTTGAAGACAATTTTGTTGAGTAGTGTGGATGTTGAAATTAAGCTAACACAGAGCAGAGGCAGCTTTTGCTGGGTGAGCTCCCTGGCAGCAGCTGCTTGTAAGCACTTTGTTATCTGTAAAGAAGTTGCAGATGGTACCTGGAACACTACAGTGCTTGTCAGTATTCAGATTATACCTCAACTACACTTTTTGTGACCCAAAATTAATTGCATTCTGCTTCTTTTTTTTTTTTTTTAAATGAAGGTACTCCATCACTCCTTTGTTTCAGCTGCTACAGATTTTCATTTGTACAAATGAAATCATCGGGAAAAAGTCTACTGCTCTTTGGTTAAAAGATTCAAGCACAAAAGTTTCAGCTGACATAGCAAAATTATCAGGTATAAGAATATATTTATTTTTGGTTTGAGTAAGAGCAAGAACTCAGCTTTCTCTTCAGCTTTAAAACCTATGCCTTCTGTTCAATACACACAGTTTCTGTATATTAACATTTTCCTATTTTTTCTGTCTATATAAATTACTCTAGTAAAAAATAAACTACCTTCTCTTAGTTGTCTGGAACTGTTGAGTTTTTCGACCAACACCCAACTAACAAATTGCCCGGGAATTGTGTTTGGGTTGCATTTATAAAACACATACGGTCTTTAGTTGCCAACTCTAAAAGCTTGGGGGAAATGGACATAAATCCAAAATTTCTCAAAATTATCTCAAAGTAAGGTAGGAATTAGGAAGACTATAAAGCTTTCTTGAAGCTACTGTTGCCCACTCTTTTTTTGGTGAAACTGAGCCTGCCCACACCAGAAGATCTGGATCATGGGATTCTATCCAGGAAACACATTTATAAAAGCTTTAATGATAACTACTGTCAGAGTTCTGAAATATTTGTAATGAATCATTCAGTGCTACATATTGGCCTCCTCTTCTCTCACTGAGTCATAATTTTCAGTAGGAGTAAGCATGGAGAAAAATTAAATTTTATGAGCTCCTTTCTCCTTTCTCTGATGACTGGTCTACTGAACATGAGAACTAATTAAAGGGCTGCTAACAGGAACTGAATTTGGCTATAAGAAAAGGGTAACTATCATCAGCTCCAGTGGTAATTGCAATAATGAGAACAGAGAGGAAAGGCCCTCAGTGCCAAATACAATATAAGGATAAATCTCAAGTGTCAGGGTTCAAAATTACAGATGAGAAAACATCTGCTCAGTTGCTAACTGAACTTGAAAACATTTGAAATTCACTAGTCATTTCCCAGAGACACTTGTAAGTTCTATATATGCTACAACTGAAGTTCTGCATGTGCTAAAATATATCTTTCCTGAACTGGGATGTTGAAACTGGACATAACAGAAGTGAAGTCCCAAGCTATGCCCAGGTTTCCCTTGGACAGAGATGTCAGTGCCCATCTCTCTCTTATGAAGCTGTGGCTTGCAAACTCATTTGGTCTGTTGAGGGTTCACTTTGTCCATAAAAGTAGCTACATATAGATTACCCTGTGTAATCTTTAAAGCAACCAGGAGGGCCAACCATGTCCTGGGGGGCATCAGGCAAAGCATCGCTAGCTGGTTGAGGGATGGGATTGTCCTGCTCTGCTCTTCACTGGTGTGGCCTCACCTTGAATATTGTGTGCAGTTTTGGACACCATAATATAAGAAAGATATTAAGCTATAAGAGACAATCTAAAAGAGGTCAATGAAGATGGTGAAAGGCCTTGAGGGGAAGCTGTATGAGGAATGGCTGAGGTCACTTGATCTGTTCAGCCTGGAGAAGAGGAAACTGAGGGGAGGCCTTCTTGTAGTCCTCAGCATCCTCACAAGGAGAAGCAGAGGGTCAGGTACTGATCTCTTCACTCCCATGACCAGTGACAGGACCCAAGGGAATGGCACGAAGCTGAGTCAGGGGAGGTTAGGTTAAATTACAGGAAAAGGTTTTTCACCCAGAGGGTGGTTGGGCACTGGAACAGGCTCCCCAGGGAAGTGGTCACATCACTAAATCTGAGTTCAAAAAGCATTTGGACAACACTGTTAGGCACATAGTGTGATTCTTGGGGTGTCCTGTGCAAGGCCAGGAGTTGAACTCGACGATCTTGATGGGTCACTTCCAACTCAGCATATTCTATGAGTCTATGATTCTACCAGACAATAATGCCAAATTCATGGAGACAAGAGGACAACAAGTAAGAATAGCACTGAATCTGCGGATCTCTAAGATAATTTTATTTCTGCTTTAGCAGAGATCAGAATTGAGAAATCCCACTAATGGGCAAATGATCCTGGGAGGAAGTTGCAGGCCTTCAGCCTTGCTTGTTTCAGACTCACTGAATCAATGCTCTAACTACAGCTACGGAAGAGGTGTGCAGCAGCAGTGCTGGAATTTTCAGTAAACCCTCTGGGAAAAAAAATGGGGAAAAAAATGCATTGCTCTTCTGCAACCAGTCAGGTGCCTTATTCTATTCATGGAGAAAGATAAGTTGTTCATTCTATCATTAACTTCAGTTTCCTGGTCAATGTGCTTTATTTGGGGCTATTTTGTGAAGTGTCTAATTGCCGTCATGCAATGCACAGTAATTACACGTATGCAAGTTTGGCAGTTTATATTCCTAGGGAGGTTTATTGCATCTAAATCCAAACTCCTATAGCCATAGTCTCATTTTGTTGCCTTTTTGTAACCTTCAGAGTACGGAATGCATCATTTAGTAACGTTAAAGATCTGAGTATACAGCATCCCTGTATTATCTTCAAAATGTTTGTGTACTCTCAGGCAAACAAGAAGGGGAAATAAAACACATTGTAAAATGTCCAACTGCTTCCAAAATAGCATCCTGTAAGAGCTGGTAAAAAAAAAGGAGAACAAAAAGATACCAGTAAATTCTCTGCGGTGACTCACAACTGGGAAAGTTTTTAGAAATTCTTCAGATCCTGCTTTTCTTTTATCATGTTCAAGTAAAATATTTTCAATAAAATGATTGCACTGAATCCAAAAAATGAAAATCTGCACTATACCTTTTCCACACAGCCCTGGAGCCTTGATTAAGGACAGTCTCTGATACATCAGCATAGTTTAGATCCATGGATGGGAGCTAAGGAAATGGCTGTGTTGAGATGTTGAGTAAACATGCGTGTTCTGTTGCTCATATTTAGGCAGTGCTGTTCCTGCTTTGGCTTGAAGGAATAAGCATGATATATATGGCAAAGTCTGAAAGATTGAACCTCAGACTTATGAAATTGTCATTCATCTGTAGTACTGTACAAGTGTTTTACAATAAACTAGAATTGTATTGAAAGACCAACTCCTGTGCAAAGTACTGATTGGGTTACATCAGCTGCATCTGTCAAAAACAGATACACACTTGGAACAGGTTGCTCAAAGGGGATGTGGAATTTCCAATTTTGAAAATATTCAAAACATAACTGGAGAAGATCCTGAGCAACTTGATCTAAGCTGACCCAACTTGGGGAGGCTAGCAGTGGAGAAATAGATGACCTCCAGACATCCCTTCCAAGAATTATTGTTTTATGAACTTCTCGACCAGCATAACAATCTGGTGGAACAAGAGAAGAATAGGCAAGAGATTTTGCACCAGTGAGAACAAAGTGATGGTTCTGAGCTCCTTCTAGGTCATTTTAAGCTATCTTAAGATAATACTCCTGGATGGTAACTAGTTTCTATCAAGGCAGCTGGGTGGGCAGGAGCAAGACCTGAGGTCTGTCTTCTCCTGCTGGTGTTGATGCATTATATCTGCAAAACTTTGAGCATCACATCAGAATGATTCCACTCATATAAGTGGTGAAACCAGACATTTGGAGGGTACATCTGAAATTCATCTTACCCCAAGCCCTGCTGTGAGCAGAAGAATTTCAGAGTTAAGTTTCATGTAACTTCAATGTGTTTTATATGAAGGAGATCCTCAAATTAAAAGGCAGAAAATCAGAAGCAGTATTAATGTCTTATCTTTAAATGTTGCAATGAAATTTAGAATGACTCCACGTATTTTGCTACTTACCCTAACACACTAAAATTGTCACAGCACCAAGCCTGCCAGAGTTCAAGAAGCATTTGGACGATACTCTCAGGCACATGGTGTGACTCTTGGGGATGGTCCTGTGCAGGGCCAGGAGCTGGACTTGATGATCCTTGAGGGTCCCTTGCAACTCAGCATATTCTGTGATTCTGCGAAAAAATACAAATAAATATTGAGTAACAGACTAGAAATCACTCTCTGTGACTAATGACATAATAGATCATATCTAAGTTATTACTGACATTTGATAGGTCTCATTTTTAGTTCAATTAATGGAATGTATCTATATCAGAAATTATCAATTCTAATGGAAATATGGGCCAACAAAGAAGCTGAAATATTTCAACTGAGTCTAAGTATTAGAGACATTATAAATTAAGAATTCTTAATATTAACTACCAAGACCTACAGATATAAGTCTAGCTAAAAATGGAATGTTGAAATAACAAAGAAACTTCTGGGATTATGAGCTATAAATCTAAGATTAATATATTATTTGAATAATTTTGTACCTGAATTAATTTCAAAAATATTGTTTCTTCTTTTGGAACAAAATCTGCATTTGGGAACAAAAAACCTCTAGTTCTGGGCAAGTTAAAACCTCTGTGAGTTCTAATGTTACTATTTAACAGCTGTTCAGTAATTTATAGAATGACATCTTCTTTGTTTACATCTAAAAATAGTACTAGTAATTCAATAGCCAGTATAACTATTTTCATTCAAAATATCAATTATGCCCTTTCTGCAAAGGAACCTTATCTGTCTTTGTACTTGAACAGTAGAAAAAGTATCTAGATGGTCTCTTTGGGTGTAGAAGTCAGGGAAAGGGTCTTTCAGATGGACTTTGGGGAGCCAAGATCCTAACAAGTACACACAGTCCTGTGCTGGGTTTCCTTCCATTAGCAAAGAAACTGATTATAGAATCACTTCTTTCATACACTCCTCTTTTTCAGTAAAGACAGTTCAAAAGCTAAACATTTCCTGAATATACTGGGAACTAACATTAGGAGTTTCCTTGTATATTATACAAAATATTCTTGATCAGTGCCACTGAAAAGAGCTCTTTCCCCACAGTTCCAGTAGCACTTGCTGATGACAAGTGCTTATGGCTGTTTGGTACTGCACTGGGACACTTTTGGGGCAGCTGGTTGAGAGCATTCTTCCTGCTGACCATGCTGATGGAAAGGATGGTTAGATTGCTCTGCACATTGCTGGGTCAGTGCAGGACACAGGAAACCATAACTAAGCAGGTTTCCAAGTATCTGGAGAATGGAAATTGTAAGTACTTTATGTACTACTGTACTTCAAGGAAATTTCTTTACTTCTGTCATTAATTTTTTACATCTTTTGCTAGTATGACTCCTGTTTTCATTTTTATGTTCTTGATGAATACCCTTTTGCCCTATAACAGATAAAGTTAGGGAACTTAATATAGCAAAAGTCTATGAAATTTCTTTAAAGCAAATTTTCATTGGTCTGGTACAATATTGGTACAGCACAAGTTTCTCTTCTGTGATTCAGAAGCTCATGTGAGTCATCCATTATTTCAAAGGCAGTCCCAAGGGCTCAGTCAAGGAAATATTTGGGCATCATTTAGTGCTGCTCCATCCTTTGAGTCCTAGATGAGACACAACCAGTAAAAAGGAACAAAGCAAATGAGTGCCCTTGGAATGAATAAAATGGCATGCATTTATGTATTTTCTTTATTATCTTGAATTTTAATGATACTACTGAGAATGAGATTCCCTCTACATTTGTAATTATAAAGGAGAGCAGATGGTGAAGGCTTAGCTTAAAGTGTTAATTAAAATAGCTTACACAGCCAAACCTCTGCTTGAATAAAGTACATCAGGAAGATATAAGACATGAGTGAGTGCCCTATTCTAGTGAATTATTCTAAAATAAAGCTATCTTGGAGCAAACACATCAGAGATACTTAACATCATGTCAGTGAAATCTCTTCCTCTCAAGTTCATGAAACAAGTACTAGATAACATGTTCTAAGTGTAAGTTTCTGGAAGTGAAGTCTAGATTCATAGGTGGATTTGTACATCTGACTGCCTTAGTAAGTATTCAAATAAAACAAATGGATCTTCCTCACCCTCTATACATTTGTTGGTAGGCACGTGCAGGATCACTTGTGTATGGGCTGTGCAAAAACTGGAGGAATGCCAACACACCTTTGGGATTCATCTTGTTAATTCATACAGGTGACTCAACACAAGAAAATTGGTTCAGAGATAGTGCCTAAGCCTCCCACCTTTATAAAAACCAGTCTGGGGGGGTTTGCTGTCAGTCTGCAATACTCCACTGTTAGAAGACCTCAGCTTGGTTAGAGAACACACAGTTTTAGATGTCTTTTTTTTCTTGATTTTGGACAGAGGTCCATAAGTCCTCAACAGCAGCACATCATACCCATCTAGATATTTTGTAATGAAATATGAAGTCGTTCAGTGGAGCAAGGATAGAAGCCAGTTGCCTATATATCCTTTGAACTGATCACTGGACTAGTCATACATAAAAACTTTTTTCTCATTTTGGTCTACATTTTATTTGAGCTGTAAAAAAAATCAAAGGCAAAGAGAGGAATAACATTTCTGCTTCTCCTTCCTCCACTGGCACTCTGAACTGCTAAACTGGTCACATTGGAAATTATGAAGATTGTGACTGGACTGCCCTCTTCAGTTCATTTTTGTACTGTAAACAGTTTTGAGCTGTGGGTTAAGAGTATGGAAAATGTATAGTAACATTGATGTGTGCCATCTTTAGTGTGACATCTCAAGGGGGAAATTCTTACCCAACCAGATACTGTAAACCTATGTATAGAGTTCCGCTTTTTAAATTATAAAAGGTGGGGAAGAACAGTATCTCTGTCAATTTTTTACATCACTTATATTTGGTAGGTCTTGGCAGTAAGACAGAAAATGTTCTTAAAATCATCTGTTATGGAAACACAATGTCAAATGCTTTGACTGCCTTTCCTTAAGAGCTCAAGCTCCCAGACCCTTTTCCTTCCTGAAAGGTTACAGAAAAGCTTGTGGTTTGTCCTTCCAGTTGCAAAATGGTTCTTATACCTTGGTTTCCGTAAAAGTAGAGTGGGGTACAGTCTGAAAATGTAACCAGTTAAATAGCTTCATAAATATAGGAGTTTACTGATCCATACGTGAAATACTCATCTCTTTGAACGTTTCTTCCCTGTTCTTTTCTCATTGTTTGCACAAAAGATTCCTGTTATTGTTGCTGAATGTCCAGTTACTGAATGTCATATGTCAAAAAGATTTCTCCTTTCTGAGCAGGGTTCTCCTGTCATCTGCCCTTTTTACTTGATGTCATTGAATGCTCATTTGTCCCGAAATGCTGAAAAATTCAGGATGATTGAAAGTTGAACTATGCTGAATGCTTCCATTTGGCCCCTGAGCACAAGACAGCCAAGGAGTCAACAAATTCAAGGACAGAATCTTCAATGACTTCTGGCATTATGGTAGATCCCAAATGCATCTTGGCCTCATGGAAGATGGAAGGTGATATGGAAGAGTTGGCTGTGGCTGGTAGTGGAAGATAAGTGGGAGAAGCACAAGAGAGGAAGCATTTTTTCTGACTAAGCACTGCAAAGCAATTTTATTGTTTGAAAACAGTCTACCTGAATTTTCTTGTGAAAAGATACTATTCAGAGTGTATGCAAGATGGAGAGTTGCATTTCCCCTCCAGACTCTTTTCTTTTGCTGCACGTACTCTGTCCAAGTGCTTTCATGTTGCTGTTATTAGTGTTCACCCTCCTGTAACAAGTTACAGTTAGGAATAGCTTATGCTGGATTTTGTCTGAACTCTAAGAATGCCTTTTAGATGCTGGAACTATTCTCAGAAAGTAGTCTAGATTTCAGATTTTGATAGGGTTTCATAATGAATGAGTAGAAATTGGAAGCCCCTTCTATTTTAAAAAATCTCTCTACCAGACTCAAAGTTTAAACAATGCATTTTTGAAATGAAGTCAACTATCCAGGAGCTGAATATTCTACCTTGAGCATTTTAGATACTGAAAGGAGGCTATTTGTCCTCTGTCAGTTCCTACTGCATCCTCTCATTCCCAAAAGACAGTCCCTACTACCTCTTTCAATTGTAAGCAGGAACTTAACTACTACAATTCTAGTAGCTTCTAAGTTTAAACAAATCTCTCCTACCTGGTATTCTGAACATTCAAGATTGCTCAGAGAAAATTAAGTATCGCAAGGAAAAAATCTGAGATAACTTGATATGAATGCATTTTGTACACTGTGTGATTTTTTTTCTCCCTGTTCTACAGAAATAAATAAGCTAACAAAAAGTCACTTCAGACCACTACTACATAGAAAAATTGATGTGTGAACCAACTGTTAAGCAAATTTTTCCTAAATTTCACTGCATGTTTCTGTTTCACTTTATAATAGGAAGTATACAGTATTTAAAATTGTTTTATAAATTACGGTTCACTGCAGAGCTTATTCAGTTGTTACTCCATGCCATTAGTTAACACTCAGTGATAGCATGGTTCATGCAGGCTTAATGTGGAAAGGGTTCTTCCTCCTCCTTTGTTTGGTGAGAACCTAAACCTGCACAATACTCTGACTTCTCCATTTGATCTCTGCAATGTCATGTGCAAGTCTAGGATGACACAAAGAAAAAAAGTCTCCTCCATAGCCCTTGTCTCCTCACTCTGTCCAAAACAGACATCAGAATCAAGTCATCTTGTTATGAATAAAAGTAAAAATTAAAATCTAATTGTAGAGTTTGGCTTAAATCACACACAGTCTGTCTCTATGTATATCCCACTAAGAGATCTTCCTCCTGCTCAGCCAGAGAGGGTAGGAGCATGAGGCTGTTGGTGCCATTTGTGTTTGTGTGTGTGCTGAGTGTTTGTGCTGATTTGTTTGGCAACCATGTATGTATGTACAGAAGTACGTACTCTCTGCGTGTGTGTGTGTGTGTGTGTGTGTGTGTTTGCGCACGCTTGCTGGGAATACATGCTGGATTCAGCCACTCTAATTTCTGAATTCCAAGTGGAATTGAGAAAATTATTCAAATTTTATGATAAAATAGCAAAGTGATATTACCATACATTATGTCCCACAAAAGAGAGAACAGATAGTAAGATGTTCAGAGGAGCAGGGGTTGGTTTATTTAGACAGATAATTGGGTACAGAGGTTCTTTCAAAATACATCATAATAGCAGGCATCTGAATAGGTCAGAAGTCATTTTGGACCAAACCTCCAACCTAAACCCCAACTAAGTTTAGTTTTTGTGTAGCTTAAAGAGACTATCTAGTGGGCACATTCTTTAAGGTCAGGTGTCAGGAAATACCTATGTTGACCAGACGGAGAGGACAACATACATATCATGAGAGAATCCTGCTTTTAGTCATAGAGGAAATAAGGAACATGAACCTACCAAATGGGTGTGTTTCTAGAATGAGATTGTTAGTGCTAACATTATAATGCAAGAGATACCTTGCATGATGATGAGTGGGTGCTCTTTTTTTTCTCTTGGAAGACATGCTATAGGGAAGTATTACATTATTCCCTATTTGTATTAAAACCGTGCTGCCTCTTAATGATCTCTGTGTTATTATTAGCATGGATTGTCATCACTTCATGGTCTTTGACTGGCCAGTAGGGGAACTGATGCCTACATCAATGCCTTGCAATAAAATTAGGCAGTGTTGTGCAGAATTTCATTACATTTTCTGATTAACATTTATTAGAGTAATTTTGCCAGACTAACACAAGGTGTTTCACAGTTTGATAGCTCTCCTTTCCTTTCAATGATAATTGTATGAGAGAACATTTTGAGAACTTACATGATCACACTTCTCAAGGGATTCTAAGGATTGATTATTTTACTTCCTCTGATCTCAGAAAATCCTTACCAAAAGTAGCAACTGCCCACATGACTAGCACTTCTTTCTTCTCATCTACAGTCCTAATTTAATACCATTCCAGAAAATCTATGCTTTTGAAACTCATATCTTCAGTCATTAGAAAACTTTTGTATTCCATATGTTAATTACTTTCAAAAAGCCACAAAATCCTTGCTTACTGAGATACTTTAATACCTGCTAATAGCTTGAACATGAACACAAGTAGTTTTTATGGGTGAGCGTTTGGGGTTCTAAATTTTCCCACCATGTTCCTGTCAATATATTTCAGTGCAACACTTCAAAGAGTATATTGACTGTAGCATCTACATTCAAACATACTGACTTCTGCAGTGAAGAATTCCTCATCTCTCTAGTTGGTTGTAATATGTCTGATAACTATATTCTCCAGGGCATGTTTAGAACTTCTTAACCTCTAATATTTGAAAGGGAAAGTCCTTCACCAAAGCAGTAGTCTATAGAACTTATAGACAGCTAACTGAACTCAGACTAGGATATCCCTCTAGCTTCTGGTGGAATTGTGAATCTGAAGTTTATATTCAAAGTATAATGGATATTGATAATTCTTTCCTTAATTTACATTCTTTCTTTTTTTTCCTTTTATCTGAGATCAACAGACCTATGGAGAAGGTGTGGAAATTTCTATCCTTACTGGGAGCTTTCTCTCAAGCAGACCAGGAATTTATCTGGAACTTCTTTGGTTCAAAGCATTTTTTTTTTCAACCTGTGATTATTTCTGTTAGATAACTGTTTGCATAATCAATTCATCTTGATATTAACTTTGGATTTTTAGCCTGTGTCCACATGATTTTGATATCTGAGTTACGCCACTCATTAGTATTTATACCCTAGACTGAGTCTGCAGAATCATGGCTGGGGACAGGGCTAAAGAAGGGGAAATGAGAGTTTCTGTTTGATTAGTAAACCTAAGGTCAAAAAGAGCTCTACCTGGAATGTGTGTGACATGAATGTGATGAATTCAAGACATCTTGGATCTTAAGAAGGGAGAATATCCATTAGGATATGTCAGCTTTTCAGGAGTCCTTGCTAGGTCTTTGGCAGGGTGCAGTGTTGTGGGGAAGGATATATGTGAAAGTTTGCAGGACTGTGATGTGATTGGTACTTTGCACTTCAAATGGATGAATTGGGGTTATCTGTCTGCCAATGACTATATTTTAAATCAGTTCAGTAATCTGGACCTTTCCTCCTGAAGTATGTGTGCAAATGCCAGAGCCCTGGCCTGAGCTGAAGGTAGCTGAACTGAATATGGTAAACTGCTAAAAGTGACATGGGGTTAATAAGTATCAGAGTGAGAAGCAGACAAAAGTTGCAGATAGCACTGTGAGGGACATAGTACATGAGGGAACTTATGTGAAAGGTTTTGGGGCTGTGGGGGCTGTCTGGGTCTGTATTGAGAACTTGCACCCAACCTTGGAATGAGGTCCACTTATAAAGAGTGAACCACCTCGGTCCGGTAACACCACCTGGGGCAGGAGGAACACCCAGGGTCCCTGCCCTCACAAACCAGGAAGGAGGATTGTCCTGAATCCCATATCGCAGAATCACATAATGGTTTGGGTAGGAAAGGATCTTGAAGATACCCAGTTCCAGCTCCCTTGTCATGGGTAGGGGCACCTTTCACTAGATCAGGTCACTCAAAGCCCATCCAATTTGACCTTGAACACTTCCAGGGATGGATTATCTACAGCCTCTCTGGGCAATCTGTTCCAGTGCCTCACCACACTCACAGTGAAGAATTTCTTCCTAGGATGTAATCTAAACGCACTCTCTTTCCATTTAAAGTCATTACACCTTGTCCTATCACTACATACCCTTGTAAAAAGTCCCTGTCCAGGTTTCTTGTTTAGAATCCATTTTTTTCCCTCTCTGGTTCCTATAGCAAACACATGCAGATACAGTGGGCATGCAGTTAAGCTACACAGGCTAGAGTGTACATATTTATAATTTTAGGTGAGGATGATGTAGGCAATAACATGTTCTGCAATTGACTTCATGCCCACTGGGGACTGCACAGAGGCAAAACTATTAGCAGGGCCAAAACCCAAGGTCTGACCAAATGGTTTTCAAAAAACTTTTGCTGGTTATTACTCAGGGGCTTCCAGGCAGCGAAAAAAGTCTGAGATGTGTTTGAGATGGATGATACCCCAATGTACTCCGCTATATCTTGCCTTGCTACATATTGGTGTTGCCGTGGTGTTCTGGATGTGAATAACTTGCCAGAGAGAGAAATTTCTGGCTAGACATCAAGTGGTCATAGCCCCTTGCTGGACTCTGTGTTGTTTATTTGAGTGCAATATGTGCAGATGACTTCAGGTGAGTGGTCTTTGAATTGGCCTAATTGTAGTATATTTGTTCAGAAAAGCACTTAAACACACAGGCAGCTGTTGATCAGTAAGAACTATGCTGAGTGCCAATTTAAAACGCGGGGTGTGTGCTAGTGGCACTCTGAAATGGGCAGGAACCACAAAGGCAAAATAAAGCATTGCAGTGAGTGTTATTTTCTACTCTTTGACATGAAAGATCTTTTGTGTGTCAGTCTCTAAATTACAGACCTGGAAGACTCGAGAAAATAACTTTTGTAATGATTCTAAATGCATGTTTGAGACAGGAAGGCATATAACCAAATGCAGTTCTGGAATAAGTTGGGAGCTGGAGAAATCTTAAGAATTTAACAGTAAAGAAAAGCCTGTTAAGAGACCTATAGGCACAAAATGTGGAAATGCAGGAAACATTTTCAAAGGTTGAAAAGACTATTTTATAACAAGTAGCTGCTGAAGGAAAAGGTAAATCTGATCACTCAGGATCCGATGTGTGTAAAAGTGAAGCTTCTGGATTAACAGTTTCTTTGCAGTTTTGTTTACTATAAGATTTAAGAAACTCCACCAGGCTATGGGATTTAAATGCTCTAAAGAGTTTTTTCTTTTCTTTTTTTTTTTTTTTAATAGCATGCTTTAAAATATGCATTTTGTTGACCTTTCCAGAAGACATTGATGGAATGAAGTCCAAGGACAAGCTGGAGTTTTAAATAAAAAACATCAGAACATGACAAAGATTTTTACCTTTCAGAAGAAATGTTTATGTTTATTGCTGGTGAGATACTAAAATTTTAAGGTCAACCTGAACTCTTCATGGGAAAAAGATGGTAGAGCAGCCCACTGTCACAAAGGAGGAATAGAACTGAGAGAGGAAAATGGTGTACAGGCCTTTCCCAGTCAGTAACCCTGCCAGCTGCATGGCTGTATAGAGGTTTGTGTCATTAAGGCGCAAGGCACAGGGTTTCTCCCTCCAGGCAGGTGTTACAGTCAAGGAGACATCCTGTCCCATTGATTGAGTGGTGGACAGATATCTTGCAAGAGAAACCTTGAGATTTGTTGTAGATCATGGAAAGGAAATTAAGAGGTTCTTACTCTTTTGACGTTACTCAGTTGTTGGTTGTACACCTCTGAATATCAGGATTGTTTTTCCAGGATTTTGCTGTTGTGATGATAGGAGAAGAGTAACTCCACCAAAAGTTGGGTATGCATTTACATGGCATAGGATATATACAGAATAGTAGCACGTAGTACAGGAACAATCCTGTGCTTACCCTCATTACAGCACATAGTACTGAGGAGCCAATTGCAGAAATGCTAAATCTGTGTGTGGCAAACTTATTGAAAGAACAAACCTTTATCATCTCAGTGCCATGAGAGATCCTGAATTTTTTTTTTTTACGGCCACTTTTTCTCACAGAACAACTGATTTCATCTTCTGACTTAATCAGTAGTGATGGCACTTTGGAAATACACCAAAGACACCTGCCTTTGTCAGGAATATGGATGTTTTAGGAGGTTATTTTCTACTACTTGTATTTGTTTAGAATTATACAAACTTTTCTCAGCTTCTGTGGCATTTCTGATGCAGGGGGTGCTGGAACCTTCCTCAGAAGATGTTTTAAGAGATACCCCTATGCTAGCACCTGCCATCACCAGCACATCATGTTTTTGTTCACATACACAAAAAATTTCAGCTTCGTGGGGGGACGGGAGGCCTGCATGAGAGTCAAAGGGATTCTTCTAAATGCTACAAACTGAAGAGGTAAATACATATGTTTTGACCGTATAAAAAGATTTGGTTGTCCCCAGCCATGCTGTGGCTGTGGAAAATTATCTTAGAAGAAGAGAGGCACCAAGTGTATCCATGATGTAGAAGAAAAAAAGAGGGGAAAATGAGGAAAGTAACCCTTGAATACCATAACCAGAAAGGTTGATTACCACAGAAAAGGATTCCTCCCTGGCTGTTTTAGAAAAGAGATATATATTAGAAATACCTGTCCTCTGTTTCACTTCTAAAACTTAAAAAGTGTGATAACAGTGGACTTCAAAAAAAAAAAAAAAAAAAAAAAAAAAAAGAAAAGAAGAACATGGTGTGGATGTTGTCTGCTGTGCTGCCATTCTCAAAAATACTGTGAGGTATTGTAGTTGCTTGCAACTTCTGTACAAAGGATTGCTTAGCAGCTTCTTGTTCATCCCCACCATGCAGAAGCTGCCAGCTACAGCTTTCACAAAACAGGCATAATCAAGACAGCTGACATTCTTTCTAGTATTTTTTTTAGGCCGATGTCAAAATGTCTTTCACACTTTGCAGGAATCAATACTTATTTGACTCCTGGTCATCATCTTTCACCCCCTAATAAAACCTGTTTCATCCTCTGTAAATGTTAGGCTGCCTATTTTCTTTTATTTCCTCATTTTGGGTGTGTTGTAGCTGGAGTCTGTCTTCCTGTTGGAATATTAGGATGATGAAAGGCACAAACTGTGTGCTGTAACTATGCAGTCATCCTTCTGCTGTCAGAGTGCAGATCTTCTGCTGTAGTCTGTGCTGTGCTGTAGTCTTGGTGCATTTTTCCTCTGAAAACTGGGTCTTTGTGCTCAAATTGTTTAGCCTTCTGTCAGATAGCCTAACATAAATACTTATTTTTGTAAATATATTTCCTGAGACCCTTGAGGAAGCTTTGTCATTTCAGCATCATATGCATTTCAGCATCATCCTGAACTCAAAGAATCTTCTCGTCTCAGTTGCTGCTTCTGTGAACAAAGAAGGCCAGAACAACTTTACAAGGTGGATAATATACCATTTAGTTTACCATATATATACCATAATATACCATTTACAACAGAGCTGGAGAGGGTACAAAGCCTTGTGGGTTTCCCTGGCTGGGAATTTCTGGGGCAGAAATTGCAGCCTCATCTCTTTTTCTTCAGGGGTCAATCTTGGATCACGACTCATGGAAGCATGACTCTGCATCATGACTCATTGTCCAGACCAGTACAGTTTTGGCTCTGTTTGTCCTACAGGACAGTACTCTCAACTTTCTGTCTTGTGGCCTTGTACGACTTTAAAGCAATGTGGGATCACATTTTTGCTCTTCACCTTTTCTATAAATTTTCTCACATAAAAGATGTTGTGGGGAGTTATTTCCTAATATTCTCCTGTGATCCCCATTTCAGTTCCCCAGCCCATCAGTTAGTAAGTTTGTAGAGAGCTATCATGCTCAGGCATCACTGAGCTAAGATGTATTTAACTTCAAAACTTCCTGAGGTCCCTTTAGATTTTCAAAGCTTTCTCTTGCTCATATCTTCAGTTTTCTCAATTTTTTTCTTCTGTCATAATGATGAAATGCCTGGTATTAGAAGTCTACTATTAGTATATTACTGTCCAAATGAAAGGAGAGAGAAAATGGTTTTAACTTTTGAAAAGAGATTTGTTCTCCTTTCAGCCTTGAGTTTATGTCCTTCCATTTTAGATATGTGCTTTTTTAGTCCTTTGTGGTTACTGACATATGCTACCTGCATTTATCAGTGCAGTATCCCACCAGTCATTACCCATTTTGCCCTTTACCTAATTCTTTAGTTTCCAGATTCTGAAATATCAGTGATTTCTGCAGTTCCTCATGAAACTTTTTTTTTTTTCTTCTTCTGTCCTGTTGTATTAGGCTTCTGTCATACAATGGAATCAGGAGAGCTCTCTGATGTTTGTGTGTCTGCAAACTATGCTACTGCTAAGTTAGTAACACTAATGCTTCTTTACGGATGCGAGTACAATCTTTGTTCTTGTACTGGTTCAAAGCAGGTATAAGAATTAAGTGACATGGAAGGGAAAAACATGACACAACAAGCCAGTGAGAGCCCCCATCCTACCGATCGCTCTATATGAGTAATGTGTTTGGAACTCTGGAGCAAAACAGTAAGGAGAAGAAGAGAGGAGAAATGGAGTGTGGATAGAGAAATTGGTAAATTAAAAATGAGACAACAGTTTAGAAGAAGATGACAGATGCGCATAAAACACAGATGTAAAAGATTATGTTATTAGATTTAATATCAATCAATATTATTTGTCCTACCTCTTCATCTGTGTTTCTCTTGAGAACATGAGAAAGTTAATACTATGAATTACTTAACCATTTGTGCTTGTCATCTGAAAAAATCTCACACCACAGCATAAAGAGGTAAATGTTTTATGATTATAGGATCAATAAAGACCATTTGCATTCATAAGGGAGGAAATGCTATGGCTTAAATTACTTCTAAGATCTGGAACAAATGATTGGTTTGTACCAGTCTTTAAGCCATTACAGTATATTCCAAGTGAATGGTCACATAAAATTTAATAGCTGAAGATTAAAAAGAGCAAAACCTTTCATTTGCATTATCTGATATAATGATTTTAAATTATAATTTAACTGTGGATTCAAAATTCTGCAATCAGTCTCAGTCAGTAAGAATTCGGTGTTTAAATGCATAAATGATTACATAGCATCACAGCAGCTGTAGGTGCTGTCCAAATTCTGTAATTTCAAATCTAATGATGAACACCAAACCCAATGCTTTACAAACTCAGACATGCTGCTGATGAATGCACTATTTCTGCTATTGTCTTTTCCTTCAGCAGTTTGGCACTTTTTTTTTTTTTTGAGCTTCTGCAGGAAGTAGAACTTAAATAAACCCGTATTGATTTGATGCAATATTGATACAACAAGGCTGTGGATACCCTGATGATCCCATTCTCACAAACTATGGAATCATTTTAGCTCATAACTATAGGTGTCTGTGCTCAAACTACACTGGAGCAAGGGCTTCCTGAATTTTTTTTGTTTCTGTTTTCTGCACTAAAAATGTTCTCTTCTCTCTACAAGGCCTTTTTTCCCTTTCCTACCTTCTGTGTAAGCAGTGCCAAAAGAGTAAACTACCGTATTGCGGTTCTTCTTTGTACTCTCTTCTGCAGGTCATGGATAACTTTTCCACTCTACAGTCCACACAGAAAAAGCTGTGCAAGGCTGAGAGGTATAAGATACCAACAACAGACCTCAAAGATGTAAAGGAAAAAAATCTCAGAGACTAGAGAATTAAAAGCAATCAAAATTATATTAAAAACCCTGGTGGTTGTCAACCATCAGACTTTATTATAAAGGGATAGGATAGACTCACAGTCCTGACTCTTGTTAGGTTCAGTTTCTGATTTAACATTAAAATTCTTGCAGAAAATCAAAGGTTCACTTAAGTAGGTATCAAGAAACAGAGTTAACATCTCTTGACTATGCCTGCATTAAGAAATAATACACCTAGGGAGAGTGAAACACCTACTGCTGAGAAAGCAATGTCCAGGTTAGATATGTTTTTGGGAGTTTTATTTTGATCAAGCCTCGACTTGATCTCTTTGATTACAAAGATTTGAAAAAGATCTTAGCATTTGAAAATGGCAAAGGGAGTTCAGTGTTACTAACCACCGAGCTGTAGGAAAGTCAACAGGAAACAGTCCTGACTGCCCAGGTACAGCAGTGAGCTGTTGGTGCTCCTGAAAGGAATCTGTTGACAGGAGCTGTTGACAATCATTCGTGTTGCCCAAGGAAAATAAAAAAAACGTAAATTATGATTTAGAGAAGAAAAACTTTATTTACACATCCACAGTTCAACCAAAGTACTGTCTGCGGTTTTGGTTGCACAGTCATAAAAAGATGAGTCATATCTTAAAGGTACAGAGGAATAAACAACGGTGATCTGAAAATCAGAAAAAAAGAGAATCAGAAAACAGAAAATAGAAAAAAAAAAGTGAAAAATTTAGAGTTCAGTGTAATATTCCTTTCCCATGCTGTCTTTTAACTGATTTCCACTGGGAACTCTTGCTGCTGTTTCTTCTGTAATCTTTGTGTGAAGTCCTTCCGACCATGAATGACTCTGCCTTTGTGCAGATGGTCTGCTCTCTGCCTGTGTACTTGCTGCCTAGGTACAATCTGTCCTGACTAAATTCTGAGGGTAAGTCTCTATGGCCCTGACTCGGTGCTGCTTGGGACCTCCACCTAACACCCTGCCCCAAGGACCAAGAGCTCAGCTCTGGATATTCAGTCCTTTCCCTAGCCAAGTCACTGGAGTGTAAGTGTCCAGTTCAGCATTAGTCCACACCAGCCCAGTCCCTGTCCTGCAGATTAACCCTCTGGCTTGACCTGGGACCTGCTTTACCAACATGAATGTACCTGGGGGTCTGGATGCTTGGTTGAACCCCCTATACCTGATCCTGCCGTGCTCCCCTTGCATAGGAGCTGTGGGGCTGGGCTCTGGCTGGTGAGACCTCTGCCCTGTCAGCTGAGCTATTGCTCTTAATTCTTGTCTCTCTGTCCTTCAGAAAGCAGCTACCCATTGCTGTTCTTTGATGTGCCCTATCTGCCCCCTTTTCCAAAAAATAATTGTTTCTTGCAATTAGGATTACTGTGACCAAGAACAGGACCCTGCTGCTATATGGTTTTGCTTCAAAGGGGAAAATGTTTCTATATGACTTGTGAAGTTAGTCTATTTGTGTTATGCAGGATAACTGCATAGCATTTTCACTCTGTTTCTGCATGAAAATTTGTTAACTTAGTAGATCCCTTCTACTGTCTCTTCTGTAATCTTCTGGCCAGTGTTAACATAGTCCATGCAGTCTGGGGCTATGTGTATTGACATAACATGAATCAAACAGTGCCAAGCACATAATCTAATAATGATACAGAATCCTCCAGGCTGGTTAATATTTGATAAGCCCCTGTGGCAGGTGTTTAGCCTTTCCACACTCATCAGCTACGCCTGGGCATGGTCTGAATGTGGGAACAATCCTAGCAGGCAGTATGGACAATGTATGCCCATCTATCATCTTTACTCTGGTAGTCTTACAGCCCTATCCCAGCTGACCTTGACAATGCATCTCTCTTCCATGTTTATACTTCATAGAATAATAGAATCACAGAAAGATTCGAGTTGGAAGAGACTTTAAAGTTCCAAGCCCCCTGCCATAGGAAGGGACACCTTCCACTAGACCAGGATCCCCAGAGCTCCATCCAGCCTGGCCTGGAACATCTCTAGGGATAGGGCACCCAAAACTACTATGGGCAATCTGTTTAAAGAATTTTTTCCTAATATCTAATCTAAACCTACTCGCAGTTTGAAGCCATTCCCCTTGTTCTGTCACTACATGCTTTTGTAAAAGTCCCTCTCAGTCTTGTCGGCTCCCTTCAGACACTGGAAGAGTGCAATTATGTCACCCCTAAAACATCCCTTTTCCAGGCTGAACAACCCCAGTTGTCTCAACCTGTCCTCATCCAAGAAGTGCTCCATCAGTCTGATCACCTTTGTGGCCCTTCTCTGTACTTGCTCCAACAGATCAATGTCCTTCCTGTGCTGAGGACCCTAGACCTGGATGCAGCATTCCAGGTCAGGTCTCACTAGAGCAGAATAGAGTGGTAGAATCCCCTCCCTCAACCTGTTGGCCACACTGCTTTGTATGCAGCCCAAGATAAAAGTGGCTTTCAGGGCTGTGAGCACACATTGTTGGCTCACGTCCAGCCTCTCATCCACCAGCACCCCCAAGTCCTTCTCCACAGGGTTGCTCTCAATCTGTTCATCTCCCAACCTGTGTTGATACAAGGGGTTGTCCCCTAAGGCCACATCAAACACAGTCATAGTCCTTTTTCTACTACAAGAGAAACACCTCTTTTTCTTCCTTCTTGGAATATTCACTCAAGGAAGGAGAGTTTCTTAGTTCTTATTATAGTCAAAGGACAACAAAGGGCTATGTACACCAAGGAGATGGCAACCATTGCCTCTCTTTGTTAAGATCTCCCATAGGATTGAGGGTTTGGAGAAAGATTTGGATACTAGCTGTTGTGTCTCTTGCTACCATAAGAGAGAGAGAGCATAGCAGCTGAGGCAGATAAGTTACACACAGATGGGAAGCCATGACAAAAACCCAAATGTTTAACACAGGGCATACACAGGATCAAGATTGCAGCACAGGTTCTGGCAAAGCTCAGCATGAATCCCAGTTCTTTGATGATATGGAACCTTTGGTCATTGGCAACCCAGGCTGGAATCCAGTGGCTCCTTTTCAGGGTCCCATTTCTCAGCTGAGCCTCTTGGTCCACTGTTCTGGAAGGGGAAAAAAGAGCCTGAGAATGCCATAAAAAGGCTATGACCACTCAATTGACCTCTCCCAGAGGGCTTGTACTGTTCACTCAAGTGCCAGTGATTGTATGCAGGGCACTATTTTATTCTTGAGGCAGATGAAGGGCCCTCCCTTCAGCCAAGAAAACTAATTGTGTGTGTCTATCTGCAACCCTGAAAATGTTTCAGCTCAACAAATCATTCTGTGAGTCAAAAAGTACCAGTCTTGCAACCCCTCACAAAATGATGGATCAAGCAGGGGATATTTGTGTGGCTCTGCCCAATACCTGGTTATTTAACAAACAAACACCACCTCGAAAACCTCATGGGATGAAATGGATCTGAGTGTTATTCTCCACATATTATTCTCTGGTGGCTAGGGATGCCTGATGTGATGGTAAGTGAGTATATAGAAACAAGTAACATGTCAAAGAATATTTGTAAATAGTATCTTAAATTAGAATACTAATATCATCAAGTTTCAGCTTTGAGTAAATAAAGCCTTAACTCTTTCCTATAGGTGAAGGATGGAGATAGCTCAGCGGAGCTGACAAGGGCTATGTCTCTGGGCCACCCCTTTATTATTTGTCCATGGCAGAATCAAGTCAGCTTGGTTTCCATGGTTTCCAGCAGGGGAGAAAGAAGAAAGAGGGGATAGATTTTTGCTGGGATCAGATGCTTGGTATGCAGCGTACACAAAGCTAGGCAATATGCCACTGAGAATGAGGGAAGAAATCTTTCATCAGCTCATTTGATAGTCTCCTATAGCAACTGCAGCAGTAAAAGCAGTAGCTGCAGAGGCAGACAGCTGCATAGCAACCAGCTATGTCATACCAAAGGGTCCCACACCCCCTCCCCATTCGTGCATGGTACTATTACAGAACAATTTGATTAGGTACGTGCATCTCCCAGAGAAGATCAAGCCTGATAGACACAAGACCCAAGGGATTCTACTTCCCTGCCCTGGAAGAAGATGGAGTATTATACATGATGATCTCAGAAAGGTTCTCTGGAAAGCAACAAATGCTGCTGGATTTGCACAGTGCCACTCGGGTGAAACAGCAATTGTGGCAACAGCTCCTTGCCCACACCCTTGGAAATGGGGGAAGGTTTTACCCATTTGCTGTGGGCATAGTTGCGGAATGCCGGTGTCTGGGCAGACCTAGGAGTGGGTCAGCAAAGGGTGCAGTGGTGGCCACTGGTTGCCCTCCTTAGGGCACCAGCACCAGAGTTCTTCCTGCAAGAAGTACATCTCATCCCGGTGGAGATTCTGGACACTATGCTGCGCTCCAAGAGATGTCCAAAATCCTGAAGAGTGATTTTTTTAGTCCTATTTACTGTTGAAAGAGATTCCTCCTCCTGCCATCTAAGGCCATGTTTCATATTTCCTTTCCTAGGCAGGTAGAGGAGGTGCCACCTCTGTCCTTAGACCTCCTTGGCATGTCAGGGGCCCACTGGTCTCTGCTCAGCTTGGTCTGGGGCAACCACTGTGGGTGGCTGGAGATGGAGGGACATTGGGAGCAGGAGGAGGAGCTGAGCATTGTGAACACCAATGAATGTTGCTCCAGAGCTGATCCTTGTCAGGAGACATGTGTGCCCTGCTGTGCTAGCTGCATCCATCTTCCTTGTACTTGAAAGACAGCAGTCCATCTGACAGGGATGCTGGCCATGCAAGTCTGCTCTCCAGTGACTGATTCTTTGGTTTGTTTTCATGGCAGGCTGTCAGCTGAAAGGATGACAGATGGCTCACACTGCAGACCTCTGTGTTTGCTGCCCAGTACCGTGAAGGATCTGATCCCAGCACCAAGTCCAATTTTCTCCTCTTCCCTCCCTGATACTTCTCATATCGGCCTCTCTTCTCAAGGCAGGTGCCACTGGTGACGGTGGTGGAGCAGGAGATCTCTGTCTAATCTGGCATCAAATGCAGACCACCCAGGAATGGCCTCAAAAGAGGCAGTCTGTGGTGCTGCAGGCCAGGATTCTGACCAAGGACCATGGCAGCTGAGGAGTATAGGAAGTGTTGTAGGCCTTTAGTATCCAGAGGTAGGGTACAATGTCACAACCAAATATCTGGTGAGATTAGCAGAATGGGGTCAGCCATGACTGGTTACACCAGATCAGCCATTCAGGTCTCTAGACTGCCTGAAGCCTCTTACGGACTTCTTAAATTTACCCTGGCACTGCCTCATGGTCTGTGCTCCTCACTCTTGTCACACTGTGTCCCTCCATGCAGGGAGGGAGACGAAAAAAAGGCAAACTCTTTCCCTCTCCTGTTTTTTCTTCACAGGGAACTGCTAGAAGTGGAGGGAATGCAAATTCCTACCATACCAGAACACCACTTTTCAGCTCACCAAAATGGAGGTTCATGCTACCCTGGGGGTCAGATTCCCTTAAGCACATAAAAGAATTTTTTTTTCATGCTCTCTCCCCAGCTAGGTTGTTCAATAACCTTCTCATTTGGCCATTCATGGGCTCCAGTGATCAGCCTTGCTTTCCTGTCTGGAGTAGCAGCATTTGCAAGGCTCCTTGGAGATAAGGCAAGGTACAAGCAAAAAAATCAAACATCTGCTGCAGAGTTCTGCAACAAGAGAGTACTGAGAATGATGAAAGAATAAACTGAAGAGGGAAATCATACATATAAATGAGGCAGAAAAATCTTGGACATCTGGAGGTAGTGACGTCTGAAGACAAGGAGGAAAAAGTGAGCTGAAAGGGATCAGCAAAACAACCAAGTACTTAACTGTAGGAGGGTTGAAGTCTGGCTCTAAAGCAAAACAGCAGGTGCAGTGTATATTCTGCCCTGACAAGGTTAATTCATCAAAAAATCTTTGCTAATTGGATTTGGCACAATGATTTTGTAATAGAACCGGGCATTGTATATTGTGAGTCATGACATTCTTAATGCAATAATAATAGGTCTTAAAGTTGAACTCTGAACTCTGGTCAAATAAACACAAATAAGGGAGAATGAAAACTGTAACTCTTGTTAGCAATATCAGCATAATAAAAATCAAAATATAAGCACATCTTATAGCAAGTACATAAATGAAAATTAGCTGCTGGTTCTAATTATTCAGCCAGAACATTTGTCTGCAATAAAGATAACTTGCTGTAATCTTCTTGAAGATAATATCTATTTAATGTGCCCCAAGAGCAATAGCATCTCGAGACTGACAAAGAATTAAAAACATGATTTTACAATAATTGCAAAACATGTTAGGCCCTTTCTTGCATGTGGGCCATTTCTACCAGCATTTAAGTCTTTCTCTTCCACAGGAGGAGTAGCCTAAGCCTACCAGGTTTTTGAAAGCTTCACAGTCTTCTTGTGGATTTGCCATGACCATGAGATGGTGGAGTTCAGGATCGTGAGAGGAGAAAACAAGACAAATTGTCAGATAATGACCCTTGGCTTCAAGCTCAAGAGTAGTTTATCCTGACATGCAGAAATTCAAGCAAAAGTAGCCAGCGGCTTTTGTGGAGCTTCCGACTAGAATAGGAACATAGCACCAGGAGTTCCTAACTAAAGTCAGATCTGAAAAAATAGTGTGCAAGAGGTGGAAGCAGGGAGATGTCACACAGGAAGAACACAAAAACACAGTCTGAACCCACAAGGGTGGGGTTGGGAAAGCCAAAGCCCCACGTGACACAAGAAGACAGGGCTCAGTACTGCATGGGGAAAGTCAGAGGATGCAGAAAAGAAGGAAGTGCTCAATGCATCTTGCCTCAGATTTTGCCAGGAAGACCAGCCTTCAGGAGAGCACCAGGCTCCTGAGAGCAGTGGCACAGTCTAGATCAAGGAAGAATTCACCATCATTTGAGTTATTAAGTCAGGGAATGTTTAAAGAATCTGGACAGATACAAGTCCATGTGACCTGATGGGATGCATCCGCGAGTGCTGAGGTTGATAGCTCAGGTGATGTTCTTGTGACCTTATATAACCGTATCCTCTGGTCAGATAAGGGTATGCTTACTTTGGCATACAGCTAAGACCACCAGAGACTGATATGATTTATTTACATGAAAAAGTAAAGAAAAAATATTAAGTTCTCGGATCAAAGGCATCTGAAACATCAGGTAGAAACTCAGTCTTTTGCAGAAAATCAATGCATAGATTTGTTTGGCTTCTTTTTGTTAAACAAAGACAAGGAGAGAGCAGAGAAAGAGATAAACGTAAAATGAAGGCCCAAACAAGAAATCAGATGTTTGGTTTGGAGCCAGGAGGTCAGAAGCACTAAAAGAAGAGAAGAAAAAAAGGAGTAATCTTTTCAGTAGGCATATATGAAAATTCAATTTAATTGAAGATACTGTAATTTCTTTTTCAATCTACTGGTGTAGTGATGGCTTGATCAAAATAATGCAATTGACAATGCATAGGGTGATGGCATTTTAATTTCCACATAGCTCATCAGACAGACACTCATTTTTGGTTTTATTCCTACTTTCTTTAGCCATCCATGACCATTTGCATATCTGGTCAACAATCTTTAAAAGACTTAGTGTACCACAGAAAATTGCCCACATTTCAGTTTTCATTACCTCTGTAGAAAGAAATACTTTTTATTAATGAAAGAAAAAAAAAGCAAACCAAAAAACACTAAGGCTCAAATTACTTGCCCATGAGCAGCAATTGCTCAAGGTTGTTGTCTTATTTAGAGGAATAATACTATTATAGTAACTATTATGTAACATATGATGTCTGAAGCACGTAGTGTTACAGTTAATTTATCACTATGCCCAATAGAAGGCTTTAACTTTGTGGTTCTGTTCTAGAAAGGAATGAAAATAGATTTCTTTATTAATAAATATTTGAGAATATAATATTTTCTCTGATAATATGAAAAATATTCAAAAATACATTTTTAAAATATAAACATGCATCCTGTAAAGAACATCAGTAAAGAAAGGCAGAGGCAGAGGGAAGAAACAATTAAGAAATCACTGGAACTGCTGGCACTTGCCATGCAAAGTCAGGACAGGTGAGATTTACTAAAAATAAAAAAGACAGCAAATAAGTATGAAATGAAAAAATTGAATGTAGAAAACCAGTGGAAATTAATAATAGAACCTACAGGTAATGACACATATTCGGTGATACAAAAGGCAGACCAAAATAAGAGTAAGACATTTAAAACCATCAAGAGAGTGAAAGGATTGACACCTCTTGTGAGCAACATATTGAGAAAATTTGTCCCTTATACGAGGGATTCTGAGGAGAGTATAATGCCAGTATCAATGTTTCTGTACAGCTAGAATTGTTTCTTCTATAAAAATCCAACATTCAGAAATTGATGCATTCTAAAACTTCTAAGTTCTAGCCAAATATTCTCCTATTAAAGAAGAAGGAAATAAAGACCTATAAAAATGCACTGAAAATTGCCAATTCGTTATTTTTAAAATTTAGCCTGCTTTGTGGGAAGAAATGCATTGATAATAGGCTTTAACTTCCACTGCCATAAAAGTCAGTCAATTGGAGTTCCATTGCAGCCAGGCCTCATTTATGTAATAACACCTCTACATAAGGTGCTATATGTAAGCCATCCATAATGTGTGAAGCCTGATGGGTTTCATCCAGACTGTACTGAAGTGGTTGTTTTGAAAGAATAGATTTTGAAGTTCTGATCTGACACACCTAATTCACACAGTGGTTTTGCAGAATCAGAGGTTTACTCTTGACATTATGAGCCCTGTAAGGGCAAGAGTGCAAAAACCAGTCAACATTTACTTTTGTCACTTCAAAAAAGTGCTTCGTTTTTCTATTGAGGCTGTTGACATATCATAAAAATACATTTCTTTACTGAATTTTACTTCCTCTGTCTCTTTGATTTGCCTATACTTCATGTTCTAATAGTTCAGAAGACAGATGCAATCCATCTTATCCATCTTTAGATCTCTGCAGCATAACCAAAATGTAGTCAGGATCATACATATACCATTTCCAAAAAAGCCTAGAAAACAATTATTTAATTTTAACAAAAGACAGCCTCTAAGTGACTGAAGCAAGATTGAAATTGAAAAAAATAATTGAATACACAAATGTATCTGAAATGAATGAGAAGTTAGCTGCTTTAATCTTTTGGTTCAAGGTAGTTTTTTTTCAAATGGCTAGGACTTTCACAAAAAATTATAGTCCTTGTGTCAACAGAATAATAGAAATGCATGAGAGTCTTACATAACTACAGAGAGATTTTTACTACAAATCCAATGTAATTTTATATGTACACACCAATTCACTTTAACAATAACCTAATTTTTACTACTTATAATTAATATTACTGATTAGTAATACTTCATATACCCAATCATAGATAAATGCATACATTAATTCTGCCATACTTTTGCTTAGAGTTGTTACACAGGAAACAGCTAAACCACAGTGGAGCAGATATCCCCACTGTAGCCCATGGAGGACCCCATGGCACAAGTGGACAGACCCTGAAGGAGCTGGGGACCATGAAGGACCAATATAGGAGCAGGCTTATCCTGAAGGACTGGAGCCTGCAGGAACGACTCATACTTGACCAGTTTGTGAAGGCCTGAAGCCTGGGAAGTACCTAGGTGACAAAAAGAGGACAGGACAATGAGAAAGGACAAGCAGAGAAGAGCTGTTTTGGACTTATGACAAGTCCCTATTCCCCATCTCCCTGTCCCGCTCTGGTGAGAGGAGCCAGGATTAGAGGAGTGAAGCTGAGTCTGGGAAAGGGGAGATAAAAGGTGTTGTTTTAATGGTTGTCCTGTTGTTACCCTTTACAAAATCAGCAATTATATGTGTATTTTAACTGACCAGAAATTAAACTTATTTTCCAGAAATCAAGTCTAGTCTGCCTATGAAGGTAGTGAGTAAGTGATTTCCCTGTCTACTTCTCCACCCACAAGCTTTCTCATTCCTGTTCTTCCCATTTCTCCCCTGCCCCCCTTCACTGTGGCGGGAGTGAGTGGCTGAGTGGGAGTTTGGCTGCAGGCCAAGGCTAACCCACCACACTCTGCTTTCACAAAACCTTCAAGCAACAAAGGCATTCCTTCAATAAAAAAATAACGTCAAGGAAATTGTATGAAATATTACCATGTAATACAGCAGCCAAAAAAGATCATACTAATTTTTAAACTTGTAAAGTGATAATAAATCTGAAAGGGATTTCCCATAGCATTAAATTAATCTGACAGGATCTTGTCTTGTTTAACAGGAATTTATGCTAATGCTGGTTTGTGGTTGGATTAAACAGGAACCAGCTTTAAAAGAAAAGTCAATTTGTTGAAATTCAATCACAGATTTTCTTCACAGCTCTTAGCTAAGAAATCCTGATTTAGTATAGATGAAGAAATCTTTTGTGATATTTTTAAACAAACCAAACCCAGAAAATATAGAAAATAATTGAGAGTACTTATTTGTGCAGCTCTTTAAAATGTATTTTTCACCAAACTTAAAAATCTTTTGTACCACCTTCGAAATTTTATATTTTTCTTTAGAAATAATAAGCCAAATCCTGCGGTGGTTGCCTGCATGTAAAACCTCATGAAAATCAAGGATTGTTTGGTACAGCTACAAAAAGTGAGCAACAATTCAAAGGCCCTTGTTCTTGTTTCAGCATTACATGTAGCTCAATGCCCTTGTATTTCTTTTTTTATTCTAATAAATTATAATCTGGGGTTAGGGTCTGTGTTTGAAATTGTTTCTCGTTCAAGCACATGAAAAATTAAGACTTTCTTCACCTATGTGAGGGGAATAAATTCTAACTTTCCTTTTTCTGATGTTATCTCGTGAACAAGAAGGCATATATAATGCTTGTGTAGGAGTTTTTGCTTTCCCCAGCAACAGTCTCAGCACTATAAATGCAGTCCAGCTCCCCTGACTGTAAATACACAAATCCATCAGACTTCTGTGGGAGATGAACTCAATTCTACTTGCCTAAGATTCGTATTTAATGAGCTGGTCTCTGCTGTGTGTTGTAAATATAAAGTGGTTTATTGACTGTTATTGTGAACCGGTGCTCTTGGGTGGGGGGCACAGGGAAAGGTTGCATGCTTTTGTTGAAGGTAAGAGAAAATAAAAAGGTATTTCTTTGTAGTTTTATTACAGCTTTTTAGGTTCATGTTATTCCCAGGGAACTCATGTTAAGCAAATGAGAAATTCCCGAGTATTCTTCCTATTGAAAACATTATGTTCTTTTCAGTTATAATACTGAAAATGTACCTTCTATGTCACAAAGGGGGGTGAAAGGATATTTTAATAAAAGGATGACCCTCTCAGTAAAAATGTCTATTTTTCCCATGTGCAGCATGTAACACCTGCTCTATCCCTATAAAACAAATGATTGATTCTGAATCACTTTATATGGCAGAGTTACCTTAGGAACAAAATCGTATACCAGCTGTGTCACAGACATCAATCAACAATTAGCTGAACTGGTCCTCAAGCACAAACAATGTCACTTTATCCTGCAGGTCAGAGATTTCAGGTCAAAAGAACGTAGCTCTGTATTTAATTTTGTAATTCTAAGTCAGTCCGCAAAATGCTGCAAAGAGACTTACGGGGAAAACTCAGAGAAAATCTTATTCTGTTGTACACAGATATAATAAAGTGAAACTGACCAAAATTAAATATTGCACTTGTTCTCTGAAAAGAATATTTTACATTCAAAACAAAACAAACAGACCTTTCCATAAAATGTTATCTATCTGCTGGGTGAATCATGTGATAATTGTGATAATTGTAGACTTCATGATCTTAGAGGTCCTTTCCAACCCAAACGAATCTATGATTCCATAAAATGCAGTTTCATTCTTATAACATAAGATAAAGACAAAAGGCTTGCTTAGTTCTTGAGCATTCTGTATTTTTTAAAAAAAAAAGCTAATTAAATCAATTATTTGTGAAACTAATACTGCTAAGACAGCTCAAGTGGTGACTTTACAACATGACTTTACAATATTTGCTGTATTGAACTCAAACTTCCAAAAGCACTACGGTTTAGCTAATATGCTCATAAAAACAACCTGAATGGTGGGACCCCAGTTTCCTGTAAAGACTTCCATTCTACTGAAAGCTTATAGGTCTACAGTCATGCTATGAGATTACACCTTCCCTTTTGAATCTTGATGCCTTCACATGGCTGCAGAATAAGGGTGCTGGGGTTGCAGTTGCAATGGCTTCTTTTCAACCCTACCGCTTACTTCTCTCTCTTTCACACACACCAGGGCAGCAGTGACAGGAGTAACTACTTGAATTTTACAAGATTTATTAAAAAAAAAAAAGGCAACAGCATGCCAGCCCTAATGGTAATACCACCCAGATTATTATGAATGACAGGTTGCAGCAAGCTTAGTCTGGAGCCCTGCCCTGAGCTTGCTCTTTGAAATACTTTTTCACTAGGAAGAATTTTGCTAGAAGGGACCTCTGGAGGTCTAGCACAGTCCCCTGACCTAAGCAGACCATGTTGCTAGGTCCCATCCTTAACCTCTTTTTTAACACCCTCCCCATCACTATGGTTTTTTTGCGAATGACAAAAGGAATCAATAAAGGTGATGCAGCACAAAGTGGAGATGGGTACAAAACACAAGAGTGTGAATAAGAAAATAGGTAGCTGGCAAGTTTTAATCATTCACCAACCTCAATGACAGAAGAGTGGAGTGTGTGAAAACCTCCTAATCAGCTGGCTTTCTAGCAGCCTTCAAGCAGATGCATGGCAGCTAGACATGGGGAGCAAGGTTTCTTTCCTTTCTAACTCCGGCTTTCCAAGGTCAAGCAGTGGTCTGAAGTCACTGTCAGAAGTCACACTCTGCTTTACAATCATCACAGATAGCTCCAGGCAGTGCAGATGTACTCATTCTTGAAATATGATTTTGTCTGAAAGTGTGGATTACCTCAAATGAGGAAAACAGTCACCTGAGGCATTTTACACTATTTTGGGGGGGCTTCTGGAGGAGTAGGAAATATCAAAAGAGACTTTTCCAAGTGGAAAAGAAACAATTATTTGTTGTTCCTTTAAAATGAGGGTATTATGAAAAATAATGATTTTTTTTTTTAATAATCAGATACAGAGCAGTGATCTTTATCAGATTCAAGTGTTAATACTATCCTCTGTCTTTCTAAATACCTCTGGATTTGTATGTTTGGGTTCCTAAGAAACATTCACATGTAAAACAGTATCCACAGTCTGTTGCATGATAGAAAATATTGCTAAATATTGCCTAATATTTATAATGAAGGAAGCGAATTATCTATTTCTAGAGAGATAAAGCTCCAACAAAACTAAGGACGAGTCAAGGTTCTAAGGGCTGGGTTAGGAAAGGGTTGTGACTAACAGTAAAAAATGTTAGAGTGAAGTATTCCTCTTAATGATGGAATTTTCCAGTGAAGAAAAAGCCTCTGTTTAAGATAAAGGCACAAGTTGTGTGTTATTCTAACTTGAAATAGTTAATATTCTTTTAAAAATCCTGGACATTTTGAAATATCTGACAGACATGAAAGAAGTAACATGTAGAGGTAAATTTTTATCTTTGATGACCTGTCATGAAATGTATTGAGTACCAGCTGCTGTGAATTTAATTTCAAAGTTGTTTTTGACAGCTTGTTCCAATTATATCCTTATTGAAAGGCTAGATTTTTGGTAGATTGACAAGTTTCCTTTTTATTTTTACCTTCTAATGAGTAAAACAATCTGTTACACTCTATTGATCCAGCTTATTTATTTCTGGATATTTAAAATATGGTCTGTTGTCCTTCTCTTCAGATGCTCTTACCACCTGCAGTACATCAATAAATAGACTTGCATTTGCAAAAATAGGGGGGCGAAGGTCACTTGTAAGGAATTACCGCTTTTTCTGTGAGATGAAACTATTTTAAATAAGAGATATAGGCTTGTATTACTTAAAGGGAGGATTAAAGTGTCAGAATATGTATTTACATAGGCACCCTAAGGGTCATTAGCCCCCTACAGAAACACAACAGACCACATAGTCTACTTAAATGACATGGATTATAACTAATTATTTAGATACCATCAACATCTGTTGACCTGGTTCTGAGCAGCACGGGAAGACCTGATTGAGAATATTACTGTTGAAGAGTCATTCTGTGAGAGTGATCATAACATATCCAGAGTGTGGGAGCAACAAAGACAGCCCCTGCATTCATTCAGTTGCAAGAGGGATACCATCAACAGAAGAGAACTTCTCAGAGTGCATCAAAAGCATAGGAGACAACAGCCACAACTGGTAGCATTTTTACTGGGGGAAAGAAATCTTTACTAATAGCAGGTTTAAACACTGACTGGAGAAGTGACAGAATCACTGTCCTTGGAAGTTTTTAAAACTGCCCAGAACAAGGCCTCGGCTGATACAGCTTTGTAGTTAGCTTCACTAGGAGCAGGTGACTACAAGATGAGCTTCCAGCCTAAACCCTTCTCTGAGTCTATGATTTTTTAAAAGAAGCTATCAATGAAATAAACCACCCTCTCAGGCAGCAGGGAGAGTGTTCTGAGCATCCATTGCATTCTGGAAATCCAGAATGCATTCCACTTACTGGAGATAAATTCAGAAAGGCCAGAAAGGAACTAGCATGGCTGAACAGTGGTGTAAAAGAAATAATAAAGAGCAAGGATCACTATGATCCTTCAGTGATGGGAAAAAGAGGAAAGATGATCAATACTGCTGGGTTAAGTGTGAAAGTATCCTGTCTGTGCAGTGTATGAGTGTTACCTTTTAAAAGGCATGAAAACTTACTATAAATCCTCTTTGAATGCTTCAGGAGATGGAAGACAGAGAGAAAATCGGAAGAAATAATAAAAGATGAGGATACAGAAGAGACAAATTAAAAATAATGCAACCGTAGAAAAAATACCACCAGTTGATTATTTCTCTACCATTTCCAGCTTAGTACACGGAGTATCGATAAATCGTAACATGAATCCAATTCAGGGATATAAAACTGTTCAAAAATTCAAGACAGGAATGCTGCAACTGAACCAGCAGAAAAATTCCCAGAATAAAAATCCATGAGATTATAAGAATTCCTAGTCTTGAGATAACAAAACAAAAAATGTGCCAGACTGTGATTAATGGTAAAACTGACGGAGTAGAGCTGATCTATATAATTCAGCAATAGGGGTTGGGTCTCAACTGTCTTGATATTAATTACTTTATATTTTCATATAACTTGCTTTTCCGGTTAATTTAATTGTGGCCTAAGATATTAACGCTATTACAGCTAAAGCAGTACCCTAATCAGATTAATTAGATTGTACCCATAATAGGAATTTCCACCTGTGTGAGCATTTGAATTTCCATTCTGTGAAACAAGAATGCAGATTTCAAAAATACACCTGTGGCTTTTCATATCACACAGGAATATGTGCACATGCACACAGAACGTCATTAATACTCCAAGATTACATTGCTTAACATTCTTGTCAGGACATATTTCTACAATAATTGTGTCCTTGTTTGTTTACCTTGTAGTCTACATGTTAAAAAGGGAATAATTCAGCCTTTTTTTTTCTTGTAAGCTTAATAGAGTATTTACTTCCCATTTTCAAAGATCAAAAGAAGGACAGAATAATGCAGTCTCTCTGGTAAGGTAGCAAAGATTCCTGAGGAGTCAGAAAGACCAAAACAGCAGCAATACATAGGAAGTAAATTCTGTATGCAAGGTAAAAGCACTTTTTTTTTATTCTGATGGGATAATGTGCATTCAAACCTTAGTAGGATATAATATAGATTAGATTTATTGATAATGCTTAAAAGCATGCAATATTTTCCACCTGTTCATGCAATGAGACAGAGAATTAGAAAAGCATAAGGACTTCACCATATGATTTGATCCTGGGAAATGCTGAACACATCCAGTTCCCATGTAAGTTTAGGATGGTTGGTCAGAGGTTAAAAACTTTTTCCTACTAACAATGAGATAACAACATTAAAGTAGTTAAAGTTGATTCAAGAAAAAAAATAGTATGGCTTCACCCACCCAATGTAACACCCCCCTCAACCTTTAAAACTGTATGAACTCTTACCCATGTCTTCAAAAATTATTGGGAACAGACGAGTCAGATAATATTATTGTCAAATTAAGTAAAAATCAGGTGAGGGTTTTGGTGGTTTTTTTAATTATATGCCTAAATGTTTCTGACAAATTTATGGTTGTTCAGCTTGAAATAGTTCCTAGTAACTTCTCTATATGTGGTAGAAGATTTTATCATCAGTTACCCATCATTTATTTATGATTTTTAGCATTCAAATATGAACAGAGAAATTCCAGATTATATTTCCTTTTTTTTTCTATTTATTATTCTAAACGTTTTTATTTTGCTTTCTGAGAAAACTATGACTAAGCTCAGGCATTCTCTTTTCATAAAGTAATTCTGTTATTTTTGAAGAAGCAAAAGAGTGCACAAAGACCCCTATTAAAGGAGATGGAATATTGAGTATTTTGCAGTTCATTGCTTGAAGAGAGTGCACTAAAAATCAATTTGGCTAATTGAATCTAGTTTTAGAAAGCAGTTAAATGGCTCTATGCTCCTTCCAATGAAAAGAGTAACTCTGGTTATATGATTATTCAAATTCTGACAGTTAAAATATGGCAGCCAATACTATATCTCACTGCTAGAAAGGTTTTCTGCACTGAAATCTAAATTTATCTTCTTTTGTTGTGATTTCATCTTCTTTATCCTTGTTAATGTTTCTCTTTTGTTTTGTGTTAATGTGTTTCAACTATTCGTAGAATAAAGTCATCTTTTAAATAAAAGATATAGGCTGTTATTGCTTTATTTTTTCATGTATCTTCTCAGAGTTGAGATCATTTTGACTTTTTTGCTTTCAAATCTCTCCAGGATGTCAATACTTGGTAACAAGAACAGCCAAACAACATAGCACCTAGAGTATTGTGTTACTTAACAATCACTTAGAGTGCCTATTCTTTTCCTGGTGTGAGATGTTGTTCCTCTTCATATGCTAAACTAAACTTGGCAAATCATGCTGCATGCTTTCCAGTCTATTGTCATTCTCTAGTTTCTTTCAGACTTTGTATGCTAAAAGACAAGGATAACTGGGCAAACCCAATTTAACCCTCTCTTCTTCTTGTTGTTGTATTAGAGTTGCAAAAGTTTGGATGAGGAGGGACCTCTAAGCAGAAGTAACTTCAAAGCTAAATCACAGAATCATGGAATCAACCGGGTTGGAAAAGACCTCCAAGATCATCAGGTCCATTGGGTTGTTCAGATTCTGCTAGTGAATTTAGAATACATCTAAGGATGAAGACAGTGTTACTTCCCTGGACAATCTCATCACAGGCTAAGCTGGACTCCCTTTGAAGATTTTCTTCCCTATGTACAACCCAAATGCTTCCTGTTGCAATTTGTGACTGATAATCTGTCTGTGGGCACTCCAGGAAGAGCCTAGTTCCATACTCCATGCCATCTCCTTAGGTAGGGGAAGATTGCACGATGGCTTCCTCCTTCAGGCCTCCAGTTCAGAATAACTTTCCAATCATGTAAATGAAAAAACAGCTTTTCCTTCCTCTCTTTCATGAATATTTGGATATATGCCTTAAAATAAGATAGCTGAGTTGGTCTGAGTAAAATAATAGGTAGTGAAATGCTTTCTTAGACAAAAAGTTTTCTAGAAAAAACTTGTTCTAAAGCCCAGTAGTATCCTGAGATCAGACTGTTGTATCCCTGATTACCTTCCTTTTCACAAGCAAAAGTGTGAGTGTTCCCTGCTCAGGGGAGAAGGAAAGCTCTGTTAAGAGAAAACTGCAAATCAGGGCTGACCTCTACGAAAGACTGATTTTTTTCCAAAAAGAACTGGTATCAGCTCCATCCAAAATGTCTGTGATCCATACAGAACTTACAGGAGCTGGTAGTATTTTTGTTTCTCCTTTCGTACTTAGCATCACACTGTTTACTGAGTCCCCTCCAACCAGATTTTGCTCATAGCTTGCCAAGAAAAGGTCCTACCAAAGATCTTATATGTGACAGGGTATCAGTTGCAGTCTTAGGAGTCTATACCAAAAGTTTATGTTACTACAAACCAGTTTAGAAATTAAAGCTTAGGTGACTAGACTCTGTTGCGCTGAGCAATTTGTGCTGATAAAACTGCACCCTTAAGTGTATGAAGCACAACAGACCCAAAAACGGCATGCGGCAACAAAATCATTAAGAGCAATTTATAGGTTCAGTTCATGAGGGTGCACTGCAACTGGCACTGTAACAGAAGAGAGGCAGAACATCTAAAACAACTCCATTTTCTTTAGCATGCTAAGGAGTTCACTTCCTTAGCATCACTTCTGATGCAGGTCAGGAGAAAATAAACATCTACAGGGGCAACTTTGAAAGACTTCTGGTGTGCCAAAATGCGAATAGTAGTTGTTTGTGAACAGCCACAGTGCCTCACTATAATTTTTATTCACTACTCAGTCAGATAGCATTTTAAAAGTTTTTTTTAAATAGGTAACTCTCATTTGAGAACAGATAAGAGAATTCTCTAAGCATGTGCTATCTGCCACCATCCTTATTGTGTCTTTCCCTTATTTATAACAAGTTCCATCCTTCCCCTGTCTCCAAAAGGAAAAATATGCGAAAGAAAAAGAGTCTGAGGAGAGAAAAATATAACAACTAAACAAATGAAATTAGCATGAAGGAAAGAAAATGAAAGCAAAGGAAGGAAGAGAGAGTCAAAAAAGCAAAGCTGGAAAAAGGGCAGGAGAGCATAACATCCTCATCCTAAAAATCTTGCATTCTCTTGAATTGGCTTTAATATTATTTATTGAGCTTGCCATCTGTTCATAGATACCAGTGAGTGCTTCTGCCAGCTCTCAGGCAATGTTACTCAAGATGTTTCTTCCTTGTTCCCACTAAATTGTAGTATTAGTGGATCAAAGAGAAATTGTTGACTGCACAGATTCAAAGCATTGAGCAAACTCTAGTTAGCACATTTTCAAAATAATCATATGAATCACATACTTGTGACATATTTGTGATTAACCTGCTTCTGAAACAAGTACTAATAGTTTTCCAGATTGCAGGTAAAATGAGAAGAAGCAGAGGGTCCATCATTCTTGGTAGACATTTTACCTGCCCTGAGCTCTGGTGGTGGCCCTCTATATGCAACTCATGGTGCTTTTTCAGGATCAGCACCATTCATTGTCTTGCTTACAGTGGTTCTGGTACCTTGCCCAAACAACTGTTCTTCTAGCCCTCTCCATCTCCTTCCAAATTACCCCAATCTCTTCCATGTCAACTTGTTGTGATGCCTCTGGGGATGTAGGTACGACAATGGAGAGCAGGGAGATTGACTGTTCTGATTCACTGAGCTACCACAGCAGGAGATAAACCTTTACCTAGTTCTACCATACTACACGTACTGGACAAGTGATTTCAGTCATTAAATTGAATTTCTTATCTCCCTGAAAACAATACCTAAAGGGTTTCCCTATGAAAAATCTAATAATGGTTTCACGATTTCCCTCTGGTAAGAGCTCACTGTGTGCCAGTAAATCCCTTCTCCTGCAGTGCATTTCAAGGCATAATTTGCTCAATGCCCTGGAATGATGTACAGTGGTGCTCTTCATAGACATGAAGAGTGCATTGGTTCTCGGCAGTGCTACGGACAGCTAAGGAGTGCGTTCAGCTGAGCACTGAGGCAGTGTTGCTTTGGGGAGAACCTACATTTGGACAAGGCTCTCAAGCACGAGGTGTGATTCTTGGGGTGTCCTGTGCAGGGCCAGGAGTTGGACTAAGTGATCCTGATGGATCCCTTGCAACTCAGCACATTCTATTCTGTGATTCTGTGATATGTCCGCATCAGAGTTCTCATTTTGTCTGATATGGAATGCCTGTAGAACGCCTCTGTGGACCTGTCAAGTGGAAGCATTAATTACACTGAGATGAATAGCAATTATGACATTATCTAGTGGGGAGCAGGTACCAAATCCTGTCTACTTTAGGTAAATCTACGCATAACTGTAGAAGGCAGAGTCTGAAGTTACTTCTTTCCACATCTCTTTTACCAAGACCTTCTAAAACAGACTAAGATATTCCTCTCCTTGATACAAGAAATATTGAATTTATTTAGGTATGTGTTCAAGTCTTATTAAAAATTTTAAATGACTGTTTGTCTGGTTCTTTTCACTAAAGCTTCTATGATAGACAATGGATTTTTTGTCAAGACAAAAATCATTCATGGGAAATGCCCAGTGGACAGTAATAACCCTTGTTGGTTTGGCTGTTTAATCTCATAATAATTAATACTGTTAATTTTGCAATAGGAAAAGCCAAGAAATGTTGAATCAATATCTTCACTCCCCAGTGTAAAATACTTCATTCATAAAGTTATGGCTCTTCTCTCTGACCAATGATACAAAATTTTTCTGTTTCCCATCTGTATCTGTTTTATCTGCTAGAGACTGCCCCTAGACTTCTGAATCATTTCATAGTTCATAGGAAGGAGATGTGCAATAAAGGCACATTTCAATGGTAATAAAAATAGCATCTAATATGGAACAATATATTACAAGTCAAGACATCTGTTCACATTATTGTGAGAGACTCAGTCCAATTACATTCACCACAAATTATTGGAGGAACAATGGAGATAAAAATGTGCATATTATTGTTTCAGAGCTTCAGGCTGAGTTGAAGATTACATTTTCATGCATCCTGAATTCTGAAGGCATTTTCTGAGATATTGCAATCCAGACTTACTGTAACAACATAAGAAATTATATTCAAAAGGAGGTTAAACACAACTTTCCAATACATTTAAACCTTGGTTGGCCAAAAAAAACAGTAAATACATCTAGGGCTTAAACAAGGAACTGTGGCATGTCATACTGTCCTAGACAGATATCCTTCCAACATAATATTTATCTGCTTTTAAAACTGATACTTGATTTACAGAGAATTCAGGAACATTCAATACAATTCCATTCGCTGATGCAGCCATATCACTGGAGAATTTAACCTACTATTTTTAAAAAATTTATTCTAAATAATCTGTCCACGCTGAGGTGAGAAAGGATTTTATTTTTTCTGCAGGCATCAGCAGGATCATAGGATTATAGAATTTTATAGGTTGAAAGGGACCGATAAGGATGATCTGGCCCAAACTCTGCCTCAAAGCAGAAGCAACTTAAATCCCACTATTCAGGGCATTGACTAGTTCAGTTTTAAATAATTCTGAAGCTTAAAATGTAATGAATTCTCTCAGCAGTCTCATTAATTGTAATTTTTGTCCCCTAATAATTAATTAGAATTTCACACTTTGAAATGTGTGTCCATTTCCTCTCACCCTATAATTTTTATCCCTAAGAAACATCTGTCTCCATTTTTTCTAAACCTTCACTTGGAGTAGTTGAAGAAAGCAACAAGATCCTTGTCTTATTCTTACCTCTTAAAGGCAACATAAATAGTAGTGGGGTGGCGAAACTGGACACAGTCTCTTGATAAAATTACTCAGAGGAGATGATTTTACACCTAACAAATGCCTTAAGGGAAAGGGCTGGCCAGCTGCTTCCAGGCTCCAGCCTCAGAGGGACAGTGCTCAATAAAGCACAAGAGGGGGGCTGCAATAGTACTTACTTGTAGCCAGCAATAACAGGCAGGGTCTTATCCACTCCTCACCATGACTGGTAGTGTACTGGTGTGTACTCATCAAGCTTTCATATTGTTTAATGCTTTGAAGGCAAGGATTTATCCATTCACAGGAATGCTCCTTCTTCAGTGTGCCTTAGTCATTGAAAATTCCTTACTAGCTTCAGTTACCACAAGGAAGAGTATTTTTCATATAAGGGCTGTAAACAACATATAATGTGACCATTTTCACAGCAACACACCCCACCTACCAAGAAAGCATTTTAGCTGGAAGCTAAGTTTAGTTTACATTTTTAGCTCCTAAATATGGCAGTTGTAAATCTGTATATTATTAATTGTTGCGGCATACAAGTCAATTTATCAATTTGGGAAATGCAGTCTCATAAAGTACGCAGAATATGCATTTTTTTTGCTGAGTATTAATAAGGAACTCCACACTGCTCATTAAAAGTATTTTCCTTATTATCATCATTATTGTGATAGTAAGATTACTTTGTGCAATGGTCTGTTTCATTGGTGCATTTCTTGAGAGTTCCTAATGGTACAATCAGATGTGTGCAGTTCAGCTGTGTGCAGTTCAGCTGCTGAATTTTTTTAGATGCTTTTCTTACACTGAGGAGTAGCATCATGAAAAATTTTTTGAGAAAAATTGCTATCCTCATTGGAAAAAAAAATTGGAATGAATGTAAGAGAAGGCTGGTTTATACAGGGGCATCTTGACCTACCAAAGTTTCTATGCACATTTGTTCTTGAGTTACAGAAACAAATTTAAGAGTGTTTTAGTGCACAACAGACAAAAACAAAGTAAAGTGAAGACTGTGGAGAGTCAAAAGATACCAAGAAGCAAACACCATTTATTGATTATGTCCCTTTTTTCTTCTTCTGCCTAAGTGCTGCAGTCCATTAGGCCTTGTTAGAGCTTCACCTGAACAACACATACTTAAAAGTGGACTCAAATGGCTTTGTCCTTTTGGGTATACCGGCTGTAATGCCAAGAAATACTGACATATCTCTGTTAGCTGTAAACAAGACAAATTTGTCAGCTACAAAACAGGGTCAGATATCTGGATAAATTGGAACCAGAGAATTCTTGAAGCTGCTGTAGGGACCTTCTGCTGCCACCTGATTTGGCTGGTTTATATTTGTGTTTGTCCTGCATGCAGACAAGTGCTGGGAGAAGGAGAAGCCAGTTTGTATTAGGCTATAAGAGCATTTGGACGTATCAGACATGATTCTGACTCAATACATCCTCATATAGAAAAATGTCATATTTTTTACTCTTTTCCAGGGATCAAAAACCTGCACTGCACTCTGTTCAGAGATCTAGCTTCAGAAGAGACAGACCCCTGTCTCACACCTGTTCATGGCTGATGGATGAGAGGAAGGCTGTGGATGTGGTCTATCTGGACTTCAGCAAAGCCTTTGACACCATCTCCCACAGCATTCTCCTGAAAAAGCTGGCAGTCCACAGCTTGGACAGGGGCACTCTCTACTGGGTAAGAACTGGTTGGAGGGCCGGGCCCAGAGAGTGCTGGTGAACGGTGCTGCATCCAGTTGGTAGCCGGTCACTAGTGGTGTCCCCCAGGGATCAGTGTTGGGCCCAGTTCTGTTTAGTATCTTTGTTGATCATTTAGATGAAGGGATTGAGTCCATCATCAGCAAATTTGCAGATGACATTAAGCTGGAGGGGAGTGTCGATCAGCTGGAAGGCATGAGGGCTCTGCAGAGGGACCTGGACAGGCTGGATAGTTGGGCTGATTCCAACGGGATGAGGTTCAACAAGGCCAAGTGCCAGGTCCTCCACTTTGGCCACAACAACCCCATGCAGCGCTACAGGCTGGGGACAGAGTGGCTGGAGAGCAGCCAGGCAGAAAGGGACCTTGGAGTTTGGATTGACAGGAAGCCGAACATGAGCCAGCAGTGTACCCAGGTGGCCAAGAAGGCCAATGGTATCCTGGCCTGTATCAGGAACAGTGTGGCCAGCAAGACCAGGGAAGTGATTCTTCCCCTGTACTCAGCGCTGGTGAGGTCACACCTGAAGTACTGTTCGGGAAGGATATTGAGGTGCTGGAGCAGGTCCAGAGAAGAACAACAAGGCTGGTCAAGGGACCTGAGCACAAGTCCTGTGAGGAGAGGCTGAGGGAGCTGGGGTTGTTCAGCCTGGAGAAGAGGAGGCTCAGGGGAGACCTCATCACTCTCTACAACTTCCTGAAAGGAGGTTGTAGCCAGGTGGGGGTTGGTCTCTTCTCCCAGGCAGCTATCAGTAAGACAAGAGAGCATGGTCTTAAGCTGTGCCAGGGGAGGTTTAGGCTAGATATTAGGAAGAAATTCTTTACAGAGAGGGTAATCAGGCACTGGAATGGGCTGCCCAGGGAAGTGGTGGATTCTCTGTCCCTGGAGGTGTTTAAGGTGAGACTGGATGTGGCACTTAGTGCCATGTCTAGGAACCACAGCAGTAGTGGATCAAGGGTTGGACTTGATGATCTCGGAGGTCCCTTCCAACGGGGCTGATTCTATGATTCTGTGGGGCTCAGCTCTTCTGTTAGTGACATTTTTTCTGTTCCCTATCTACTGTTACTTTAAAGCCTTCACAGTCATTATTTTACTTCTTAAGGTGCTTATAAGTGGCCTCCTAAGTTCTTTTTTCCTGGCTAAGCGATAGTGTAGATTCACTTTGACACCTGCTAGTGTTGACAGTGTTGGTAAAGACTTCAAGTTTCATTTTTACTTGTTTACTAAATGGTAGCCTGATCTAACCAACAGATCAGTTTATGAGAATGGTTGTAGTAGATTGCAGTCCTTTCTGCTGTCTAGCTCTTTCACACAGAAAACAGCTTTGCAGCTGCTAAGATAAAAAAAATTTACATTTTGTTTCATGTGCTGTGCTCCTGTGTAAATGTATTAGGGTCCCTTCTGTGAAAATAAATGAAGAAAAAAATCCTGGAAAGCTCTATGAAAGTCTTATACAGTTTCAGCCTTAGTTATGCTATAAATCCCTGAAATCACACAGATTATAATGAAGATGCTGGTTCATCCCTAACAATACAGACAGGGTGCAATGCTGTGTACTTTTCTGATTTTGATCTAGTACACTGATGCACTTTATTTCATGCAGATTGATCAAAATCAGTGTCTAGCTCACAGATTCTTCATTTTGCTCTGTTGTTCTAAATACCTGTCCTCAGCTGAATCACTATGCAAGATAATATATGAGAAAGAAATAAAGGGACTATGATCTAGATATTGCTTCAAGTCGCAAAATCTATGTTATTCCCTTTGAATAAACTCACTGTGTATTGGGTGATTACCTTTTTCCTTCTGCTTTAGTTGGCTGCTTAATTAAGGTCCTGTTTTACAATACTGAATAATGCATATCGATTCATAGCTTTCACTAAAACTGCAAGAGTAAGATTGGCATCTGGTGGACTTGACAGATGCACGAGGCACTCACAATGCTTTTCTGTCAGGCAATTTAGTCCCTAGAAAAGGAGACTGCGTGACTAATGAGTTTTGCACCTCCTCCTCATGTGCTCATCTGCTTTCCCATTGATGTAATTTATGAGGCACTTCTGTGAGTCACGGTTAGCACACTGAAGTGGCAGCGGTTGGTGGCAGCCATTATAACAACCATTAAGCAAATAAAACAGAAATCAGGAAAGTGGGAAATGAAGTCTGAGCAGCAGAGAACACCTGTTTTCTGTTTATACCAGTGCTAAATAGTTGTAATTCATTAAATAGTCACAATCAGAGTTTGATAATGTATTTACACTCACAATTGTTTTTACAAACCAGAATCTTTGCATCATTGCTGGACTTCTGAAGAGCAGGGTTTGTGCATCTCTACTAAATGAAAACTTTCATAACAGTTCACTACATGAATTGAATGGTTTATGTGACATTACTTTAGGAAAACTTTTGACACTTATACGACCATCTGCTAAACAAAACAGAGAAGATATTCCTTAATTGTCACAGGGAGCCACTTCTGTGGCCCCTACAGACACAACCAACCAAGTAGCAGATGGGGCTCAAAATAAACTTGATGTGTTTAAAATGCAGTTGTCCTATGAAGACACACTTTGATCAAAGGACAGAAAGTCTTTGATAACTATCAGAAAACTGCTGCTGTCTACAAGGGTCAATAGGGAGCTGTTTAGTTGGTTCTTTGGAAACACATCAGTACAGGTACAGTACATCACAGTTTCTTCTGCTTAGGCGATTGGTGTTTGAAATGAACAGGAACATTGTGTTTCAAGTGAATAAAATAAACTAGGGAAGAGACTCCCAGGAACACAGATTTGAATTAGCTCAAGACTGTGGCAGGAAATCTGCAGTATATGAGAAAACTGTGGTTTAAACATGATTCAAAATGGCTTTTTGTAGTCTCTTTGCTAACTCATGCTTTCTTCTTCCCGATACCCCCTGTGAAGGACTATTGTCTCCCATGCAGGAATGTCCTGGGAAGATGTCCTAAGGTGTTTTCATTGGCCCCTTTTAACCCTTCCTATTGGTTGTTAACCCCTTCCTGCAACCTGTAATTGGTTACTCTGTGAATCCTCCTAAGCCTATAAATGTAACCCCCCAACAATAAACTCTCTCTTGCCTCCTCTCTGCGCCCTGTGTGCTGTCTCTGTGGCTGCCATGGGACCACGTCGGGAGGAGAGAGCACCTCTCCCCTCCAGGCTTAGGACCTGAAGAAAACCCTGGCGCTGGAGTCTCCCCCCCCCCATCCACTCAAGCCATCGGAAATGGTTCCTCAGATGGAAATGGAACTAGGACTGCACCACCCCACACCACGGGGGAAAAGAGATCCAGACAAGACAAACAATGATGTGATTGTACACAGGATTTATTCTGGCAGAATATAGAAGTAGGGTTGTCCAGGGTGTCTTAGGTGCAAGCCAATAGGACAAGTCGTGAACTTCTATTAGCACCTCAAAAGCTTTATTGCTAGAAGTCCAGAAAGCTGAAGATGCTTGTATGTATGTCATAAAAGAGGGCATAATAAAGTGAATGTGTTCAGCAAGTCGTCAGATATTTTTATAAAAACAGATTTTTGCTGACTGTGACAAATGTCTAGCAACTCAACACTGAACTAATCATTAGGGAGAACAGAGACATGAAGTTCAATAAGAAGTGCAAAATACTGAATCAGCATTGAAATTGACTGCATGAACAGCAGTCCTGCTGAAGAGAGTGGGGAAACAGTAGGGAATGGCAGGCCGAATACAAGCTGACAGTGTGGTGCTGTTGTAAATAAAGCAGATTATGGACTGTGCCACATTAAGATGATGGCGAGCAGTCTGAGGGAAGTTCTTAGCTTCCTTTACTCAGTAATATTGACAAATCCCCATCAATGTGCAAATATGGGTCCTTGAATTAAATAGGACCATGGAGAAACTGGAAAGGGTCCAGCAGAGAACAGCTAAGATAGTTTGAGACTCAGAATGTGTGTGAGGAGCTAGACTTTGGTCTTGTGAAGAGGTGATCAGAGGAGCTGGTCTTGCAAAGAGGTGATCTAGCATCAGTGTACAGCTGAGTAAATTGCAGCTAAAAGCTGATGGGCCTCACTCATCTTTGCAGAAGCTGGTGATGGACTTGAGTTGCAGCTTGGGAGGCTTAAGGTGGATATTAGAAAAAGATATATTCACCAAGAAGGTAGTGCAGCACAGAAACAGGTTATTCGTGGGACAGCTGGAATCTATGATTTTGGAGATTTTCAAGACTTCTTAAACATAAACATGACTGATCTAATACGCTGCAGCCACAGCCCTGTGTCAACCAGAAGGCTGGAGCAGAGAATTCCCTTACAAACAGTATTTTTTACAGTGTTAGGATAGTATCATGGTTTTAACCCCAGTCAGCAACCAAGTACCATACATCCACTTGCTCACTTCCCCATCAGCAAGATCAGGGAGAGAACTGAAAGGGTAAAAGTAAGAAAATTCATGGGTTGAGTTAAAAACAGTTCAACAGGTAAAGCAAAAGCCACACACATAAGCAAAGCAAAACAAGGAATTCATTCACCCCTTCCCCTAGCGTTCAACCATCCCTAGGAAAGAAGAGTGTAAATGCATAAATAGTGACTTGTGAAGACAAATGCCATCACTCCAAACATCTCTCCATTCCTCCTTCTTGCCCTGGCTTTATATACTGAGCATGATGGCACACGGAACGGAATATCCCTTTGGTCAGTTGGGGTCAGTTATTCTGGCTGTGATTCCTCCCAGTCTCCCATGCATCCCCACTCTCCTCACCTGTGTGGTAATACAAGACGGGAAAAAGGCCTTGGTTCTGTGTAAGCACTGCTCAGCAGTAACAAAAATATCTCTATATTATCAACCCTGTGTTCAGCACAACGCCAAAGCACAGCCCCATACCAGCCACTGTGAAGAAAATCAACTCCACCCCAGTCCAAATCAGCATAGGTGGTTTTCCTGTCCAAGCTTCCCCAGGCAATCCAGTTGTAAGCAGTCTGAAAGCAGTCGGGAAGACTGAAGCTGACTGTATCAGCTGCCCCCAAGTTAAAATGCTGTCTTGAAGCTGAGGTCAAGGACTGGGAGAGGTTGCTTGCAAAGGCATGAAGAGAGAGCACAGAACATAATTTACAACCGTGAGATAAGGCAATCTGCCACGAATAGAGCTCATGCTGAAAAGAAGTGTTGCAAGGTAAGAGCACTCTAAGCCCATTTTTGAAGGTTAAGAAGGTGAGTTGGTATACTGCAGCATTGAAGTGAAAAGTTACATTTCTAACACCATTTGCACAGGAGTATTACTACTTTACAAAAATAGACATTGACCCTCAAAGAAGAAACAAATATCCTGCAGAAGAAAAGTAGCTTTCTCCCTCTTCCTCACAGACTTACAAAGCCTCAATATTTCCCTGCCTGTGGAAGCCTGGCAAAGAAAGATGAGATGAAAGACTTGAGTTATCAAAGAGACCACTTCAACAACCAGAAGCTCATCAAGGCAGAGCATCCTGACTCCCTTATCGTCTGTGGTGAAGTACTTTCCACTTGTTGAAGGTACTAAATTAAAAGTAGAGGAATGTCATGGAATTCTGCAATTTTCTAAAGGTAAATTTGGGGGTTGAAAAGTCAATGCAGCCATTGATTCAAAAGCAGTTTTGTTTGAAAGCTGTTTCAGTAGATGATGTGTGCAGAAACTAATCATTTCTTGAAGGCTAGTGCGGAAAGTGCAGGGCTGTGATGATAAGAACATGAAGACAAGCAGAGGACTGGAGCGCCTCTTCTATGAAGACAGGTTGAGAGAGTTGGAGTTGTTCAGGCTGCAGAAAGAAGGCTCCTGGGAGACCTCAGAGCAGCTTTTCAGTACTTGAAAGGGGCCTATAAGAAAGAAGGGGACAGGTTTTTTACAAGGGCATGTAGCAATAGGACAAGGGGTAATGCTATTAAACTATATTTTGGATCTGGATCAATTGCAAATCTGAACATTTTTCAAACTTAATTGTTTCTGTCTCAGTACTCACATTTAAACCTGAATGTCTTAAATTTGAAGGGTTCAAGGAGTTGGATTCAACTCAGCATATTCTATGATTCTATAAAAGAGGGTAGATTTAGAAATTTTTTACAATAAGGGTAATGAGGCACTGGAACAGGTTGCCCAGAGAGATGGTAGATGCTCTATCCCTGGAAACAGCCAAGGTCAGATTGGATGGGGCTCTGAGCAACCTGCTATAGTGGAAGGTATCCCTGCTTATTGCAGGAGTGTTGAACTGGTTGAGCTTTAAAGGTCCCTTCCAGCCTAAACCATTCTATGATTCTGTTCTGTGACTATATCCTATACCCACCATGATTTCAGAAGTGGAGGAAAGTGAGCCAAACCCTTTTGAAAGTAGCAGAGTTATTTACTGACATAAACCAGCCAAGACACCATGCCTAGATACTGAAAGAAATCTACCTGCAATTACCCAAGACAAGATCTGCACACTCCAATCTCAGAGGTTCAGAGGTCAAGTCAATTGTTTGCTGCATTTGTATGGTGTTTGATTAACTGAAACTGCTGATTTATGGATTATATTTAAATTTTAACCTGAATTTGGTTATTTTGCTTATTAATGCATTGGTATTTTAGTAAAATCATACTAACTCAGCTTAGCATATGCTCAGTTAAGTAAATATTGATCCAGGCAAGCTGCATGGAATGAACATTGAGACCTCAAGTAACCTTAGATGACAAATTCATAACTCAGCTATCTCTCTGCAGGTTCTTTTCCTCTCAGTAGCAATTCAAAAAAGAATTAATCCACTGCAGAATTAGCTTTCTCCAGAAATGCAAATCTGCTTTAGCAGAGCAGCATTATTTAAGCAGTTTTATTGCTCAAGCAATTGGAGGTGGCACCTTCTTGGAGAAGCTTACAGGATTTGTACAGTGTGAAAGTTACAGCAATGTGCAACCACAGTACAGAGACAGGGAGAGATGCAAGAAGATAGGAATCTGAACTCTACGGGAAGAAGCCAATTTTATACTTGATTATGCTTTTATGTATAACCTTCTCAGCCATTGCCTCTGTTCCACTTCTGTTATTAAAAACTTGAAGTTGTTTGTATTCTTTGAATTTACATTTCCTCCATACTTTTGAATCATTACATTCTCTTGAAACTCAAGGCTAAAGAGACAAGGTCCCATAGCCAAAGAACCTGCTCTGTTGCAAACAATCTTATGGCATAATATTTTGAAAACTTAGTTTAAAAACATCAAAAGATGTTTTCTTGCCTTCCCACGTAGAAATGCATAACTTGTAAAGTCAGGGACTTTTCTGAAGAAGCAGCAGAATATCTTCCTCTGCAGCTACATATATACCAGAAAACAGCATACACAAATATAGATTTACTCCATTCACCTCCTTCAACACTGGAGAGCAATCACAGTTAGAAACTGAATTATTTTGGGGGTATGCAGCGGGAGGAGGGAATAGGGAAAGAGGAGATGGAAGAGAAATCACTTCAGCAGCATGATACAATGTTTTTCTAATTGTTAGACAAGAATTACTTGAGCATTACAGGCCAAAGAGTGATTCTCTGGTCTGCTATTCAAAGCACAACTGTAACATTTGAGTTTTTCACAGCCTTGAATATTTTCACACATTCTATCTTCCCAAACAGAACATGAGTGACACCAGCCTGCTTACAGAACACAAAGGCATGAGTAAATTCCCCAAAGTAGTTGTACAAGTCTAATAAAAGTATCTAATTTCCAACGTGGAGCCAAAGAGCATGGTTTGAGCTGTCCAGGCTCCCTATAGAGAAAACGCAGAGAGTTAAGGTGCATCCAAACATGACCCTATAAACAGTCAGCTCAGACAGATAACCTGTTGTAAATATTTACTTCAAACTAACGTGAATCCATCTCTCTGCTGGTTAGACAAGGAGCCTGACGTGGTTAACTCAGGTGTAAATACGTAAATTGTAAACCTCTTCTTTTAGTCAAATGAATCCTACCTGGAATAGCTTGAAGTCTGCTTAGAGTAAGCAGGAGAATATTCAGTACACATATGACTCAAGTCTGAGTCTTTTCAGATACTTCTCTAGAGGGTTTCAGGAGAGATCTCCAGCCACTGAAAATTATTCCATCATTCTTCTGTAACAGTGTGTAGAAAATTTGCCTCATAATTTAGCACTCAGGCTCATTCCTTCTTCTGCCTGAGAGTGCAAGAATGGGGATTGTAGCTTCTTGTCTCCTCAGAATGTTTCCTAATCATTAGGCCACAGGCTATTTGGGACATAACCTCTGGGAGATAGGGACAAGGAGGAAAGGTTTGAACATCCCCTCTTTACCTCTTGGAAACACACGCTGTTTTGAAGTGGAATTGCAGACTGCCTGGAAGGCAGCTGGAAGGGAGTATACTGACACCTGCTCTTGTTTGCTGAGTTGCTGCCCCACGCACACAGGGGGCCCCTGTGACCCACAGCTGTACCCCAGCTGCTACACACACCCATGTACACACACACAGAGCAAGGAGCCTCACACCCAGGAAAAGAGTTAGAAATGGAGTTTCATGGGAAAACAGGATGGACTGTGTTGGTGTTGCACTGGGTATGGTTTTATCACAAAACCTAATGCACTGTTTGTTATCTCAGGTCTCTTGGAAAAAATGTAATTATAATGCTAGCTGCTGCATCTGTATGTTGCCAGGAACAGAGCTGGATGTCCCTGCTGTGCACAGGGCATGATTGCACCCAGTCCCACTTCCTCCATAAAAAAGCATGCCTGCTCCAACGGGGAGAGAACTGGTTGGGGGTTTGTATGCTTTGTTTCCACTATCAGGCATTAGTTATGTTTAAAGTCCATAAATCTAGTATTGTGGATTTAAAGATAGTAAAATACTCTGTACAAGCTATGTAGAATGCGGTTGGGTTTTTTGTTCACGTGGTATTACAAAATGGGAAGACTGTGTAACAAGCCAGGAAGTTTCAGGTACAAATCTACTTGCTCTAAGTTTCTCCAGTTTCAAAGGATTTTCTTGCAAGACTTATTCATGGCCAGCCCCGCACCCTGGGATCCAAATTAAAATCTTCCCATCTTATTCATTTAGTGAAGAACATAAATGTGGGAAAAGCCTCTAAAAAGCGGGTATAGCAGAGAAAATGAATGCAGTAGTCCACAGATATTTCAATGTGGAGAATGTTATGCAGTTAGTTTATAGCAACTAACTTACAAACAGGTAAACAAGAAAAATAATCCCCAAACTTTACAAACTGATTTTAATGGAAAAGTACAGTTGCAAGAGCAACCAGATTCGAAGCATGCTATGCAGTATCCCTAGCATTTTTGATTTACTAGTCTTTAAGATGATTCCTTGCATTCTGTCAAGTATTCAGAGCCTTCTTACTGTAGGAGAGAACAAACCATCAGCTTTAGACCCTGTATTATCTGGAATAATCTTCCTCCTCCACCACCACCATTCTAATGCTGGAGACGGCAAAACATTCAGCTATTCAAGGATTCACATGCGTTTTTGGAAGCAGTGACGCATAAATGCATGAGTTTAGTCTTTGCAATGTGAAACATCAAAGGGAAAGATAATTAAAAAATAATCTTTACTGAATTAAGTATAATTAATTCACCTACTCTAACTTCTGGCACATAGAACATGGCTCCCTCTCCACTTGCAGTCTACAGTTGCAGAACAGGTTTGGTGCCCTGATAGCATGTAAGAAGCAGAATGTCGTACCTGTGGAAGCATCAGAGTTGTCCAAGCATGAACCGCATACTACTGACAGGACACAGTGGCAGGGGACAGCAGTGGTAGGTTTCCATTTGTGGTGGACAGAAGCTCCCATCTGTCTCCTTGGCTTGCTATCTAGATCGATGCATGGCTTGCCAGGGGCTCAGATCCAAGTTGCTGTAGAGGAACCGCCAAGGTTCTCAGGCTATCACTCCCTGCTGCTTATCCACATGGGCGTCAATGACACTGCTAGGGGAGACCACTGGGGTCAAGAGTCAAGGTCAAGGCCATTGGGGTCAAAGATCTGAGAGTAAGGATCAGGAACTAAAGGCTGGCCAGCCTGTAAAAACCCTAGACCAAAGCCCCTTGGAGCACATTTCTGGGCCCATGCAGGGGACAGTGACTAGAAAGAATCAGCATGGGTTTACCAGGGGTCAGTCATACCTGAACAATCTGATTGCTGTCTATGATGAAATGACCGGATCTGTGGACAAAGGAAGAGCAGTGGATAACTTTGACCTTGCCTTTAGCACTTGCCAGTCCCTTTTAAAGCATTCTGCCTTCTCTTGACTTAAAAAATAAGAATTACATCCAATAAAGTTTAGTATTTCTACCAGTTAACACCTGGATTCTCAGCAGCTTCTGACGCCAGTGACTTGAAGTGGAAGAAGAATCCACACAGTTATATATGTTAACTTATGGCTTTGCCATGCTGCAGATATAGGGAAGATATCCTATAGAGGATGGTCTCACCAAGTACACAGACAAGAGGTGAAAACAAAGGAGTGAGTAGAGAAAACAGTGCTGTCATGTCTTTTATTAAAGAGTCCTCGGGTTGACATGAGAGACAATGCTGCTCTCTCAAACACCAGAGATGGTGTTTCTCTGCCTGTGGAAATCAGGATCTAAAGTTCTTTTTGAACACTCTTACCATGAAACTCTATTCGGTTTCTCAAGTGGCAGCTCACGGCCTAATTTGAACTGCAAGCAACCAACAAGTATCCTGTTGATAGCAGGAGACTTTCTCTGCACCAAACACTTCACGGGATGTGATAAACGTGTGAATGAGGAAAGGGCCAGAGATTATTTCAGACTTTTACATTGAGAGTAGAGGACTTAGAACTCAAATACCACTACTAATTCCTTGCTCACTCAAACCAACCCGTTGCATGTGTGTATTCATCTTCCTTTAGTTTGCCAGACCTTACCCTCCCAAATAAAAGGGTGGAACATCCTTTTATTGATATCAGGTATTCTGATATGAAAAGCCCTCAGTATCTCTGTCTGTTCTACTTTGCCTGGAATAATTACTGATTATTGAGTCAGCGATTTATGGCAACTGTAGCTTAAGTTTTAGAACACTTGCCCAGAAGCTGCTGAATACCTAATATGACAGTGATATATTCAAAAAACAAGGATTGGAACCATTTCAAAGGAAGGTAATGAAAATCAATACAAGACCCTATGAGAAAGGAAGGTGATATTAATTTTAAGTAAAACTTACTCTCCACCCATCCTATCATTCTTTCCTCAGTTTTACTCAAATAAACATGTGCATTAGTAGTTTGGGATGGATCACTTATGCATAACATAGAGAATGAGAGGTGCCAGCTGTTGAGTCCTTGCTATGTATTCTAAAATCTCTTTGCTGGTAACAACTGCAGTTATTTTGCACCCCTCAGGAGTCACCAGTTATTGAAGCATATTCTTTTGCCTCAGAAGTTACCTTACAACAGCCCCCAAAAATTTCAGGCAAGGTGACTGCCCATTTTCTTTCATTTCCTCATTTTCTCTGTCTTGTGACTGCAGTCTGCCTTTCTGTTCGAATATCAGGATGAGAGGGACACAATTCATGTGCTATAGTTATGCAACCGTCCTCCTGCTGTCACAGTGCAGGTCTTCTGCTGTCAAGTTAGTTCTAATGCTGTCTTAGTGCAGCAGCACCTTCCTTAGTTGCTACTGATTTTATTTCTGTCACATTGGCTATTGATGTCAGCCAGTCTTCCAACCTGTGCTCTATGCTTCTTGGGGTGCTTTCATGTAAATCTGTTTCTGTTCATGCCATCATCTCAGTCTGTTTGTTTCTGTTACAAATCCTTGCATGTCCCATATCATAGCAGAGTGCTTTAACTGCAACACTGGCCAAACCTGGTATCTTTCTCAACAAATGAAAGTTGAGTTCACCAATTCATCAGCTTCCATTTCAGTGGGAAGGAGAGTACTGCTGTCAGAAAGGGCTGTAAACTTTTCCCAGCACTCAGAGTAGCTGGTATCCTGATGGTATAGTATAGGTTTGACATGGTGTTCAGGTTTCCTCAAGAAGACAAGGAGTGCAACAAGAGGTCCTATACACCCCAAAGGTAGTTTTGTATTTCCTAAGAAAACCTTGGCCAGAGGGGATTCAAAGTTATGAATCTTGACTGAGGGTTAGATGTTCTCCTTCAACCTGGGTGAAGTCATAACAGACTTTGAGAGCAAGGCTTAAAGTATGTACCTCTCCTCAACATTTCTTATGAGCTGGAGAGGCTCTCAAGGTGCTGGGCTTTCTTCTCTCTTAGCTGTATGGAACAGAATGCATGGAGGGAACAGGGACGTCTGCGGTTTTACGAAGCCATGCTAGGGCCAGTCTCCAAAAGAAGTATATTCCTATTAAGATGTACAGAGGCACTAACCCAAACAAGAACAGATGCAGATATATATCTATACATGCAGATATATTTCTCCTAGCTGTGAAACCAGACCAGAGACGTCAAGTGTAGATATCCTCCTTTCTGAAGAGTTCTCTATGGAAAGAAGAATCAAATATCAAATAAAACGTCATTAATATGCCACCATCTCCCCCTTTTTGCTCAGTTGCTTAAGCCTTGCTGAAATAGAAGAAAAAAAATACAGAATGAAGCCCATAGGATTAAATAAATTATTATTACAACACACATAAAATTCCTGTTCTCCAAGCCTCATTTCAAAATCTCAGATATGGAGAGTCAGCTCTTGGTCTCAAGCCCTGTGTTTTCTGAAGTTTTCTTTTTCTCTTGAAGGACAATACAGTTTGTAGATGTGGGAATTCAGAATTCCTAAATTCGATCTCTCCTGAAATACTTTATTTTTAAGGTTTAATAAATATACACAGTGCTATAGAACGGCATGTGCAGGAATAACAGTAGTTCCTCTTGGTATCTGCGCTATGCTTATCTCCATGGCAGCCAAGCAATTTGGAAAAGAATAAGCAAACATCTACTGCTGCATACTTATCTCCTTCATCCCTCTTCCTGGTTTTCTCTTGTTTGCTAGCAATATATACCATGATGTCTGGATCAGAAATGTTAAGGTTAAAAGAGTCATGTTACTGAACAGGGCAAAACACTTTATCTCCAGTCCTTCAAAGTTCTGTTCCTGCTGAAGCTTTCCAGCCTGATCCTGTCCCAGCTGAAATGAGGAGTGACTGCTGTAATGAGCAGGTATCAGCTAACAGCTTTGCTAAGTCTTCCGCTTCACACTGGCAGCTCACAGGCCCCAGCCCTAATCTCCTTTCCCTCATCACAGAGGGATGTCTGCATCCTGTGCTGTCTTGTTGTTGCCATTGTGGACCCTTTTGAGTCATGGTCCCTTCTCCAGCTGCTGACACTCAGACCTCTCCACAAAAGCATGGGTTCAAGAGTGAGACTGCACAGGAAAAAATAGTAAAGAACAAGATTTAGTAAGAAGATACGAGAGACTGCAGTTGAGGCAGGACTTGATCAGACAGCCATATTAACCAGCAGCTCACTTACATGACTGTCTTCTTTTATCCCCACTTCTCTCCATTTTCCAAATGTTTATAATTCCTACCCTCACCTTGATCTCTCTCTTTTTCTACCCTTGTCTCCTGCCAAATAAACAAATTACTTTAGCTACTTTTTCCCCATTGGTTCCAGTTTTGTATATCCATAACCAGATTTGGCATTTCTGATACTGTTACCTATATCTCATCCTTATATGATACAGAATCATTTAGGTTGGAAAAGACCTCTAAGATCATCAAGTCCAACTGTTAACCCCGCACTGCCAAGTCCACCACTAAACCATGTCCCCAAGTGCCACATGCATTTTTTAAATATCTCCAGGGACTTTTCTATGAAGAAGTTTTTCTCTTACAGTTATTTGTGGAGCTTGTCCTTCTCTCAATAGTTTGCCATAGCCAGCTGTGAAATCCAGCTATTTCTCATGGTGTTATGCTGTAATGTTTGCCAGCTGCTCACCCTGCTGTTTGTTATGTTTGGCAGTTTCTCTTGTTATGTTCAGTACTTTCTCATGGTCTGTTACATTATCTAAGCCTCACAATGGGGCCTAGTCATCTTCCTATGTATTTCAGTGAGGAATGGAATCCATAATGTGTCCCGGTGCAGAAATCACAGAAAAATACAAATAACATGTCCCTGAGAAGGAATCACGGAAAACACAGTTGGAAAGGTCTTCCGAAAGCCATCCAGGTGAGTTTTGAGAATTGCTAAGGAAGGAAATTCACTACCTCTTTGGGCAACCTCTTTCAGTGCTTAACAACCATGCAAGTTCTTCCTTACACATCTCTGGCATTTCTCTTGTTGTACCACGTTGCTGGAAAAGCTTCCTCCTTTCATGTCACTGTGCACATCCGACCAGAGTCTGGTGCAAAGTTCTCTATAAATCAGATGTAGTTACTCTAAGACAGTAGTTAGACTCCTCCTTAGCCTTTTAACCAAGATAAGCCAGGTCCTTCCCTCTGGCCAGCCCCAGCACCTGGTGGCCTTCCAGCAGGCTCACTCTGTGTGGCTTCAGATCTTCCTGGAACCCTGCATGAAAGGGAAGTTTGCTCCTGTACCCTATGAAGTCTGGTTTTCCATTTATCCCTGTCACATCAGCAACGTGTTTGTTTCAGGACAAAGATCAGGCTAAAAAAAAAAATCAATGCAAATTAACCAAATTACTTAATGAAAACAAAATTCATCTTCATTTCCTCATAAATGGTTCTAAGAGACTACAGGGTCATAGAGATGTATCAAATACATCAAATACATCACAGCTTTCAATTCTGTGGAATCACTTCCCCTAAATCAAGGCTAACTTTTGTGCAGAGAAAAGGAAGGGAATGGCCTTGGGTTTAGAGTATAAGAAGTAGGGAAGCTATTCCAAAGCTTTACATGAATGGAAAGATACTGTCAGAAATTCAGAAAAGGAACTCAATCCTACCTGGCTAAGGATGTTAGTATTGTCTAAGTTGCTAAACAACTATGTAATGGTTACTAACTTTGAGATTAAGTAAATTCTGTTATTTCAAGAATGAATTACAGTCTATTCTGTAGAATTTAGGGGAACCCAAAATTTACTCTCTAGTGATACAGTACTTCTCAGTCTTTCACTTTACAGCAGCCTGCCCCTAACATGTTCATACACTAGTTAAAAAATATAAACCCCTTAATCCAAATTGGGATACCCAGATAGAAGCAGCCTTCTTTGCTCAGTTTTTCCCCCCTCCTTGAGATGTTTTAATATCACCAAACCTAAAGCTGATCTCTACCACTCAAGTCCTCCTATTTTTTTGAATCTGCATCTCTGTCAGTACATGACATAAAGACGTATTATAGTAATCAGGGTTCTGCTGAAGGTACAGTATCGTGTTTGACACTTATGAGATTTATGAGCTAAAATAAGTCCCGGTCAGCATAGATGTTAACTATTTAAAAAAATGCTGTTGAAATCACCCCAGAATATTTATTATTTTTTTTAATGACATGTTAAAATAATTTACAATTTCCAGTTTGTAGCACTGGAATAAGTGGCAAAGCATGTTCAGCCATTTTGGTTGTTTAACACCTCAGGGGAAACAAAAAAATTCAGTGACATGAAAAGAGATGCCATACAGAAAGCCACACAGGATAAGAGGAGAAATTATTCAAAAGATCAGCCTCTTAATACACTTGCAGATGTAAGCATTCATTTATGACCTTTTGTGATTTGTATCATTTAAGAAATCTGTACCACATACTTAAAAGGAGTACATAGACCACTGCATAATACTCATCAGTTAGAATGATTCTGCTTTTGATTGTAGCATGAATGCAATGTGCCAAATGATAATTGTCACCTAGTGAAAACTGGAGAGGTTCTACGGATCTCAACAAACAGATTTACACTGGTCAAGCACCTGATTCATCGTTCTTTGTACAGTAACCTCCTCACTTGGCAGTTCCCAACTGCTATTTGGGGAAGGAAGCTGATTTCACATTTGCAGTCTATCTGGGAATTTGTTTATTTTTTAATAAGGAAAGGTTTCTTCTGGGTTTTATTTGAGGGTGAACAATAGCCCTAGAACTTAATTCAAAAAGCAGTTCTTAAGCACACAGTTGCATCATAAGTATTTATCTGGCTGTGTGAAAAAGCTCTAAGCATCTTGACTCTTGTTCTCCTTCTGCATGAGACCCCCCCTTTGTTGGGAGAGTGCTGCCATCGCAACCAAGGGCAGCAGAAGGCGAGGGGGCTGGCAGGCAGGGATAGAAAGCAGGTTGGGTTTTCAGGCTAATTACAAGGTTTTGTGTTCTGGGTCACCTTGTAAATGAGATACGCTGCTCAGAAAGCTGCAGCCAAAGCTGCTAGGCAGAAAGTGGAGCAAATGCACAAAGGTTCTGCTGGTTTTTACCCTTTCTTGAACACAGTCTGCAATTTTCATGGTGAGCAATTGCAATGGCTCCAGAAAATTGGTTCCTGGGGCATCTTGCTAAATAGGAAAAAGTTGTTTTTATGATCCAGGCAGTAAAACCATTCAGTCTGGATCTGGCAAGTGACCTGTATTAACAGACTTCTCCCCTCACAATTCTTTTGACACACTTGCTAAAATGCATTAAAATTAATTTTAACACAGCCTGAAAAAAAAAAAAACAGATTTGAGCAGCTTTGCAAGCTAATGCTGCTTCAAAATATTTTGTCATATTAATTAGTTCAGCACTCTTTCAGTTTAAGGTTGGCATATTTTCTGATTATCTGTACTGCGTATGTAAAGCACTTCCAGTCTACCTGAGGAATAGGTGTGGAGGCAGCTGGAGCTTGGTTCCTACATGTTCTCTGCCTGTAGCCTGTGTTTATGGTTCTAATTCAATTCATAATTCTGCAACTTGAACCACACTTGCCAGAGGAACATTGTGAAAATTAGTATTTGCACTGGTCTTTGGAGATGCCTCAGCCTCACTTCTGTTATTTTCTCGATGACAGTCTGCCAGTAGTTTATTTACACAGTAGGATTCAGTTTTGAAACCCTGCTTCACATAAATGAGCACCAAGGAGACTTTCAGTCTTAAAAAAACCATACAAGGTGTATATATGGTAGACTCAGACCGCACCAGGGCCGATTCCTGATAGAGGGTATGGATGTTGTGGGGACATGGAGTTGCAGACAGGGCTGTAAGAGCACTACAGGGCCCCCCAGGTAATGTATCGCCCAATGTGTCTGCACACTGCACCTCAGCTTTACCTGTGCACCTCTGCAAGGAGACGACTTTGCTGCTGAATATTTGCAGCCCTAGGGGTATTTAAAAGATGTATAGATGTGGCACTCATGGACATGGTTTAGTGGTGGACTTGGCAGTGCTGGGTTATGGTCTTAGATGTCTTTTCCAACCAAAACAATTCAACGATCGTGTTTACCCAGGATGCTGTCAAGGACATCAGGATGGATCTCTGTCCCTCACAGGTTATTCCCAGCATGCCATTACAAGACCTGTTCTCTTACAGTTTTGGCTTGGTTCCTGCCTGCCTTGAGCAACATGGATCAGGCACTTGCAGAGAGAAAAACAAGGGATACAGTGAATCATCACTTTGATAACATTGATCAGGCACATAACTGCTAGAGCTTGCTCATAAATTTGGGGGTCACAAGGTTTACTGTACATCAGAACCATCGTGTCTGAGACATACGCTTGGACTTTGCCTGGCTTTTAGTGAAATATTTTAACTGGCATAGCTCAATTTTTATAACTTAGTCAAAGAATGCCCAAGTGAAAATTTATGGTCTCCAATATTAAGAATTTCTCAGGAATGTAGGAGGGCTGGTAATATGATCTTGTCTCTTCTACCTTTATACATAAGCATTTTTTTAAGCTTCTTTATCTTCTTTTGAATTCTTTGTATATAATGTTTAGAGTCATTGGTTTTGCAATTTTAACATAGTTGCAATAATGCTAAAGGTTGCTGTTGTATAAGAGCTTCAACTGCATAAAAAAATCCAGTCAATTTAGCATATTCTCTCTGCAGCAACGGAGCAGCATCTTCCTTTAAGACACGTCCTTTCAAATTAGCAACAGTTTGTTGTTCAGTGCACCTAAACGTGAAAGAGGCAGTAAATCAGTGCCTGCCCTCAGGTCCCTAGGTTCCAAAAGTCTCAAAATTAAACAAGATTTTTATTCTAGTGAACAGAGTCAATTCAGACCAATGGAAGAATGGGACAATATTGTCAATTCCTCAGGCAAATCTAAATCTTTCATCCCACCCTTACTGGGGCTACCTCAGAACTGTTGCAAAAACTACTATAAAAATGGATCAGAGTAGCCTTTATGTCTCATCATCACATCTCCCAAAATACTGCTGCCTCTGCAATACTTTTTTCTGTTGCTATGCCCAGGAGATAAAACAGCTTCAATAATTTGCAGCAATTTATAATTATTGATGAGTCTTGAGGATGCCTTCTTCGAAGGGAGTACATATCCCATTAACCACGTATTTGATTATTGGGACCCACTTCAACCTCTTCTTATTCTACTGACAACTGGACAAGATCATATGGAAAGTGTTCTGCAGTTTTCTAGCTCTGCAGTTTATAAGATCACTTACAGAAAACAGGCCAGCAAAATTGCTATAATTTCCTTCAATTTTTAATAGCTCTCTTGTGCTGTGGCTTTAATCTGTATGAAATTGTTAAAGCACTGAGTAAATAAAGCAGCTGTTACAGCTCAAGGAGCTAAAATATGGCCACAACTTTCTGAAGAACATTCAATACTACTGCACAAAGTACATATACTCACTTACAAAAATATAAGTTACTAGAGAATACAAAATTATAGTTCAAAAAAAGGCTCCTGGATTCTTATATGAGAAAATGTCAGTAGGTTATGGTATGTACAGTGTGGTATGGTGGTCAATTCATCAGAACCTGAAAAATGCACAATTCCTGGTTGTGTAGAGCTGGATGACTCCATATCTGTACATTTAAATATCATTTTTATACGTATTTATTTATTATTGCTAACATGTATCTGTGGTTATTTAAATGATTGTATAACCGCAGGCTATGACAGTTTGAACTTTCACATGTTCTTTTAAATGCATCTATGTTTACTTGACCAGCTGAAGAGTGCAGATAAGAAGATAAGAAATGCCAAAGATGTGAGATAAAAATTCCTTTTTCTATATTTTCAAAATGCATTTGTTCTAGTTCCCAGATGGTTTACAGGGGTGAGTTAACATGTTACAATATTAAAACTCAGTCTACTAAGCTGTTTTGAAGGTAAATTTAATTTTATATATACGAGGACTTAAAGGAATCAGATTTTATTCTGCGCAAAGGAAGACGTCTCTATAAGTTTTAGTTGAATATTTACTCTTAGAAAGCACATGTACCTGATGCAGCAAATGCACATGTTGCTAAGATCCTTGTTCTTTGCCATCATATAGAAAAGAGGATTTCAAAATATTCCATCAAAGTTGACAAATCCTCTGAAAAAATACTGGAGGATTTTATATATAAACATAAACTGACATAGACTTCATGCAATTGTTTGCTTAAAAGCTGTGTACACTGTCTTTTCCTTAGATGGCATGGTTCTGGATAAATAAAGTCTGTGCAGATATCTTTGTAGGCCAAGAATCTGACTTGCCCAACTACTTTTGTAATCCTGAAATTATAAAGAAGAACACTTCAATCACCCAGGAACAGCAAAAGTAAGATTATATATCAAGGAAAGTATGTATTAGGGAAAAGCTAACACAGCTTTTGGTGCAGGGAAGGCTTTACATAGATACAGGGAAAGCTGTTGGAGCTCCCTAAAAGTATGTGTGAGTTTTGGGAAGCAATGATGCATAGATGAATTCTGTTTGGATTCCCTGATAGCCTTCAACAACATTCCTTGTAATGAATCTTAGAGCACTCCGGTTTTAAAAAGACAGAAATGAAGATTGGCAACAGTTCAGAAAAGAGTGGCAAGTATGACCTAAAGTACTAAAAGGTTTCCGTATGAGGAATAGTGATTAGCCTGCAGCCTGGAAAAAAGATTATTGGGAAGGGAATATTACAGTATTCTATACAACCACAAGTGAAGTGAACAGGAGAGGAGATGCCTCCTCCATATATCTTCTAATGCAAGTACTAAGAATTAAATTAGTGGATGGCTGATTCAAAACAAATGGAAGAAACTTCTTCACATAGTGCAAATATGGACTGTGGAATTCCTCACTGTAACACTATAGATGTTACAGTTTAAAGGGGTTCAGAGGGCAGCCCAACAAATTCATGGAGGAGAAAAAAATTCCATGGAGACTTATAAAGCTCAAAGGTAATATACATCAGGATGACAGGATGAGGATGTCATTGAATCATAAAATTGTTAAGGTTACAAAAGACCCTCAAGATCATCGAGCCCAACCATTAACCCAGCACTGCCAAGTCCACCACTAGACCATGCACCTAAGTGCCACATCTACACATCATTAACCAGAGAATAGGGAAGTGTACCAGACAGTCACCTGTGTACTGATACATTGTTGAGGTACAATTTTCTCTGCCTGCGAATCCTCTCTTCACACGTCTATCATGTTTCCTCAGGCTGTTTACGTTCCTTAAATAATGATATATTGCAACAGCAATATTTCCATGGCAAGCTTTGTAACTGAGTCTATGATGAATTTTGGAGAAAAAAAAAAATGACAAAAAGGAGTTTTACTAATGGCTTCCTTTCTTCTGCTTTCGCCATACTCTCAGTGAGTTCCAACATGGACTCCTAATGGTTCTTTCCTTTCCACATGATCTAAATAGACTATCATTGCTGAGCAGCAAATCAGATTTTTCTTGCAATCTTAATGCTCTGCAACTTCTAGAGATCACAGAGGTTACACGTACGTGGGACAACCTCAGGAAGTCCACTTATATAAAAGCAGAAAGTCTGCCCAAGGAAAAAGTGCATCTATGAAGCTCTGCATCTTCTGCAGTGTGTTGTGTAAGAGGAGAAATTCCCAGGCTGAGTAAAAAGCAATAAAGCAGCTGTCCTACAATTTATGCTTAAGATTGTTAAAAGAAGAAATGTTGTTGTTTTTTTTTAACATACTTCTCTTAAATAAGATTTGCTGTATCACTGAATCTATCTTTTGTTTTATTGAGTACCAGATGTGTATTCAATTATTCATGTAAGTATTGTAACCTAACATGTGATGACCGGAAATAATATTAAATAGTCTTAGATCAAGTGACATCTAATGTTTGATTAGAGATCTATTTATAGCCATTTTTATCTGCTGAAACTCCTTGGGTCTTGGGTTTTGGCCATATAAGAGAATCTTTCAAAACAGTATAGGTCAAATGTAATAAAATAATAGATAACAGACTATTATGGAAAAGGAAGTAATACTTTGAAACAAATAATAAGCTTGAGGATGGAATTTCTCATATATTCAAATGATAATCTCTTACTTTAGCAGTGCATTTCTAAGGTGCCTAAGGGTAAAATATTTTCCCTACAAAAAGGGCACCTACCAGTGATTTTGGTAACAGATAATTATAAACTTCTCTTTGTTTACTAACTAGGGCTGAAAATTTCCATGTTGGTAGAGAAGTGGCTTGGTATATATCATTACATTTATATCATCCCAGGAATTCTGAATCCTTAGCAGCATTCCAAATAAAAGTTTATGAATGTCAACAATTAACATGAAGATTAAATGCTATTTTTTGCAGCAGAAATTATATAAATACGACCCAAGTAACTTGTTAAATAACAGAGCTTAACACTAATTTTGAATAACCTTTTCCCAAAATATATAAAAAAGTAGCCTTGTCTTCCTTCAAGGAATATTTGGATAAATTTGTTTAATGTAATGACCAAATTGCCAACAGCAAGTGAAGTAGATTCAGGTCAGCAGTTTAGGAACGGAAATTTTAAGTGCCATTTCTTAGCACATTAAGGGGACCTTTTTTTCAGGAGAAGAGAAGGAATTCTTTTAAAAATTATCATACTGTGCAGAAAGTTGTTTCTTTTTTACTGCCTGCATTACATCTTGTTGAGACTAAATACAACCTAGTACTCAGTATGAAATATATCACAATACAGAAAATACAGATTCCTGATTTGAATTAACAAGAGCTGTTACAGAAGTATCCTGTAATGTGTGCTCCTCCATTATTTTAATTAAGAAAATATACAGGAGGATCTTCACCATATGGAAGTAATTGAAATACATGCAAGCAAGCACAGAGCAGGGCAGACATTTGTGTCACCTTGGCTCTCTGCTTTGCAGAGCTGGAGGACATCTGGCACCTGCCCAGAAACACTGCTGCTATTAATCATAGTAGAGTAAGAAATTACTTTGTGTTGAAACATGAGTATCCCGAAATATTCTTGGCAAGGATATTTCTCCATTATGAACTTGCTGTTAAGCTATTTGGAACACTTCTTACACATTTTTTAAGGCTTTATTTATATAATTCACCTTTTGAATACATTGATTTAGAGAGATTTCAGTAAACCAGTAAGTTCAGTTAGCAGTTTCTAACCGATCTAGTTAAAATCTCAAAGATCATTTAGGGCAAAAATAAGTGGACTGTAGGGTTTATCTGCTCTATTTCTATGATCAGAGGAGAGTCAGAGATGAAATTATAGAGTACCTGGGGTAACTACTGGAATCATAAGCACTTTCAATCACTTGAGAACTGCACTCATCGAAGAAAGCAATTTATAAAAACATCACAATATCAAATATTTGTGAAATCATCAAACCATTCCCAGCACTTAGCAGTTCATCCAACTAAGTTAGAAAGGTCAATCAGGGAAATCCAAACTGCTCTGCCTAGAATGACTAGAGAGTCAAGAAACTCTCTTCTGAATGGTGTAAGAGTAACAGATTGCCTCAGGCACACTGGTGCTTCATCTTACGCTGACAACTGGCTAAAGACCTTGATCTGCATGAAAAAAACCCCAAAGAGGTTAGATATGCCAACAGCTGAGCAGCTGCAGCATCCAACTCCTGTAACAGGTACGTCTATTCTTGTCAGACTTCACAGCTCTGCATTAGGTTTTCTTCATGAGAAGGTTTAAGCATAAAGGAGCAAAAAGAGGTTTCAAGGGCAGGGGAAGGCTGGGCACCCAACTGCTTCTCCTTTCAGTAGGAAAAGGGACAGAGAGGATGCTGAGGCTTAACAGGTTGCAGTAAAATCCTTTGTACCTTCTCGATCTATTTCTTTCCATGCCTGAGCAAAAGAATTTTATATTGACTTTGTTTATTTTAAATGGGGCATAGGGGCACACACTCCATCCTAAAGATCTGTGTACCCAGCAGCATTATCTAGTATCTCCTAATTTTATGTAATAAGGATATAAGTAATTACCTGTTGTTACATATTCCCAGTTATTTCCAAAATCTTACTAAAAATTCAAGCACACATTTGAAACCTGAATGGTTTTATACTTTCCTTTGAGATAGATTTGCATTGCCCTTTAATTAAATTAGGTTATTTGTTACCTGACTGACGTTATTTTGATGTTACCTTTAAATAAAATTCCAGCTCACCTCCAACCATGCAATCCAGGTAGCAGACTGGAAAAGAGGAGAGATGTAAGTCTCCTTTAACAAATGTCTTGAAGGTTATCATCTAACCAGAGCATACATAGGGTGATTCATACATATGTTCCTTTTCAGAGAACCAATTAACAAACTAGAGAAAAATTAGGTTGGGTTTTTCTGTTCCATATGCAACTGGAGATGGAAGACACCATTGTTTCTAGCAGTTTTCATTCTACACTATAAACTCAAAGGCACTTATTCTGGTCACCTTTTCTTCTCTAAAATACACATGAATTATAACAGTTACCTCTCTTCTATATTATGCTAAATATGGACAGTTGCAGCAATAGCAATATTTTACATGGCTAGCCCAGAAACAGTAAGTGAAGCAAGGACAAAATGATAGAATAAGAAAGTGTCAAAAAGCTGGAACGGAAGCTGAGCAGAACATGAAACCTGATGATTTAGCAGAGGTTTTTTTCTGGGGTTATTTATTTACTTATATTCTTGATGTATGTATCCCTCAAGCCAAAAAAAAAATGTTTTCTTACACAGATTCCTCACAAAACACAGGCTGCTGGGATCTCATGATTAGGTGACCTGTAAGGAATGTTATTCCCTAATTCTTCACCTTACTAACTATCCCAATCACCATGTTTACCACGACCACCTAGGTATCCAGGGAAAGTGTGTGTTCCATGCACTGGCTGTAAATCATCTCTCTGAGCTGGGGAAGCTTTGGACCTTCCTCCCTTCAGCAAGTACAGGTGCCACTGTTATGGGGGTAACCATCTTCACTGTGGCCAGAGTTGGGTACTGTAGTGGTTTGAACCTTGTTTTCCCCCAGAGGCTGAAAAGTGGTAACCCCCAGGGGTGGAAACCCCTGGAAGTTTTGAAGTTCTGTCCAATGAGCGCTCCTGCAGAAATGTAAACATATCACAAGCACCGGAAGAGAAGGGTTGTAGTTTGGTTGTTAGAAGAAGGTAACCGTGTTGCAGGAGCTAAGAGGAAAGGGGCCCGGAGCCCCTCGGGGCCTCTGGGGCCTCCCAGCCCCGGCTGGGGGGACTGCAAAGACTTGGAACAGTGTTAGACTGGACTAAGTGTCTGTAGTTAAGTCGGGAGATGTTTTCTCCAAACTGGGCAGCAGAGACAGAGCAGAAAGCAGAGACGCAGCAGCCGGAGACTGGCAGAGAGCCAGGATAGGTAAGACGGAGCAACAGAGACATGCAGCACCGCAGAGAAGACTCCTGGAAGGAGAGTTGAGGAGAAGAGAGCCCGCAGCAGAGCTACAGAGTTCTGGGGATAGGAAGTGATACCACACACCCCAAACTCCTTTGAGACCTCCTGGAAGGAGGAAGATGATGGACTCTTACTTGAAAGAGCCTTGGAGTGCTACAGCACTTGCAGAGAGGAGCTGGGAAGCTCGGAGTGTCCTGGGAAGCTGGACCGGGACAGAGAGGAATGTGGAGGAGGGCTTCGCCCCCCCCACAGCCTTGAGGCAGAGCACGGAGCTCTGCAAAGGGGAATTTGAATCCCCTGAGGAAGGGACTTTCACGAAGATGCCCCTGCATTTCATGATATACCTGTGGTGACGCGAGTCTGGTCCCTGCTGGCAGCCCACAGGTGAGGCCTTCGCTTGGACCGAAGGAGAGCTGAGGGGCTTGGAGACCCCCTTGTGTGTACTGAACAGAGATCCAGCTACAACAATCCAGTTACTGCTGCATGCATGAGATGAGGAGACCTGCTGCCTTAGAAGAGACTCCTGCTTTTGGGACTGGAAGGGATCTGTCCTTCTTTCCCTCCTGGACTTTTATTTGGAGGGGAGAGGAGATCTGATCCATTGTAAATACTATATGTCATGGTAGAGATAGTTGTGATTGTGTGTATAATGTGTTATAGTATTTATTTGTACAGTCATTGTAATATATTCCCTTTCCCCCACTTTGAGTCTGGTGTGTTTTGTCTGGAAAAACCCATCTCACATTAGGTTGAGATGTGGGAGGGGGGATGGAGCTAGAGAATTGGATTTTTGGGGGTATCTCAAACCATGACAGGTACTTAATTTATTTACTAATGACAACAATAACAAACTATACACTTACAGAGCAGACATTTCACACGTTTTCAAGGCCTCAGGGCTGAGGAAATGCTTGCACCTCCATGGTTCTCTGACTCCAGGTTGATGGCAGGACAAAGATGATGGCTTCAGACTAAAGAGGGTGGGTTTAGATTAGATATTAGGAAGAAATTCTTCACTGTCAGTGTGGTGAGCCACTGGCACAGGTTTTCCTGAGAAGCTGTGGATGCCCCATCCCTGGAAGTATTCAAGGCCAGGTTGGAGAGAGCTTTGAGCAACTCCCCCATGGCAGGGGGATTGGAACTAGATGATCTTTTAGATCCAATGCAAACCATTTTGTGATTCTAAGAATCTAAGAGATAAACACAAGACTTCTTGGAAGCTCTAGTTTTTAAGTGTGCTACTCCACCAAATCTGACACACAAACTGCTGTCAGTGCTAGGAACCAGAATACTCCAGTATCCAGACCAGCATCTACAAGCCTCTTGCCCCCTACATGTTCTCTCTGAACTACCATGTAAAGTTTCACCCACCTGCTGTTGATTGTTTTGCTCTCAAGCTTTTTCCCACATTATACACACTGGAAAAATACTTTACCCTCTTGTGTCCTATATACATCCCACCTGCCAGTCACAGGACTGACTGCAACAGCCTTAGGGACCCAGGGCAATCCAGGCTGAGTAAAACACGCTTTAAGTTCATACAGTAAAACTGTGAAGAAAAAAGTGATTAATGGTGGAACAAAGACCAAACAAAAAAGGAAGTGCGCAGGATAGTATCAGGCAGCAACTGAATTCATTTAGACTGCCAAGTAATAAGTTTTAAAAGGAACATCTAGTTTTCTGTTTTTCTTTTGCTGTGTCAAAGTTTGGTCAGGCACAGTGGTGCTTGGCATCATGGATGGGCTCTGCTTCAGGCAGGTAACAGCACAGACGGTGCTTCAGGTGTGCAAAATATGGCACCAACAACTCAAAACATACCTAAATCCCTGTTAAGGTCTTTAGCAGGCTAGACAGGTCTGCTATGGAGCACAAGCACATAGTGCTATTTTGGAGCTCCTGCCCAAAACCACTCTGTTTAGCAACTAGAAGTTAAAGTAATAATTTGTTGTTGCAAAAAAAAAAGGTAAATCTGGAAGAATAAACGTAAGCACAAACAGTTCCAGCTTCACAAATGCCCAAAACTAAAAGAGCTCCTCTTGCTCCCACTGCAAACCCAGTGTTCTGCACACACACTAGAGCCCTGGGTGAGGTGCCCAGTGTGCTGTTGGGACCACCTTACATATCAACAGATCCCACGGATGACCTTGCAGCTAACCAGAAGGACTTCAGGTGACAATTGCTGATCCCCAAAATCTCATGCTTCAGGTACTAAGACGGAGGTTTTCACTACAAAACCAAAATACCAAATTGACATTACCTTCAGATGTAAAATTTTAAACAGCCAAGTTTTGATATACATTTTATTTCTAAAATTGTGGAACTGAGGTATATGATATTTTTTCACAGCTTTCAGTTCACACTCCAAAGAGCAGCATACAACAGAAAAACTCAGGATTTAGATTTTTTCAAATTTTTATTCAACAACGTGTTTGCAGAATGTGAATAAACAAAAGCTTACATTAAATACTGTACAAAACATTAAAGTTGCTGAGGAGACAGTCCCCAGGTATGCTCACTTACTCTATCCTCAGCCACCTGCACTGTAGCTCATAGAACAAAACAAAACATCTGAAGGTTTTCCTGGCTGCAACTAATGACACAAGAAAACTGCAGCCCTTGACAGGCTCCTGCTCAACAGAATTTGGCAAGACAAAAGCAGCCAACTATTTGTACTGCAATTAAAAAAACCCCAAAGTTTAGAAATGAAAAATAATCAAGTGTAATAAATACATTTCTTTTAAAAACAGACAAGTGCACAATCCTGAGGCACAGTTTTCAGAGGCCAAAAAAACGTGTTTTTCTGCTCCGGAAATGCACTTTGTGGGAAATGCTTTGTATTGATGACCTGGAGGCATTTACAAATCTCCAAAACCTTTCAGGAAAGAAAAGCAGATTACCACAGGAAGTTTCAACTACAGTGTCTGAGTAGAAGTCTTCAGAAAGATAAAGCAGCTTCAGACCACAACCATCAGCAATCATCAAGCTCCTTTACAGTCCATCACTGACATTTTTAGTACAGTTGTTATGAGAGTCTGGATTCTCCCTCTCTCCAATCAATGTTTTTATAAGCTGGTGTCAGTTTATGGGATATTTTTAAAGCTATAAAAGGTCAACTTAGGGAGGAGGATCTTCTCCTCGAATAGCTTTGTACTTTGCCATGTCTTCTGGGAACACCTTTGTCAGTTCTTGAATTAACAGGCTTTTAAATTTCTGGAAAGAGAAGAAAATGTATATACATCATCTGAACAATTTATTTAGATTTCATCAAGCAATGTTATCTGATGAACAGAAATGTTTGTATACAACACAGCCTCACATTTCAGTGACCTAAGATAACAGTACCCAAAAAACTCTCAAAACCACACAAACACAGAAAGTTATGCTTACAAAATCCATAGAAAATGCTCAAATGAAATCCACTAGCAATGCATAGGCAGACTAAAATGCTCTTAAATTCCCAGAAATTAACTAGCATTTTCTCCTAGGAAATACTAAGAAGCTGGGCTTCTCCAGTAAACTCTGGTGCAGCAATATCTGCCTAACTTTATTAAGAAAAACTGATAAAGGATATGTTCCCTTGATCTGATACGGAACCCACTCCACCTTCAGAAAGAAACTCACACTTGGCTTAGAAATACATAATTCTTCCCACAACATTTACAAGCACAGAGCATACCAAAAGAAAGAGAAGCTTAGGGAATAGGGAGATATGTCTACATTGTGCAGTACAATTTGTCATACTCCACACTAATTAAGTTCGGCCAAAGAACATCCCGAAACACAAACAGCCCTTTCTCAAAATTCACTAAGCTCCCTTCTCTGTGCTTTTCCGCAGTAGTTCCAGCAGTTAAACAGTATCAAAGAATGCTTAAATTCATACTAGATGAAAGTACAAGCTCAGAAAACCCCAAACACTGGCATTTTCATTACTTTTATAAAGATTAAATCATGCTTACAGTGCATGTTTGACATTTTAATTCTCTAAGATCCATTCGAGACTGGAAAAATACCCCTTTTCTTTTGCTTATTTCTAAATTTACACACATCAGAATTACAGACCTGCAAAAAAACCCAAATAAAATATCCGTACTGGTAATACAACTGCAACCAAAATAATATCATAGTGACATCTGCATCCCCAACTGTGGGATGAACTACAAGTTTTCCTTCCTGAACAGGCTATATTAGTATCAACTAAGATTCATGGGTGCAGAGCAATTTCTAATACAAATCGTATAATAACAGAATTTAATAAAGGCACAAGTGAAAAATACCTACATAATTACAGAAAATAATAATTTTATTAATTCTAGTTTACCTTCATTGTGTCAATTTTTCCTTTTACTTGCTCATTTTTAGCCAAAGCTCGCTCCAGACACTCTTTAGTGTAGAGTTGAGGGTTGCGGCCTTGATCGATGTATCTGAAAATAGAAAAGATACTGCCTAAATGATCAAATTCCTACTAGGATGCTCTCCAATGTACAGCATTATTTACCTTACTTTTTCTTTCTACTACTATCTGAAATGTGCATTTAAAAAAACCACAGTTTAACTCAGCCATTTCCAAAAGACAGCCCAAGAAGGACGAGGCTATGGCCAGCAAACAGCTTCTTTAAAACTCTGTTTCCAGAAAACCCGGAGAGCTTTGAAGAAAGTATTAAAAGCAAACAAAAATATGTATCTACCAGCTCCTCACAGGCAGTAAGTACAGATAAATGAAGAAAGATGGTCTTTTTCCAAGCAACTGGTAACCATGAAGTAGCTTAGGACATGGTGAGTAATAAGCACAACAGAAATACAGCACCCGGCAATTCAAGGATGAGGAGGCACATACTATAGTAAAGAGTAAAAATCAACACAACTGTATCAGCAAACCTATTTGTATTTCTGCTTTGCAATACAAGGGCCTGGCAAAGGGAAATTCCATCACTGAGTAAAGAAAACAACATTTAAGATTGTCACCACAAATTTAGAGCTGGAGTGAAAGCCCAACTCAAAAAAGACCTGTATAGACAGTAACACACTAGAATACAGCAGACCAGTGACATCCAGCCTTACAAGACACACCAGTAAATTGTCAGCTACATCACTAAACTTCTCGTGTGTAGCTCTTCCTCTACACTTATGATTTTTCTTTTAATGTTTTAAGTCTCTGCCACTCCTGAAACTAAACACCTGAGTACTGGCTTTATTTTCAACTCCAACTTTAAATCTTGACTCTATTCCACTGTAAAAGTGTATTTCCAAAATAAAAGCTGGCTTACTAAATTGGTGTCCCTGCCCATGACAGGGTGGTTGGAACTAGATGTTCTTTAAGGTCCTTTCCAACCTAACCCATTCTGTGATGTTATGAAATCACTACATTCGGCAAAATCTGTGTTACTGCCCACATATGTAAGAGTCAACATGAGAAAAAAAAAAAGAAAAAAAAATTAAAGGCCAGGTTGGACGGGGCCCTGAGCAACTCATCTAGCAGGTGGCATCCCTGCCTGTGGGGGGGGTGTTGGAACTAGATGAGCTTTAAGGTCCTTTCCAATCCAAACCGTCTTGTGGTTCTGTGAAAACACTTGTCCAATTTATCACCTCCCTTACCCTCTTCTGCCTGCTCACGTTCTCGTGAGGCATTCAGAAGGATCGAGCTTAAGAGACAAGCAGCCCTCAGGGAGAATACTCAGGCTGCAAAAACCCGCTACCTCGGGTCACCCGACAGCAGCAGCTCCCCTTCCAGGCGCAGCGCGACTTACTCAAAGACTTCCAAAGGCACGCTGATATCGTGAAGCTGCTGCCGGCATTTGTCGATATCCTGCAAGCCCGTCACCATGAAATTCCTGTTGGGTAGAAAAACGGGTCGTTGTTAGCCGACTGAGGGGACACTGCGCGAGTGCGAGGCCAGGGACAGGACACCTCAGCCAGGGAGAGCCTGGGGCTGGGGAGTGTGGGAGGGGAAAAGGCTCCGCGGCCCGGCCTGGCAACGGCCCCTCACAATTTCTGATTGAGCCCCGTCTGGCTGCTGGGCTGGAAGTCGCTGACGATGATGCCGAGCTGCCGGATGTTCTCCACGAACTTCTCCAGGTGCTCCTCCAGGGAGTCGAACTTCTCCGCCATCGCCATGGCCGCCGCCGCCCCACCCCGCCCTGCTTCCGGCCACGGGCGCATGCGCAGGAGGGAGGCGGGGAGGTGGCTGTGACCGCGCGCCCCCGGCACAAACCACGCCCCCTCTGGCACAGGCCGCGCCTCCGCCCCCCCTCAGGGCGGGGCTAGCGCCGCCTGAGCAGCGCCGCGTCCGTCTGGGCGTGCTGGAAGCTGTGCTGTGTCTGCTGGCTCTGAGTGTTTTTCTAGTCTGTGTAGGAAATAGAAGCACGTTCTGCTTCATAATAAAAGCCTACACTGGAATCGTCTGGGTAGTGACAAAATGTAGAAACGCAGGATCGCAGAGCGGTTTGGGTTGCAAGAGACCTTGAAAATCATGTAGTTCCAACCCCTCTGCCGCGGGCAGGAACACCTTCCACCAGACCAGGTTGCTCAAAGCTCCATCCAGACTGGCCTTGAACACTTTCCAGGGGTGGGGCATCCACAGGTTCTCTGGGCAATCTGTTCCTGTGCCTCACCACCCTCACAGTGAAGAATTTCTTCATGATATCCAATCTCAATCCACCCTCTTTCTGGTTGAACCCCTTATTCCTTGTCCTATTGCGTATCAGCTTATAGTAAGTAATCTAGCTGTCATTTATCCCTGTGGGAAGGTTATTTGACATGCTTATTGTGAAGTGCCAATGGCACTTCACAATAACTGTATCTTTTATGAATACTTTGTTTCCACATGCCTGTCTTCTGTTGAATCTGAGCAGATCAGTCCAGTAATGTCAGGAGATAACTCGTCCAGCTCTGGAGTTCCCAGCACAGGAAGGTTATGGACCTGTTGGAGCGAGTCCAGAGGAGGGCCACCAAGGTCATAAGACTAATGGAGCACCTCTCCTATGAGGAAAGGCTGAGAGAATTGGGATTGTTCAGCCTGGAAAAGAGAAGGCTTTGGGGTGACCTAACTGCACCCTTGTAGTACCTAAAGAGGCCTATAAGGAAGAGAGAGAGGGACTTTTTAAAAGGTAATGGCTTCAAATTGAAAGAGGAGCGATTTAGATCAGATATAAGGAAAAATTCTTTACTGGGAGAGTGGCACTGGAGGTTGCCCAGAGAAGTTGTGGATGTCCCAGCCCTGGAAGTGTTCAAGGCCAGGCTGGATGGGGCTTTGAGCAACCTGGTCTAGTGGAAGGTGTCCCTGCCCATGGCAGGGGAGTTGGAACTAGATGATCTTTAAAGTCCCTTCCAACCTAAATCATTCTATGAATCTATGATCCTATGATGATGGTTTGATTCACAATGAAGGGTTTAAATGAACGTTTGAATCAAATATGGACTAACTAGAACAGATATTCTAATCAATCAACAGATTTAATGTATTTTATGCATTTTGTAGCTATGACTTGCAGCCGTTTGTGTTCCATAATGAGAACCATCAAAATCAGCAGTTCCTTATTTCTTGGATGTATCTTTTTTTTCCATTTATGGTATCAATAACACCACCACCACCCTCAAATGGTCAGTTTCTGTTCTGGGTTACCATGCTAGATCAGTAGCAGAAATTTGGGTCTTTGAAAAATATAAAGCACTATTTAGGAGTTCATAAGATTAAGTATGCAAAAAAGTATGCCTAAAATTAAAAAGCAAGTGACTGTAAAGAGCAGTGAATATTAAAGAAGATATATTACTCTGCAAATGTGAAATAAAAAAACAATCCTAGGATGCAGAAATCAATTTAGCAAATCTAGGCCTTGACAATATTGTCATCCTGTTAATGAATTTTGTTAGATAAATGTATGCAGTGCTTTTAAGGTTAAGGATTGCTATAAGTATATTACCAGTTGTTAAATTTTTCTCGTGATCACCAACTTGGGCAGTGTTTTCATGTTCAGGGGATAAAACATAAAAAAGTGAAACCTGTATTCCAATATGAGAGAGAGAGAAACAAAGAAAGAGAGAAAGAAAGAAAGAGAAAAAGAGAGAAAGAAAGAAAGAAAAGAAAAGAAAGAAAGAAAGAGAAAGAAGGAAAGAAAGAAAAAGAAAGAAAGAAAGAAAGAAAAGTCCGACCAACAAATGAATTGATCAATAGGTACATAGACACATAAAGATTTAGAAAGAAAATGCCATAGCTCATGATGTAAATAACCATATTGCACTCATACCTTGATTTCCATACAGAGAGTGGGCAATTACTGGCTTGTGAGCTGGACATCTGCACTAGCAGTTAAGCAGGGTTTGTGATACAGGATGGAATGAGAGACCATATGGATCAATATGACCCATTTGGGAAGAGTAGCACAGATTACATAAAAGAAAATCCTATTTTGCAAACCTCTAATGAGTTTTTCAAGGGGTCAGCAAGCATGTAGATAAGAGCCATCTAAATGATACAATCTACTTGATTTCCCATCAGCTTTTAGTGAAATCCTTGACCAAAATCTTTTAAGGAACTGTCCTAGTTTTAGCTAGGGAAGAGTTAATTTCTTCTCTGTAGCTGTTACAGTGCTATGTTTTGGATTTGGAATGAGAACGGTGTTGATAACACACTGATGTGTTGGATTTTTTACTAAGTTGTGTTTATCCTAAGTCAAGGACTTTTTTTCTTGTCTCGTGCTCTGTCAGGGGGAGAGATCATAGCTGGGACAGGTGACCCAAACTGACCAAAGGGATATTCCACACAATAGAATGTCATGCCTGGTATATAAACTGGGGGGAGTTACCCAGAATCATGGCCAGTTTGGGTTTGGGAAGGGGGTCTGGCATCGTTCAGCTGGGGGTGTGCAATTGCATTGTGCATCACTTCTTGTTTCCTTTTTATTATCATTATTATTATTTACCATTACTATTGTATTTTACTTTATTTTCAATTATTAAACTGTTCTTAACATACAAGTTTTACCTTGATTCTCCTCCCCAGGGAATGGAGGAGGGGGAGTTGAGTGAGTGACTGCGTGGTGCTTAATTTCCATCTGTGCTTAAACCACGACAGGAACTAAAGCAATGGAATAAGGGGAGAAGTCTTTGACTAAATAAAGAACTGAAGGCCAGATAGGAAATGCAGGATAGGAGTAAACATTTAATTCTTTCAGAGGAGAATTGATCCCAGAGGAGTTCAACAGGGAACTAGGCTGAAAATTGTGCCATTTAATATGTTCACAGATGACCCAGAAAAAAGATCAGATGGTACAATGAGAAAATTGGCTTCTGAGAAAGTTATTTGGCAGACTAAAGATGAATACAGGTTGTAGGAAATTGTAGAAGGACCTAAAAAAGCTTTAAGACAGATCGTGTAAAGCAATGCACATAGCGAGCAAAAACCTCCTAGTTTCACATGAAGATTCAAGACCTCTTGACCGTTACCATACAGGAGCAAGGCTTGAGGATCGCAATAAAAAGTTCTGTGAAAACATCAGCTCAGAGCTCAGCAGTGATCAGAAGTCATGTGGAGAGTTAGGAATGGTTAGGAAAAGAATGCGAGAACAAAGCAGAAAATGTCATTGTGCTACCGCATAAATCCACAGTTTGCCCCAACCTTGAATAGTGCATGCAGTTCGGGTTCCCTGGAGTAGACTTGGAAAGGAGTCAGAGCAGGGCTGCCAAGATGGCTGTAGATATGAAATGGCTTCTGTAATAGGAAAGAATGAACCGACAAGGACTCTTCAGCTTGAGAGAGAGCCCACGGCCAATATTTTACTGGATCTACAAAACCATGAGTGCTCTGGAGTCTAAACTGTCTTTCAGCACAAAAACTAGGGGCCATCAAATTAAAGACAAGAAGAGACAGCTTCAAAACATGCAAAAAGCAGTGATTTTTGTCATGCAAAGTTCATCAGCCTTGTAGGAGTATTTGCCAATGGATATAGCAAAAGCTTAGCTGGGATGAAGGGAAAATGGGACAAATGCTTGGTAGACAGAGGTATGTAAACCACACCTGGCTCAGGAAATTCCATGAACCAAAGATAGCCCAAGGCCAAGAGGGTAGTCAGGAGAGGTGTTATAGATGTTTTTCTTGCCTTTGCTCTTCAGCATTTGCTTCTGGTTACTTCGGAGCAGGAGCCATCTGAATCTGGGGGGTTACTGCTATGAGGTCCTGCCTGCCTGGAACATCAAAGGATGGCCTGTGCTGTGTAGGATGCAGACAGATTGCATAGTGGTTTCTTATCAAGCAGAGCATAAGAAGGTTGATTTGAGACTCTTTAAACAGCCTTCAGGTCTGGAAAAAGATCAACTCACTGTTTTCTTGTTTAGTGGTCTATATACTCGAGATAAATTGTCCGATACAATATGGCACAATGTGGTGTTTAAGATTATTCCTGAAAGTGTTGATACAATCAACTTCTCAGAAATACAAAAAGTGACAAATAATTAATCTGTTTGTCCATCTCTAGAATTGTGACTCTCCTCTGAGCTCCTGTATTCTACTGCTAGCCAGTAAAGTGGAGGAAAATGAGTAAAGAAAGCAAAACACATAAAGTTCCAGTCACTCATGTTTTTCCTCCTTCTGTCTTTCTCACTTTTCTTCTGCATGATTGTATCTAATGCACCGATCACTTCTTCCTCATTCTGCAGACCAAGAAATGGAGGTTGAAATTTTAGACCATTAACTGAGAGCATCACCTACCTAAGAATTCCATTTTGGGAGCCATCTACCCTTCACTGTTTTAATTACAACAGGTAATAAGCAGAAGAGAAGCAGGGGAGATAGAGGCAAAGAGCACAGACGATACCATTTACTTGCTCTTGATATGTCAGGCTTATGGTATTTTTGTTTAGAATGTTTTTCAACTGACTCAGAAGCATGTGGTATTTTCGCATTTTACTGCACAAAAATAATGTGATACAATAAACAATTTTTTAAAGTCCATTATGCAGCTGAATAAGAACTGTAATTACAGTTTCCATACAGATTTGGTGTTTAGTAATATGCTCATTAATGACTTGAAATAATACGTCTTACCACAAGTTAGCAGGATGATGCATTTATGCATCATGGTTGGATCTCAATCTTATTGATATCATCTAAATTTATTTATCTAAGAAGTAGCAGGATCAGAATTTTGTTCATAAGACAGTTTTTGGTCTTCTAAGTCCTGCAGATGTGGGGATTTTCTGGGACCTGATCCAAAGATAACTGAGACCCGTGAGACTCTTTCTATTGATGGTAGAGGACATTGGATGACAGTCTGTTCTCACAACGCTGGAGATCAGCAACACAGCAAAGGACTTACATATATATTTCAGGACAGGAATATTATTACCACAGTGTAATGATAATTCATCTAGATCTGCAATACTGAAAACTTTTATTTCATAATACCTTTATTATCCCATAAAGAATTGATTCTTAATTTTGTTTTTCAAAAATATGCTGAGAAATCGGTAGAATTATCTAGGGTTTTTTGCCCTCTGTTTATGTTGCAGTTTTTCAGACTCAGTTTATGTTGGATCCATATTGCTGCCATATGTCATTTAAAGCAAAATTAAGATCTATTCTTTTGAAGCACAGAGTTGCTTTTAATATTCGTCAAGCAGCTTTGCGTGATTTTTTTTTTCACAGGTGTGAGAAATACATATATATATATTACTTTTAGAAAAATACTCTTCTGATTATACAATACTAACAAGTAAGGCTGATTTGCCTATTGCTGTGGTTTTTGTTGGGTTTTTTCAATTTTTTTTTCCCCTGTAGCTCAGAATAACTAGGGCCCTGCATTTAAAACTAGTACTTTTTTTCATTACCAAAAATGTAGGAAAGAAGGTGTAGGAATATCCCAGGCAGTAACATTTACTAAGACTCCCAGACCACATGTGTGGTAGCAAATGAAAGGACTTGGGACCATTTTCTAGCACTGAGTCCAGCTGGCATGGAGCAGCCCTTATTTGTATTCCAGGTCCTGAAAGGTACCTTAAAGCAATTCTGGAAGAATATGGATGGTCCGGATAAAAAAGCGGGCTGGGTACCTTTGTCACTGTTAAACAGTGTGGATACCTGTGCTCCTGTGTTTGTGTCCTTCCCTGTCACTTCTCATTCTTATAAGGTAGATCTATTACTCATGGTATACAAGAAAAATGAAGTAATGGCCACATGGGCTCAAAACAGGACAAATCAGAAAATAAGAAGAATTACTTAGCATTCAGGGTTATGCCCCTGAAAAACATTTAAATACGCAAGTTGTGCAGAGCCCTGGTCACAGCTGGTATGGAGTTACTGGCACTGCTGACTTTGGGCTAGAGTATCATAGAAGGATAGAATAGAGAAAAGGACAGAATGGCTTGGGTTGGAAGGAATCTTAAAGACCAACCCCCCTGCCATGGGTAGAGACAACTTTCACTAAAGCAGGTTGCTCAAAGCCCCATCCAACCTGGCCTTGAACACTTCCAGGGATGGGGCATCTACAGCTTCTCTAGGCAACCGGTTCCAGTGTCTTATCACACTCACAGTGAAGAATTTCTTCCTAACACATAATCTGAATCTCTCCTCTTTTAGTTTAAAACCAATCCCCTTTGTCCTATCACTAGCTGTATAAAAATATTGCTCTCCCTCTTTTTTACAGTCCTGGGCTTTATGTGGATGTCCTGTAGGAGAGGCTGGAATCAACGAGCACAACAGGATTCAGGCTGATCAACACAAAGTGTCTCATGTTCAGCAGAACTGCCCACAAGCTACCTCTAGTTCAAACTGGGACTACCAGGTCTTCCAAGCTATTTCTAAACTGCCCAGGTTCAAACCAGTAATGGCGTATGAATTAGTGGGCAACTGTAGGCTCTGGGTGACTTCAGAACACAGTGAGGCAAAAGGTTTGAGTATATGGCTACTTCAGTCCATCCTGTCACATGGACTCTTTGGACACAGTCCTAGCCAGTTGGCTCTCTGGCATACCTTATCATGTCAGTAGGCATTCCTTCCTGAAAGGCACCATGAAACAGGCAGGTAGCGAGCTAAAGACTGTCTTTCTACTATTATAGGCGGGAGAAGTTCAAGTAATTCTTTAATTTTAAACTTACTCTTCAGACTCTTATATGTTGATATCCCACTCTCTTTACATTCTGCTTGCATCACTGGGAAAGACACTTTACTGTTCGTGTCCAGCATCCAGTCTTTAAATAGGTTTTATTTACAGAAGTCGCCTGAGGAACACTCTAATTTATAGCTATCGATTCTTTCCACACCTCTGTCTACCTGATGAAGAAATGCTTTATTGTCCAGTTAGTTTTGTTCTCAGATATATATTCTGTGCTTTAATCAAATAATTGAATCATCTCCCAGGTTTGTATATGATAAATTAAACACACTTGAATTCTTTACACCATTTTCTTTAATGAATTTCAACTTTTTTAGTGTTTCTGTTTTTTCAATATCAGCAGAAAAGGGAAGATGACCTGCACATCACAGTCTGGTATTGGTCTCTGCAGAGGTATTGGTCCCTGTTCTCCCATGCCTTGTGCTGCTCCTTCCCATTTATGCACTGCAGGACTGCAAAATTCCTACACATGAGAAGATTCCATGGGAAGCTTGTGATGATCTTGTACATTGTGACCACTTTAGAGTTTCCCTCTACAGGGAATATAGTCTGCAGTTACAGAAACTTGTATGATTTGCTCCTAGTAAGATGACTTTGCAATTTGTTTTTATTAAAATGCATTTATTTCACAAACACAACTATTCAATTTAGTTTGCCTCCACACTATTTGTCACTTTGCTGGCCTTTCTGTATTCTCTTTTTTTTATTTGCAATTTCTTAATTTACCTCCAGATCATCAATACAACCATTAAATTATGGCAGTAGCAGTCCCCTGGGCACTGTACTGGCAATATTGCCAAATAAAGTCCTACTTGGGAGCAGATCACCTTGTCTGTCACACTGCTCCCAAAACTGATTTTGGATTGATTGGACCAGCCTAATGTGAGGCAAATTCCAGGTGAAGTCTGGCATAAGGGATTGCTCCAGGGTCCTCTTTTTACAAACTGTATGGATGAGTTTGTGTCAGATTTGCCTTGTTCAGGCCACTAGTCCAACGCTATCCCAACCTGCATCATGTCCCTACATGTCTCCACAAGCCCTGGCTCAGGCTATACCATCTACATCCTTGTCATCATATCATTAAAACACTATTTTCAGGTCCTTCAGTGTCCCTGACTTTCCAAAAGAATTAGTAGCACAGGCTCCTCCTTTCAAAAGCTAGAACAGGAAAAGCCCTCTCTCACAATGATCACCTCACAGACCACATAGCTTGGCTCTTCTCTGTTCCTGTTGCTTCCCTTCTGCTCCCCAGCACAGGTCTTCAGACAAAACCTCAGAGCACCACTCTGGGTAATGCCAGCTGGCCCTCCCGACCCAGCAGTTCTTCTGGGATGTGGTTTCCCTAAGTTCAGGAAAAACACCTCTGGAACAAAATGTGAGATAGAGGTGTCAGCAAGAAAATCCATATGAACAACAGTTCACCGTGGTGTGTCGTGGCTGGGGACCTGTGTATCTTCCCTGATTCCCACCTTGGCAGGCATCTACTGTTTGCCAGAGGGTGGAGAAACAGAAGACACTGCGTGTCCTAGGGACCATGACAGAGAAGACTGATCATGCACAGGTAGGGAACAGCCTGCCCTGGTGCCAGAAAAAGGCTGATGGAAGAGGAAGGGACCATCTGTTCTCAGAACAGGAGGAAAGCGAATAAGATAAACTGATTCAGGAAATGTTTGGTCCCCTGCCTGCTCAAGGCCCTGGTGCTACTGGGTTGACAGCAGCCCTTCCACTCTCTGTCTTCCCTTGGCCACCAGAACCACAGTGTCAGACCTGCTTACAGCCTCCTTGGATGAATACCACAGGTAAAGGGATGAGTCCTTGGCCAAGCCTCATGAGACAGTTCTGAAAATAAACACACCTCTGCTTCCAGTTTTCACATATTTTTCTGCTTTTGCATTTCATTTACAAATGCCAGAGTCCAAGAATATATATGAATCTTGTGGCAAGATTTTTAAGGTTGGGTGCAGGTAAATGAAGACCCAGTTTAAGCCACTACCTGTGACTGACTATATGCCATGAAGGTGACATAAACACCCTGCACTTGGCAACCCTCCTCCCCATTGCAAAATATCTATCTGTGTTTGGCAGCAGGTGAGAGGAGACCGAGCTGGGGAGCTGGTAGAGAGGTTCAGACTTGGAGAAGGAAAGAAGGGATCTTCAGAGTGCAGCCCCTTTTCTCCTTCCCCTGATCTCCTGTGGTTGCAGTGAGAATGACGTTTGAACATCCAGCTCACCCATGCATTCACAAGGGTGCTGGACGTGCCATGTCCCTCCCAGATCTCCTATTGAGCCAACCAACCACTAAACCAAGTCTCTAAATGCCACATCTGCACATAATACAGGGGTTTTGTCATAGTCCAAAACGTACTTTGGACTCGAGCAATATGTCTGTAACTTTCTGTAGATATGAATTCCTTCATGCCCACCTGTCTCCAACTTCTTCGAGTAAGCTATGTATTCATCTCTCCAGCCAAGAACTGGGGAACTACCAGCTGGTGGCAGCAGCAGCTTCTCCAAGATCGGGTTATGAGGACTTGATCTCAGTTCCTGGAGACACAGTATGCAAATACCCACTCTCACTTTTAAAAAAACTGAGCCATTGTCAGTAATCTTGCAACTAATCTATTTTTAAAAGAATTTAGCTTCTCTAATCCTTTGTCACCCCTTTTGAATTTTTTGAATAGTAGTTTGGGATTTATACTTAGCATTGCAAAACAGAAAGCTAAAACATTTCTCTTACTGTTTTGATGGCAAGGCTGACATTAAGATCTTGGGATAAAGCAGGAAGAGTTCATTACCCGTAAATGTGTTGCAATTGACCTTTCTCATGGCTGCGTGCTGTAAAGAAGATGAGAGAATACAGTGGGAACATGAAGGTAAAGGACTGACCAGAGTCAAAGTAAAAGTGTTAAGCGGGCATCAAAGATGAGTGTGTGTTGTTCTGGGATCCAAATGTGATCTTATTATCATCATATACAAAGTCTCTAATACTTCCCCATCTTCACTAAAAGCACCTCACTTAGTGCCATTTTCAGTCACATCAGCCTGTTCTTTTAAAGCTGCATCACTCTGACAGCACACGGTTTTTACCCACGTTGTTCTTTCTTTGTCGCTTCTTTGCTTCTCCAGATTTATGTAAAAACTCATTACCATTGGCCCCTCAGTACATTACTTTGGACTTTGTACTATTGAACTTTATCCTGTTCCTGTCACTTCAGGTGAGCAAGAGGTCTGCGATGCAGTTTTAAAACTTCAGAAGCCAAAAATTATTTGATGGCATGTAAGGTATTGGAGGCTAAGTTATTGAAATTCCAGCATTCTGCCTTTAAGGTTTAACTAAAGTTGGTCTCCCTGCATTAATTTTGTGTGGTTCACATCGACATCCCTCTGTCAATTAGATGATCTACAGTGCCTTTGCTGAGGCAGGGGTTCATCTGGCACTCTGAGTGGGTAATAACAGACATTTGTGTGTTACTTTGGTGCTGTCCACTGCAGTACTGGAGTACCTGGAGTGCTGGTTTCAAGCTCAACCACTGGGCACTGACAAATGAAACGGGTCTGGAAGCAGTCCTCAGCTTCATGTGGACTGCAGCTGAGGCAGGACACCACTCAGACTCTCCTTGGGGTAAAAAGCCATCTATCATGACCAGGATACTCTGAAAAAAAAGGGGTACCTAGGGCTCAGATGCATATTCTTGCCCCCAGTTAAAAGCAGGAGAGCTGTAAGGCCTCACCAGTGGCCCTGGCTCTCTGGTTATATGTGGGAGCCTAGAAAAGTTTATGATCTCAGACCCCATAAAAATTCTAGACAGAAAATTCCGAGAGTCACACAAACAAAAATTTTTGCATCCAGAGTACAGGGCCCAACCTATAGTTACCATTCCTCCAACCATTCCATGGGATAGAGCTTCCTCACTGAGCAGCTACAGAATGACTTTAAAGGTGATATTGTAGGACAAAAATGTGGCCAGAGAATGCCAAGGCTAAAAGTGGAACAAGATAAAGGATGCATCGTACCTCTATTTTGCGAGAAATTTCTAAGTGATTCTGCTCTTTGCAGTACTGGTCCCATCTTGCATTTGTGTATGAGTGCAATAATTTAAAAATACCTTTGTGTTTATGAGATGGTCACATCTGACACAGAGTTTCGTGGTTCAGGATTCCTGGATGCAAATCTCTTTTAGTCAGTAAGTAGCAATACATGAAGGTGAACACCATTAAAAGCTTCTCTTGAGCATTTCCAGTGATGTGCAAACTTAAAAATCACAGAATCACAGAATGGTTTGGATTGGAAGGGACCTTGAAGATCATCTAGATATAACCCCCTGCTATAGGCAGGAACACATCCCACTAGACCAGGTTGCTCATACCCAGTGCTGAAGAGACTCTGACTGCTGCTTCAGTTACACAAAAGGGGTTACTCAGTAAAAAGAAAAGAAAAACAAGGACAATAATAACATCCAATGGAGAGTTAATTGAAACATGCTCTTTGAAAGGAAAAGAAGCAGATAAAATCTGGCAAGTTGTGTAGCACCTGAATTAGTGAAGGTCCTAGAAAAGGTGGCAGCAGCTCACTGGATGGAGTGCCAGCTGAAAGTTCAGAACCTACTGGTAGTGCCAGTCAGACAATCATATTCTCCAGCGATATTGTTTACCTTGCTCATTCCCCAAAGCTATCACTGTGATATAATGGCTATTCATTTACCTCATTAATTCATTTACCCAGTTATCCTTTGCATTTACATGGGATTAGTATGTCTGTTGAGCAGTGGTCACCTCAAGAATTTTGTTTATCTAAGTCAGTGAAAGAGATTAGAATTGCCACACAGAATTCTGACGTAGAGAAGAAGGCAACAGTGGAGGATTTGTCAATAGGAACACAGGAACCACATGTGCACCTCTATAGGCTTGAACGTTCCAGGAATGAACACTTTTGTGTCTTTCTTCATTCTTGCTGTTTGTTGCTGAGAATGCCTTTCCTCAGAATATTCTTTTAGAAATAAATGATGTTGTCACTTTGGAGTATGAAAGGAGGCAGAAAAAAATGAATAATCAAATGTGCCCAGTGAGATACTAGTAAGCATTGGGACACTCAGACAGGCAAAGAAGGGAGAGATTAATAAAAAACTTGCTTGCTGAAAAGGTGTGTGTTTGCAGATTTTGCAAAGACTTAGCTAAATAAAACTTCGTTTGGTTCTAGGAAGGAGGTTGTGTCCCATGCTATAAATGAAACCAATGGAGCCTGCCAAGCTGACTTAGGTATATAACTTTTTTTAACAAGTTCCAGGCCTAGAGGCTGGCCTATCCCTGAGTATATCAGCAAGACACATAAACCCCAAGATTTTAATGCCACCTATAACAATCTATCTTCAGACCTGCAGAGGAAGGCACAAAAAGAGCAGTAGAGGACAAGTCATGCATCAGGAAGAATAAAATAAAATCTTTCCCAACTCCAGTGAAAGCCCTGAGGCATGAAATTATTATAAGTATAATGCAAATTGACAGTGATCTAATCTATTTTCTCACACATTTGGGGATACTGACACATCAGATACCCAGGGATTCATACTATAAACTTAATTTTCTATCTTCAGGCATTTTCCTGTTCTATTGTGTTGTACAATTATGTCAATAAAGTTCTCAGGCTCCATCCTACAAGACTGCAAGCTACTCCTTCCAGTGCTTGGGAGAGTATTTGAGGTCTTCATTCATCATATAACTGGAAACCTTTAGATTTCCAGTGCAGATGTATTCAGAATTACTCACTGTACTGCCATTTGATCATGTGATGAAGTCAATATTCCTCTCTGACATTTACTTCTCAAATATATTTATAAAGTCTTATCACAGCCCTGCTCAGTCTTTGCTAGGCTATACTAAACAAGACAAGATCTTCTAATTCTCATATGAAGATATGACTTTTGTTCCCCTAATCATGCTAGAAGTGCTTCTTCGCAATTGTTCAATTTAAGTAATAGTTTCTACCCACTCAGACCTTAAAATTCTGCTGCATTTAAGTGGAAGTAAACAATACACATATGAACTTTTTGCTGAGCTCCAGGTAACTCCTTTTTTGCAAACTCAGTAAAAACAAGAAAATCACTGGCCAGTATTATCCTTCTAGAAAAAAAACCCACCTTCCTGGTAGGCCCAAACAATACCAAATTGGTACTGCAATGGGAGTTCAGAGTTCTGAATCTCCAGCTAGCGGCAGATGCTTCTCTACCACAAAAAGAGTATGAGATACTCTTCATTAGCTGCATCCTGCTCCATGTGGAGCTGAGGGCTGCTGCTGGACTTGAGCTTTGAATGCTGTTCTGTGTCACTAATAAGTGGCTGAGCCTGAAAGCGACTCTCCAGCTGAAAATGTAGGAAAAATATTTGCAAGAGGTCAGTCTGTTTTGCATACCCAGATGCCTCCCTGATTTGAAAGTCATTGCATCACTCTAGGATGTCTTAATGCACTATAAGTGGATCAACCAGTCCTGATCCAAGGAAAGGACAGGAGAGCTGAGGAAGCCTGGGTATGAAAAAGAAGAGTTGACTCCATCACTTCAGCTTCTGTCCATACACATCACTTCAGTCCATACTGCACACAGTATGGACACAGACTGTGCCAGATTTCACTGCTTCCAACACCACTAGAGCAGTCCCTATCAGAACACAGCAGAACACTGTTTGGTCAGACACACTTACCACACCTTCCACGTCACTGAAACAGCTTTCTCATCAGTTCCATCATTAATCTTGTACCATTTCACAGAGCAATGGCACAAGGCCACAGAGGGGCGGCTTGGTTCTGGTCTCCCTTGGCAGAGACCTTGCTCTTTTTTTATGGCTTCACCGCTGGGTAGATACTAAGTTATATGAGACAGGTAAATAACTTCCATAATGTTAAATTAATGATCACAGCTCCTGCTGCCACCTGCCACAGAAGCGCCATGCAGAGACCTTTCAGTTTAAAACATTAATGTAGGCAACACAAAGGCTCAAGTTGCTAGCTGGCATTCTGATTCAGTTCAGCATACATGCCCCACCACCCTGCCTTATGCTAGGTATTCATCCAGGGATGACCATTGAGTGCCTTCTTCTCCTGGGCAGTCCATGGGGACTGAAGCTGCAGGTGAAGTTTCTGTGACTTCCAGCTTTTGCACCAGGGCAGAAGCAGCCTCCCAGTCATCACGTTTCTCTGTGCCCTGCTTCTTCTGCTAATGAGAAATTTCCTTGTGTGTCTCAGCCTCTCTCCCTGCAAGTCCTCCTGGAGTCATTTGCCCAGTGAAGCACAGATTATTTGTCTCCTGGAAGCGTTACACACCATGAAATGTCTGGGTGCAGTTTGTCTGCACTCCAGAAATTTCCCAGTTCCATGGATGTGCCATCAGTAGTTCAGGGGAATAGTTCAGTGTGTCTGGCACCCCAGAATGCTGCTAGGGGAAGGCTTGGACACACTTTCCAATATCCTGTAAACTGCAGGTTCCTCAACTGCTCAGGCAAAAGTAGGAGGTAGGAGGTGAACATGGGAAGGATGGAACACTCCTTGACACTTCAGCCCACACCCGCTTCAGATTCCCCAGGACATCTGACCTCCCGGGAAACACTCTGTCAACAGTATTTCACATGCAGATCGTCTCAGGATAGGGAATTTAGCAAACACTTCCTGCAACAGACCCAGGTATCTGCACTTGGGGAAGGATCAAAGCAACCGCAGTTATCTCACTGACAGGCAGTTGGACCAGGCAGGTTGAAAGCATGGAGAGCAAGAGGAAACAAGGACAGCGTTGTGGCACCTGGGCCTCCCAGGGCCATTACTGACAGGTCACAGCTCTTTCAAAGCAGGTTAATGGAGAAGTACATGGGTCAACTCTGCCAGTGTCTCCTGACTTTGCTCTATGGAGTCTTGTGGGAGCAAGGGGGCCTCCACCTCCAGATCCCTCAATGGGAAAGGTGTTATGGAATATAATGCTGCTATATGCACACATCGCCTATTGCTTTACATTCTCCATACAACTGACGTAATCCCATTTTGGGCCCTGCCTTCACTGTTCCCCAATTCAAAGCATTTATTTTACTTTTTTTTTTCTCTTCAAGTCTCTGACAGTAAAGAAGGTGGTGGGGACAGAGATTTTGGGAATCAGCTGTTCCTTCCTGTGCTACACAAAGTCCCACAAAGACAGACCTACCCAGCGTGGAGGTGAGCAGGTGTGAGAGGGATGGTATATATATACCTGCTGTGCTGAAGAAACCTAGATTGTCACATCATTCCCAACACAACAAATACCGAAATGTGCACACACACACATATATACATGCATGTTATGTACTTACAACTATTTTCCAACTGTGTTTATATATCGATTTTTCATGGAATCATCATTGAATTATAGAATGGTTTGGGTTGGAAGGGAATCTTGAAGATCATCTAGTTCCAAGCCCCTTGGTATGGGCAGGGACATCTTCAACTAGAACAGGTTGCTCAGAGCCAACCCAGTCTTGAACACTTCCAGGGATGGGGCATCCACAACTTCCCTGGGTAACCTGTTCCAGTGCCTCAACACCTATACAGTAAAGGGTTTTTTCCTAATACCTAATCTAAGCCTACTCTCTTTCTATTTGAATGTATACCCCGTTGTCCTGTCACTACACTCTCTCATAAACAGTCTTGCCCCCTCTTTTCTCTAAGTTCCCTTTTATAGATAAGTTCCCATTTTTATAGGTAGATGCTTTACATATGTGATTAGATCTGTTTAGGTGTGTAGGTGTGAATACACATACGCTGATGCACTTAAATGCCACATGACCACAGAGAGCTGTTATGTCCCTGCATTATGTGCAGGCTCTGTCCATGTGCACACACGTGCACTGAGCCGCCAAGGTATCATTTCCCGGGCGTGCGAGCGACGCCACGCACACACACAAACACACATACGATACATACGTGTGCAACACCTGCCCACGCACCCGCGGGTCTCTCCCGGTGCCCCTCCCCGCCGTCACCGCCCCCGGCCCGCCCGGCCGG
>NW_020884888.1:12023410-12174436 GCF_003945725.1 Corapipo altera
CCCCCGATCCTCCTTCCTTTTCACGAGATCATGGCCACGGCGGCGCGGCCGTGATGTCCGCGGGAGCAGCCCCGCTGCGGCAATGCTGCCCGCCGCAGCTCTAGCCAGGGGAGGCGTTTGAGGGGCGGCCGCACATCCTCCGGCACCGCGGCGGCACCGCCGCCTCTCCGCCACCCGGACCGGCGGAGAGGGGTTTCGCCGCCCGCCAGCAGCAAACCCGCCGAGCCGGGCTTTAAATTGATCATAACCACACTAGAGCCCCACCGGTGCACAGAGGCGGGAGGGAGCGCAGAGCCGCGCACAACATGGCCACTCTGCTGCGGAAAATCGGGCTGATCCGGCTGCACAGCCGGGACACGGAGGACCCCAAGCATCACCACCACCACCGCAGCAGCAGCAGCCAGCAGGGCTCCTCGCTCCGCGGCAGGGGCAACCAGAAAAACAGCAGCAACAAGCCGCAGCCGCAGGGCCCCCCCGGGGGCGGCTGCAGCAGCAGCAGCAGCGAGGGCAGCCCCGGGGGCCACAAGAACAAGAAGGCGCCGGAGCCGGCCAAGCAGCCCCCGCAGCCGGCGCGCTCGGGAGTCGGCCGGGAGAAGGCGCGGGAGGTGGGCAGGGAGCCCGGCGCCGGCAAGGAGGCGGCGCAGCGGCCCGGCCCCGGCTCCGGCCCCGGGTGCGGGTCGGGGCCGGCGGCGCTGGTGCCCGCGGGCCGGCAGCAGCACTGCACGCAGGTGCGGACCCGGCGGCTGATGAAGGAGCTGCAGGACATCGCGCGGCTCAGCGACCGCTTCATCTCGGTGGAGCTGGTGGACGAGAGCCTCTTCGACTGGAACGTGAAGCTGCACCAGGTGGACAAGGACTCGGTGCTGTGGCAGGACATGAAGGAGACCAACACGGAGTACATCCTGCTCAACCTCACCTTCCCCGACAACTTCCCCTTCTCGCCGCCCTTCATGAGGGTGCTCAGCCCCCGCTTAGAGAACGGCTACGTCCTGGACGGCGGGGCCATCTGCATGGAGCTGCTCACCCCCCGCGGCTGGTCCAGCGCCTACACCGTGGAGGCCGTCATGAGGCAGTTCGCCGCCAGCCTGGTCAAGGGGCAGGTAGGGCTCCCTGCTCGGGGAGGAGCATATGCATCCCTCGCTCGGGAAGCGGGTCCGTGCGGGTGTTCGGGTGGGAACCCCAAAGGCGGCCAACCCGCGGCTGACCTTGGCCAGGCCCGGGTGACAGGTCTCCCTGCGGACCTGGTGTCACCGGTGAGGCAGGGACACACGTGTTCGGCTCTGGGGTCCCTTCTCGGGCAGGTGCAGCAGAGGTGCGGGGCAGCTTGGAGAGGCGAGGAGCACATGCATCCATCGTGTCCTCTCGCCCGGCTTTTGTTCCTCTGCTTGGCTCTGCCGCCTGTGGCACACCAAGATATCATGCCCTCGGGGGGGGGCACCTCCTTCGCCCCAAAGCAAAAGGGACTCTCCGGGCTCCAGTGGGGTTTGGGATTGGAGCTTCCCATCTCCTACCCTTCACTAACTAGTCGGCCATACTCGCTGGTCTCTTGCGTGCAGTGCTGCCGCTGGCGGAGCTGGAGCTGCTGCCCCCAGGTCTTTGTCTGTGCTGTCCCGCATAGCATCCCTAGAGAAAGAAAGGGCGACCCGGCTTTGGGGCTTGGCACACCGGGCTGAGCTGTGTCTCGGGGTCACACCAGGAATCTCTACCTGAGCTGCTGGAAAAAGTTGTGCCGGTTTCAAATCGTCCGGCCTGAAAGGAACAAGTAATTTCGGGTATGTACTACAGCTGCAGCAGCTTGACGATTCCTGCCATCTCTCCTCTTCGAAGGAGGTGATCGGATCCCCCCGGCAGAGGAACTCGTCTGAGCTGAATCGATGCGTTTTATGTGTTTTTTTTTTTCTTTCTCTCCTGCAGAATATCTTTAGAAGAGAAGTATTCCATAAACCGTTTTTAATAAATGGGTAAACATTGCTGGTGAAGCTCGTAGGCAGTCCTTCTTTACGGTTATTGTACTGGGCAAGGTACACATATCTGTGACAGGGTGGTTTTCCTGTTTGTGAGTGCCCTTGAATTCAGGGGACATGCACAGCTCCCTGTCTCTCAGTAAATGATACTAAGTAACTTATTAAATTTGTATCTTTGTAAGTAGGTGGAAAAAGTAAATAATAACGTATGTTTCATTTGCTTAAAAGTAAGATTGCTACTGTTTCCTTCTATGGAACTGTTTGCATGAGCAGAATTAAAGGCTTGGTTTTTCTTAAGACTGAAAATTAATTTTGATTTTTCAACAGGCTCTTTTGTAAGTGGCTTTTCCTCCTTTTTTCCTATTTGATTTGGGCCTACTGCTCCTTTTTTTAATCAGATAGTATTTTTCTCTGCGCTTCATTTGAAGAGGTCAAGTTTCCTAGGTCACCTTGGGATATAAAAACATCTACCAGAAAAAAAAAAAAGAATTTTAATTAACACTGAGCTTGGTGTATGTTGAAGTTCTGTAGCTACTCTTACTGCATCTTACTGTAAACCCATCTCTTTTTAGAGAGGCCATAGTTCTTGCTATTTTTAACACTAATTTAGAAGGACAGTGCTAAATTCTCTCAGTTTTTTGAACAATTCACCCTCTTTCTGCAGTGTTGAATGCTAAAGGGGTTAAATTAAGATTCACTGGGATCATAAAATGGCTCAGTGAAGATAAGCACTGAATTGTTTTGTTAGTAATAAATTCTCAGCTATATAATCTGACAGTTTTCTTCCCTAAAACCACTTAAGAGATTTTCAGAAAGTAGTAGCAGTTTTTGATAACAGAAGATGTTTATGTGTGCATCATTAATGAAGACATTTAAAAAGCAAGGGTTCCAATAACATTCTACCAGAAGTTTGCAAAGTCAATTATAATGAAAAGAAAATGTGTGTGGGATAAAAAAAAGTCAGAAATAAATTGCTCAAAGTAAATTAGTAGTTAAATAGATATAACATGCGTGTTTCAACCTTTCAGATTGTTGCATTCCAATTGCAAAGGTTATTAGGCAATACTGTCCATAAATTTATTTTCTGGGTTAGAGAGGTGTCGCTTGTGATGGGTTGCTGGCCTGTCACCGTAGCCGGGCTCTGTGTCATGGGAGCCACGTTTCTGTAATTGCACTCCCCTCGTTATGTAATCCCCACTCCATTGCATAATAGGGCTCAAAATACGACTGGCGCTCCCCTATCCTCGTTTCATTTTACAGGTGATCTACTTTTGACCATTTAGTTTTTGAAAATGAGGATGGAGCTGATGGAGCGTCGGGGGCCAAGGTGTGCATTCCCCAGCACTGCAGGGCCGGGTTTGGGTGACTCCTGCCATGCCGTGGGCAGTCCTGGTGCCTGCAAGGAGCTGTCCTGAACAAATAGCGATGGCTGTCACCAGCCAAATCCTGTAATTTTTGTAAGCAGCCTGCACCCTGCAATAGCATAAAATATTCAAGATGCTTGCTGTTAATCAGCAAGGCTGGAAGGGTGAGGTCCACTCTCCACCATCTCAGAACGACCCTGCCTGAGCAAATGGCAGCGGCCATGAGGCTGAGTGGGAGATGGGGCACTGCCACCGCTGGTGGGTCAATGGGACCTTCCAGAGAAATGTCACCGGTTCGCAGCACCATGATTTAGCATGAAATCACTGTGAATGCTCCAGCCTGTGACGCATCCAAAAGTGCGCCTCACTGGCATAGGCGCCAGTGTGAGTGAGCAGGGCTGAATGTCTCACCAGCACACCTTCCTCCTTCTGGTGATTCAAGTGATAAAACTAAGGTGATTGATTTCATGCAATGTTTCTCATCAGTCCCATTTTGCTGAACTAACTGCAACACTGCAGTTCTCTGCTGGTTCTTCAGAGAGAAACACAACACTTCTTGGTCTGTTATTAGAGCTAATAGTAACTATGAACATGTATGACCTTCTTGACAAAATGATCAAAAAGCAGATAAAACTAGCATTGAAAATACATTTTCAGACAGTCAAGATTCTTGACAAATGCAGATGTTTTTGATGGATTTCACAGAACTTCGAGCAGAGTAAAAGAGAAATTGAGATAAGTTGTTTTGACATCTCATGGGATGTCACTCAGAAGTTGTATCTGTAAGGAGACATAAGCATGCAATAGACAAATTAAGTTAGCACTTTTTCAGTACTTTTCAGCATTGCCCTCATATGTGGGGAAACATGAGTCCAGGTTCCCAAACCTGAGCATGTCTCCCAGGGACTGGATTTGAAGCAGAGCATCTCTTTCTCTAGATTTAACCAAGAAGGAACCATATGCCTCAGGTGACCTTGCTTAAGAGATGTCCTACCTTATGGGATGCACACCCTTGCTTTCTATCATGAATCTAGTATTGCATTTTTAGATTTTTTTGTCCGTAAAGAGAAATGTTTAAAATGAGAGATTATTTTTCTTTCAATATAACAATTAAACCATCCGAAACTTAACTTTTCTTTTTCCCAGTTTTCAAGGAAAAAAATGTTAATTAACAAACAAGTTGGGGTTTGTTTGGTTGGTTGCTTCAGCTATTCAGCTGAGAAAATCAATTATTCACACAGCTCTAGTCAGTATCTTGAGGGGAATTCTCAGTACATCAAAGGCCGAAGACTGTTTATCTGTCTGGGATCCAGAATCTTATTTTAAAAAACTTGGTGTTGTCCTTAACTCAACTGTAGCCTTGCTTTTAAAGGGGTGACTTTGTACTTGCTTCCTGAACAGTCAGCTGCTCGCTGGCTCCTGTCATCACAGGCAAAAGCTTGGCCCTGCTGAACCAGTGATGCTTTGGAGCCAGGGTGCCAGCCAAGGAGGTGGGGTGATGCTAATGAAGTAATTTAAATACCAGTTGTTTGTTGTCCTGAGGGCAACTGTTCAACATGCCTGTCTAGGCAGAGCTTTCCATATCTTGTCTGACTGTCATCCGGGCCGTGGAAGTGGCCCATTGAGTGTTATTCCTCTTTTAGCCCTTTAAAATGGTTTATTGATAATTTAAGAGAGAGGTTTAAAAATTAGCCCATTGGTCTCCACTTCCTCATAATGGTGTAATTGTTACAACAATATCGATAATTGAAGGAAGGAAGGGGGAACAGTGTGGGTCACGGGAGAGGGTTGGAACAGCAGGAAGTTCATCAAGGCTCTCCTTGAGTGACAACACACATGACTGAGACCAGTGCCCATGTTTCAGGGAGGAGCTGTCTGTCTCCTTTGAAAACATGGTGGATGATGTGGTCCCAAAGGAAAAAGAGCAGACTGTTCAAAAGTGGGAGAAGATTTTGTGTCTTCTAGTAGACATATTGTTTCTCACTGGAGAAGAACGATTTGATGCTGGTTTGGTGGAAGCTTAAAAGAGGACAAAGTTGTGTATGCCAGTGTCCAAATAATGCATCAGGAATTTTTTTCTTTTTCTGAGAGCAACAAACAGAGCTGCACCTGATGCCTTGGGGACTTTTGACTTAAGCTTGCAGTAGTGCTGACCAGTGCCTTGTCCTCTTTTTACAAGTCCCTTGTTCTCTCTGTGGAGGCTAGAGACAGAACTGCCAGCCAAAAGTAGCTGTCAGGTAACTGGTGACTCTGCAGATTATGTCATGGAAAAAAGTCTTCATTTTGAGGGAAGTACTCTCTTATTCTTCCAGTGAATAGAAGGAGCATAAAAATTTTGCCAGGATTCTTCCAGGGGATAGAAGGACCATAAAAATTTTGCTAGGTCATACTAAAAGAGGAACAAGGAACCCCTAGTTCTGAGTATTCTTGCTATTGTGGGCTTCTGTATAATGATTTAAATAAAAATCAAAAGATAGTTTGTAGTTAAGCTTTAATTCTGTATTGGAAAAGTTCCTGAATTCAAATAAAAGTTGCTGGTATCGAGTACTTTGATCCCTCACATTGTAGCATTAGAACTACCGCAGTGGAATCATGTTCATTTGGCTCAAATGGTATATACCTTTTATTACTATTGAATGGATTTATCTTTTCATTTTAAAGATACGAATATCCCAGCTGACTTCTACAAGATTGAAACAGGAGAAATGGGCTTATTTTATGAAAAACAGCTACAGAAGGTAGCTGTTAATCATAGTCTAAATTACTCCCTCTTCATCCTTTTCAGACAAAAGTGTGAGCGAGCAGATAGCAGATGGGACTTGCACAGTGTCCAGGAGGTCAGCAGACTCTAGGTCTTTCAAATATGTATAGCAGAAATTAATGCAAATCCATGGGTTTTCATACTCCAGATGCTGGGTCTGAGGACTGTAGCCATGAATAAATCAGCTAATCTCAAAAGCTGCAGAAAGGTACAGAGAACACAGTGGCCTCTGAATTATTTGGAGCCATTGTATCCTATTAGGGCCTTAAAAAATAAAACTGGTTTGGTTTTTTCTTTCGATTAGTTCCCTGAGCAAATGATGACGGTTATCATCAAGGGAAGAAATGTTGCCTTAGGTCCATAGGTGAAAAACACATTGACTAGTATACAAAGATGACAGAGGAGACAAAGACTGTGCTAAGGGGCTTGTTCCCCATTAAAAGGTAAAAATGCTGGGCCAGAGAGGTAACAGAGTATTGCTTCGCTACAGAGGAAAAACAGATCTATTTGCCTTCTAGATGTCTCTTTTATTTCAATTGAGAAACCTAGGGTTGTCAAGCTGAAATTTAAGTGGGAGCATATATATTTGCTATGTTAAATGCTGGGCCTGATGAACAGGCTGGAAAAAATATTCTTCATGTGTACTCTGATATATTGCTGTTCTGACCATCCACTATTATTATGCAAATAAACTCTACTGAGAGGAATGAAGACACACAGATTCCAACTCATTGAAATAAGAAGCTATTTTAATTCTTTTAAAAAGCAGGGGGGACATAATCTCCATTTTCTTCCTTTGAAGCATAAAAATGAAAATTTTAAAATACTTTCAACTATCATCCTTAATGTTAAAATAGTCATCAAATAAATTAAATCCCTAAATTGAAAAAACCCCTACTTATTTTAAAACATGCTTTTATGGAGGGAGAACTACTTCTTCCTGGCAATACTTGGCTGATCTCCTAAATAAGAATTTGAAAGAATTGCAGCTTTGGATTGTAAGAAAATTGCTCAAAAGAGCAAGGTTCTTCTTCCCTGAGTTATATAAGAAGTGCTCATTTTCTTCAGTGGAAGTGTTCAGGCAGAGAGAACCATGTAGCATTGGGATGTTTTGTCAGATACTGTATTGAACCTGAAGGGTGATATCCTGGAGGAGTAACCTAAGTAACCCACTTTCTATTGTGAGGAAGATTTACTCTTCCCTATACAGGCTAGCCTTGAAAATATGCAGCTTTCCTAGCATCTACACAATACCCAGGGATTTCCATGCGTGACTGGAGACTTCCAGATTGAAGATTTGTAACTCCACAGTAATTCAGCTTCTCATATCCCGGGAGTGTCTTATTGCTAGGCATGATCCGAGGCATGTCCCTGTGTGGGCATCTGCTCTCACAAAGTGGGATGTTGGTTAAGTAACACAATATTGGCTGTGTTTCTTTTTCCCATCTAAGCTCCTTTGGGCTGGTGAGAGTCAGTGAAGAGCTCTTCTTTTCCTTGACATATTCAGTCCTTCACATACAGTTTCTAGTTTTCTCCTGTAAATGTCAAAAAAGGTAGCACTGATGTTCAGTGCAAAGGGAGATAGAAGGTGGAAGGATTGCTGGGTGCAATTCCTCCATGGTTAAACAGGGGAAACCTCAGAGACTGCAGTAGTTATGCTGACTAAATGGCTTAAAATGTGCCTTAAATTCAAGGTACACAGGATCCAGTTGTCGCACTTGTAAATGGAATAGCAGGTTTAATTGTATTTTTTGAAAGCATGGGGGCTGGTCTGAGTTGTATTCCATTGGTCATTTCTGGAGGGTGCTGAGCACTCCATGGTGTTGGTCTTTAACTCAGTCTGCAAACAGCAGTAACTGAGTAGATCCTGGAAGTCACAGGACAAGCTACACAGGAAGGATGTGGCACTGTTACCTAACCTGGCTGGCTGGTGAAACCAGCACTGCACTGGGAATTGAAAAAGCCTAAGCTAGGGAGAAGTGTGGGTGTGCTTGCTTTGATGAAAATTAATTTGCAGTCCCTATCAGTCTGCACAGAACAGGTAAGTGGGCACCACACTTCAGATGTTCAGGTGATTCCTCTTCTGAAACAAGATCAAGGCGCCAGTCTTATTTGCCCCATTCCAGTTAAAAGTCTTACTGGGGAAGGATACATGAGGCATGCCTGTCCTCAGCCTCGTGTGGCAGATACGTGCCTGCGTCATGCATTTGTGGAGTCTGTCCTTGGAATATGTCTTTTTTTATGTACTTAACAATTTTGTGTGTGTTGTTAAAATCGTTGATCCTCAGTGATTTAATCCCCTTCTGCACAGGCTCTCCAAAACCCCTGGAACTTCTGCAGTGACTCCTTGGTAGACTTACAATTCAGTTACATCCCCAAACCTGTGTTCAAAGATGAATGAAAATAAACCCGAGGAAGGAAGACGTAAGCCTGCACTATGAAATGGCTCGGAGCTCAGATACTTGTCACAGTCAGGCTTTATGAGCTGTGGAATGACTACATATTTCTACTGTTTCTAGGTTTGAGTTACAAATGGTAACAAACCCTCAGCTGCAGTAAGAAGTGTAGGACTTGTTTCTATAATACGTGTCCATATAAAAACCCTAAAGCATCGCAAAACAGAGGAAATTGATGTTACTGGTTTTACAAATTTTCTATGAATTTCTATAAATATAAAATTTCCTATAAATTTGATAAGATTATTTCAATTAAAATATATCTAGGATTCTAAAAGTATTGGGGGGAGGAGGTTATTTCACAGTTAGAGCATTTGGTCTAAGAAAAGGTGATCTGAGTTAAGCTTCCAGATTTTGCCACTGACTTCAGATGCAGCCATGGGCAAGTCATATAACGTCACTATATTCCTCTTTCCCACCTGTAAAATATGGATAACCCTCTTCCCAACGGTCATTTGAGGATATGTACTTAAAGCACTTAAAAGTGAGGGCTCTTTGAGTAGATGTCCATGTGCATCAGTATGAAACATACCGCAGTCAAGAGATTGACACATTTGTATAAATAGCAAGGGAAAAGCACGTCAGCTTGTGACTCTGATCTTACTAAATTTGAGTTTAACTTGATTAAATGTTCCCAGAGGCAGCCTGCTTTTTACTACTGTTTTGTTCTTTTTTTGGTTTAGCATTGTAAAACTTTGGGAAATGTGGAGATAGACATTGTTGTCTGGACTGTGATGCCTTTGCCTCTACAGCTTGTTACAAAGGATGGTTTGCTTTGCTTTGGTTGGGTTTATAACCGTGACTGTGTTTGGCTTGGGTAATTTCAGGTTCGTGACATGGAGGATTTGTGGACTTATGTAAAGAGTTGCTGTCATGTTCCCAGACTTCTCACCTGGACTGGCTCTCAGGAACTCTGCTGGCACATGATTCCACAGAAAGGTAGACCAGGGAGGTCAGCAAAAGACTCAAAGAGAAAACATCCTGCTGTCACCTAGAGTAGCAGGTGCCCATCTGGTGGCAGGGGACAGGGACTCTCTCTTTTGACAGAAGCCCACCATGTTGTAAGCCCTGGCACCTTCAGCTTGAGACACCTTCTAAGAATGTAGCCAGCCACCCATATTTTCTTGTTCTTTTGCCAACACAGAGTTTGTTCCACCCATAAAATGCCGGAAGGGAGTTTCTTAACCCTTATCTGTGCTGAAGTCGTGCTGCCAGCTCAGTGCTGAGACTTAGGGAAAGGTGAAGAAGAGCAGCGCAGTGCTCTGTAGCTGGCAAACAGAGATTGGGGCTGTAAGCATTTGTATCGATTAAGAGCTGTTGGCACTAGGCTGCACACAGACAAATGAGCATTAATGATTATTCAGCTGGAACTTGGATTTCGTTTTCCTGGACAAAGAACAGTTATACTCCCAGAAGGCGCAATTTATAGGATGCTTTAAAGCCGGAACTCGCTAAGTTTTCACTTCTTTGTATGGATTATTCTTAAAAAGGAGAACAAAAAAGGCATGGAAATACTGCTTCAGAAATTACACATTTGAAGTAAAACATCCCGTTTTTAATTTGCTTATGCTGTGACAGTAACAGTATTTGTCTGTATCAGTTTCTATACTGCTTTGTTTTAGCTATAGCTAATAATTATATGTAGTGCAATATAAATTGTGTGCAGTTTTTGAGACATGATTAACTGTGCCACATCAGTACGTGAAGGAAAAAAATTATAAACCATGTAATTGGGGGGAGAGACTGTGTATATTGCACTCTAACAGTGATGTTGTGACACATTGCAATCATTGCACTGAGAGCATGACAGTAGCTCACTTTAGCATCGCTCTACTTTTGAATGCTTCTCTCAAGCCAGTGGAAATATTTTCCTCTGTAAACTTGTTTAAATATTCTAGGATAAGACTGCTTAAGCACTGGGTTCCTCTGTTCCTTATCAGAAAAGATTTGAGTATGTTTGCATAGTATGTGGCTTTGAACAGTTGGGGCCCAAAGTCATTAGTCACTGGCACATTACGGAACATGTTACATACCCAAAATTCATAGCATGCTTCAGTACATAGGAAATCCACAGTTTTTGCATCATCCATGAAGAAGCCTGGGACAACAGACTTGGAAAATGGGCATGTCCTTGTGGATCTCTTTCCTGTCCTTGGGGGGATCACCACAGATGCTGTGTGTGGCACAATGACTTCCTACAGTCTTTTGTGTACTTCTCTCAACCTTTGCTTGTTTTCTGTCTCTTGACTTCTACCTAGAGGTGGGTCAGTAGCACCTACTGTAGAGATCTGCTAAGAGATGGAGGCAGAAAGTGGAGACTGTATCCATGCATCCTTAAGCTGGCTTACATGATGGGCCAAGTTTAGCCCCGTGTTCAGAAGGCAGGTATGATTTGCCCTTGGGTTATTTGCATTGCCAGGATTAATGAAAGGTACACAGGGCTGAGGAGTTTGCGTTAAGAGCTGTGCAAGTAACATGAAGGCTTGCCTGCTTCTGAGTCTCTTAGCTGTGCGCTTGAAATGTATGCAGCTTTTTATTAACTGGTCCAAGAAAAAAGGTCTGGATCTGCCTAAAGGGTTGCTGTGACATCTGAGAGACATGTAGCACAGGGGCTTATGTGGTTTCTGTGATAACATCAGTCCTGTAAAGGCTGATAGCTGTGTACAATAAATCTCTGAAAATTTGGGACCTAGTATAACAGGACCTCGTATAACCTAGCATCAGGAGAGGATTGAGCACAACCTGAAATGGTTCAGGACCTGACTGTGCACTGCCACAGCTGACCTGTGTTGGCAGTTCAGCTCCAAGTGTCTAAGGTGGACTTAGAGACCACCATAGGCTCCTTCCAGCCAGCACTTTGGTGATTGTATTATCCTGTGAAAGACTGACTTCCATTATATAGTCCTGTCCTTCCAGGTAGTGCCAACAGGACATGCATGGAAGCACACCTGGTGCTGTGTGCTGTGGTAAAATTGTTGGGTTTTGGTCTGGGAGCTACTATCAAAATCCCTTTGTTACTATCAAAATCCCTTTGTTACTGCCAAAGAAATCCTCCTGAGGCCGTCCATACTCTGAAAAGACCGGTAGAAATGTCAGGACTGTTTTTCATGACACACAGGCCAGACATGGGCAGATACATGGTCGTAGTGGGATTACAGGGCTCGAGAGTTTCAGGTTTCGTATTTGGTATCTCTGTACGGGACTTAACTCTGTCTTCGGACTGCCTTGTGACCTGGTGGTGTTGGGGAAGAATCAACATGGCATGTTGCTGATAATGGTACTGACAGACTTCAAAAGCTAGTGGATGTTGAGCTGAATATTTTTGTGGATGTGCTTCAGTGCCACACAGTGTTCTGAAGGGGAGATGTGTTCATGATTGTGCAAAAATGTAGACTACTGCAGCATCACTTAGAAGCAGAAAAGCTCCCAGATTTGCCCACAGTGGTCCATATATGTAGATGTGTTGTGGTTTAACCACAGCAGGCAACCAAGTGCCACACAGCCACTTGCTTAGCCCATCCCCTACTTGGCCATGCTCCCTTCCAGCTTCTTGTGCACCTGCTCACTGGTTGAGCACAAGGCACTGAAAAGCCCTTGACTCAGCATCAACTAAATCATCAACTAAACATCAGTATGTTATCAACGTTATTCTCATACTAAATCTAAACCACTGCTTCTGCTAGAAAGAAGATGAACTGTATTGCAACTGAAACCAGGACAGAGGGACATTGGGTCTTTTGCTGAACATGGCAGGAGGGAGCGGTTGGTCTCTTGGTATGATCAGGATCCTGAGAAGGCTGCCCACAGCAGATTGTGTTCCAGGAGGTCTTTCTGCCCACTATTATCAGGGTTATAGACTAGATCCTTATCAGCTGTTTGTTCAAGCTCATTAGTTTGGGCAAAGCCTGGATGAGTGGCATGCGATTGCTCACCGTGCCACACAGACTGGGCGCAGCAAGAGCATGAGCGAGGGAGGAGGCTGAGCGCAGCACACGTCCCCCTGCATTTCAGCACGGCTGCATAAACCAGTTGGATGCTGTGGCATTGCTTTCACCTTTCATATGTTTCTAGCTTGTTAAAATTATATCTTGAAAAGTACACGAAGTCACAGCAGATGGCAAAATCTGAAATGTTCTCTCCAACTCTTTAATTAGGTTTTCAGTTATTCCTTTATGAAAGGCACTCTGTGAGTGCCTGAAGTATTGCAAGTATTTAAATAAGCTCCTGGTGCGAGTTCTCAGAGCTGAAGTCGACATTGATATGTTTATGAAAGGCTTTCTTAGGTTTTCTCCATTGTTTTTAATCTCTTGTGGAATGTTTTGATCTTGTTCCGATATCATTTTGCTATCTTTCCTTGATATGGTGCTGGACACATCAAAACATTGGCTGTGAAAATTATCTGTATTCCTTACCCCGACGGTAGTGACACATGAGGTTTGGGCATTGGTCAAAATGCAGTTGTGTGCAACAGAGCTGTGGCCATCACTATATTTACATACTCTATTTACCATCATTATTGTGTTTGCAGAGTGCAGCAGCTCGCAGGCTCCTGACCTGAGTTAAAATGACTGCATGTTTAAGTAGCAGTCTGAAAATAAACTGTAGTCAGAGCTGGTAATGGTGCCTGTTAAAAGGTTTGACACTTTCTTTTATAATTGCATCCAAAATGACAGTTTTTACTTAAAGAGTTTTGTAGGAATGGCAAAAATCTAAAATTCAGTAAGAGAGTAGATGCCACCCAAGTATAGACTCAACAGCATCTGAATTCTGTCAGCTGAAATTCCACACTTCTTTCTTTTTACCCCAGGTTTACTTGAGGCACCAAATAGAGAAACTTTCAGTCCAGGAGGTTAAATTTTATCCAAATTATAAACAGCTGGTAGGATATTGGTTAATAAGAGACAGTGCTGACCATGCCACCCATAGTTTCTGTATAAACATAGAAATACATGGACTACAGCAGGGTAGAATTAGCTGGTCTTTGATGGTGCGGTTTACATACAACCTGCATATGGTACCAGAATGGAAGTGGGTTTAATGATCCGTTACATTAGCAACAAAAAAGTATCAGAATAAACTCATGAAACAATGCTCATTTCATCTGCCGTGGCTCCAGTGACATTTTAGACAATGTGATGATATTCCTCACATTATTGCAACGCCAGAGAATTCTTACTGTCCTGCTTTGAAAGCTGTACGTAGCTGACACCAAACATGAACAATAGCTGTTCACAATGCAAAGATCCCTTTTCTAGGTACAGCTTAATATTAATACTTTGTTAAAGCTGGGGAATATGTAGATCATACTGTCCTAGGTGCTATGCACATAATTCAGAAAGGCATCAGAACTTTAAATGATTAATAATGTGTAAAACACAGGAGATGGCAAATGGATCTGATCCAGAAATTTAGTAGAGTAAGTTTATATTTACTTTCAAAAGTATTTCTTTGTTGAGATTTTGAGGACAGCATTTCCTGTGCTGATTTAGTGTTCTGTTGCACTTTATCTTTTCCTATGTTTCTCTCAGTGTGCTTCCAACAAAACCTCAGATTGGGAAGAAAATACAAAATGTGTTTTGTAACAACAAAAATACTTCTGCAGGATAATTATGATTGATAAATATACATTATATAATTATGTATGATAATTATTCAGTAAGATTTAAAAAATACGATACTCAGTCTTATTTAATTATTCCATTTGTCACAACTAAAAATGAGCATTTTCTAAGAAAATTTATGGTTGGGGTTAAATTGAGAGCCATTCAGATCATCCTTATTTGGGACATATTAATTGCCAAATGAGTATGGAATGGAGAAGGTGTCTTGCTGTTTGGTCTATCAAAGAGAAAATACATTTCTAGTCTGTAAATGGGAAATAGAGAGAAAGGTGAGAAAAAGCATCGACAGGTAAAATAGCTATTTTTGTGAAAACTGGGTGGGTATAAGTTGACTGTGAATCAATTGAGGTGGGAATTAGAGGCTGTTCCTAATCTTTGGTTAAGGTAGGCTCTAAAGGAGAACTCAAACTGCACTGAAAAATGACTTGTTAAAACAGGAGCAGGAAACAGCCTTTTTTCTCTCATGTATCCATAGTTTTGTTATAATAGGAGTGGCACTGAACACAAAAGAGCCTCTGTAATATTGTGACAGCTTTCTAGAAAGAAAGAGTTTATCCACAATGCAGACTTATCTTACTCATTTTAGTCTGTAAAAATAACTTTGATGCTCCAAAGACAGATTTTGTTTTCTTTTTTCCCATTTTCCCCCTTTTTTTCCCTCCATATACCTGATTATTTTCTCAGTATTTGTTGCATGCAATTGCAAATGAAGAATTTTTGGTTTAAATTCCAATTTGACAGTAAAATCAGAGAGGCAAAAGATGCCCCTCTAATGCATCATTTTGAGCTATAAAATGAAAAAAAATGAGAACATGCTAACTTGGTTCTTAATAATTATAACACTGCAATGTGATATCTGCTCATCAAATACCATTCATTATTAAAAAGGCTTTCGGTGCAGTCTGTCAAACAATTACTAAAATTATTAGACCAGTGAGTTTAATAAACTTCTATTTTGTGATAAATCCAATAGGCATAAATACTTTAAAGGTATTTATTTAATTTTATTTATTTTAAGATATTTAGTTTTGTAGAGTGGTATTAATCTGCAACTATAATTCTTTCTTGTATCTCAGTTGGTAATTGACATAGACCAATATGAAAAATAAGGTAAGCTGTTAAAAACTCAGTAAAAGTCTCTGTTGCCAAACAAGGATTTGAAATTTTATACTGCTGTGCATTTAGAAGTAATATCTAATTGCAGAGTAATAAAAAATGCAGTGTATGTAAATGGATATATTTTCATTGATTATCAAACTTGTCATGAAGGGGTAATAAACAAATCAGAATTTTTGATGTAAGTTGGAAGCCAGTTGGTTTAAGGCACTTCTGCTGTTCATTTCTCACGGGTCAGATTGGAGGAAGAAGAATGGAGTGTGTTTCGTAGGATGGATGTAATTTTTAGTGACAACTGTGCGTTGGCAGCGAGGGGTGAATACGGGCAGCCCTGAGACGCAGCTGTGCCAAGGCACCAGTTCTGTGGAGTAGCGGTGTGTGCCTCGCAGTCCCTGCCTGCATGAGGGACTGGCCATGCAGGGTGGGCATGGGGGTCCTCATGCCAAATACTTAATGGCAGAGGTCCCAGCGCAGCAGAGAGAGAGGTGAGCCCTGTGGCACGGCCACAGCAGCCGCCGCCGGTTGCTGTATGCAGGGCAGCACACCAGCACAGGGGCTCGCCGGGAAGAAGTAGTCCGGCAGCTGTCTTTTTTTCTTCTTTTTTTTTTTAATTTTCCCCTTCACTGAATATAATTTTTAATCATCTCTAATAATGCATTTGTCTGCTCGCGTTTGGGAACTCTGCTTTCTGGTACCCGTAAGTGAATGCCTCTTGGCCTGATGCATTGAAAAGTTGAGCTGTGGTTTCCAGATGCGTGTTCACGTCTTTAATGAAGGTTTTCTTTTTTGTTTGGCGCAGGGCCGTATCTGCAGAAAAGCTGGCAAATCAAAAAAGTCATTCAGTCGAAAGGAAGCTGAAGCAACATTTAAGAGTTTGGTGAAGACCCATGAAAAATATGGGTGGGTCACCCCGCCCGTCTCTGATGGCTGATGTTAGCAACCTGCACTTGACAAAAATGCTGAAAAAAAGTACTGTGACATCTCCTCAGTGCTGTACACCGCCCATCCTTTTCTACTTCAGCTTCAGTTACATACCATGAATGTCAAGGAGACATCTAAGTTATTTATGAACAGATGTGTTTACAGAGAGAGAGAAAAAAAAATTGCTGTGTAGGATTATGTTTCAAGACTGGAGAATGGTCATCATTGAAGTCACTTGAGCGGATGCTGAAATTGCGTCATTTGCCCCCATACAGCCCACATTGTCTTCAGCTTCTTTCCATGACAGCAGCACCAAACAGCAGTACTGGAAAGTCTATCCATTACTGCTCAGTTCATTTAAATGTAAATGAAACAGTTAATATTTAATAGGGAAGCAGTGCATTGCAGGTACATGTTTGCTGTGCTGTTTATCTTTGTCTCCTAGCAGGTCAACATAACTTGAAGATTTGTCTTTATGTGGAACTGTGGTCTGCTGTGACTAAATTTAGACCTCATTTGTGCTCTATATATGACCTTTAATTCATAAATGAAACCAGAATTAAAATGCTGAAAGGTCCTAGTGTTGAAAAATTATTAAGTGGAATCACCCAACCGGTTACAATGTGCTCTCTGTGCTGATATTGTGATGTGCTGTTCAGAAATAAACCAGTGCAGTTAGCTGAAGGTTAGGTGGTTTTTTAAAACACATACACACCAGGGCTCGAAGGGGTTGGTTGGTGGTAGCAGAACAATTATTACCCTGCCAGTACCTTCTGCAGTAGCATGTGGCCTGTCAGTTCTTCAAAACAGCAAAACAAACAAATGGAAATGGACAAAGCAACCTTAAAATTTTATCTGTTTAATTTTGAAATGATATGCCAGTAACAGTAAAAATTTTCAAGTCAAATGGAACATGGTTTGTAAGATGATTTGCATGACTGGAATTTTTCTTTTTTATTTTCACTCAATAGACATTGTATGTACTTAGAGCCCAGTATCTGAGAAAACCCATTGATGTATATAAATGTCCTATTATTTAATCATTAAAATTTAAGTTTTCTGGTAAACAAATTGAAAAAAAAAAAACTTTCTAAGGGACTCCATAAAAGCTGAAGGTAATGTTAAGAATGGTATAGAAAAGTATTAAAAAATGTGGATTCCGAATGGAAAATCGTATTGGACACGTGCTGAATAAAATCACCAGTATCGTTTCTGTTGCCTCAGGAATTCAATCATTTTGGTCAGCTCTTGTATTTAAAGTTACAGGTTTTCTTTTGTGAGATTCTAAGCACCATATAGATATATCTGTTGTGATACTTTAATTGAAAGTAGGACAGTATCGATTGTAAGACTGATTTGGAGGAGAAGAGCAGTGTGTGTTTGGAAACACCATTGTATAGCTAACACGAGAACAAATCAAAATGGTTTACCAGTTTCTGTTTGTATTACAGCAACAGTGGGGACTGTAGGGAGTTTGGGGGTCGGGAGTTCGATTTAAAACTACACACAGCATAGAAGAAAAAAAGAGTCACAAAGGACAATGGAGTTCAAACACAAGTGAAGAAGCAGCAGAGCAGATATTCGTGCAGTACTAGTACAAAACCACTACTCAGTTAACCTACCAATACTTTGTCAGCTAGATACAGAGAAAAATAATCAAAGCCTTCACGAAAACGAATATGCAAGTCAGAGACACTCAGGTTTGTGGACATACCTGATTTCTTGCACTTCTTATCTCCCATCAGTAGTCTCTTCTCATTCTCCTCTGATCATTTGTGGTGCCCACCTGGTGTGCTTTCACTCAGTTATAAAGGGAAATGCTTTGTACCACAAATCTACCCAGATCTTGCTGTCATTTATCTCACCCTTTTATACAGGGAGACAATGCTATAATCTGTATATATATACTGTTCCCCTCAAACAGCACATCAGTTCTGTACATCCAGCACCAGAGTGTGTCTTTTGAGTGAGAAATAGCATTTCAAGTAATTTACTTACTCGATTTTTATAAACTTTTTTTTTTTATCCCTTATGAAAGAGGAAACTAGTATGTTTAGTTAAGCATCAAATAATTTGCAATTCCTAGTGTGACTCCCTGGGGAACAAAGAGAGTGATCTAGCACTGGAAAGCATAAGGTTTGTTATTTCCTTTTGGAAGAGCTCTTCTCTCATCAGCACAGTGAAATTATGTTAAAACCAGCATGAAGGTGTGGTAAGTCTTTAGGGGGAATTATTTCTTTTTCTGCTGTTTTTTAACCTGTCTCTTTTTTCTGTCAGTGGGTTATTTTAAATCTTCCTGAGAACCATATCTTTAATATTTAATTAAAGGGTTAGCTAAAAGGAACGTAGTGGGTGGATTGCTACCACTTCCCTCAAACCTACTTATTATGTGTCTTCTTAAGTGTGCTTTAAATAGTTAGAGCAAACATCATCGCTAAAAATCACAGTTACTTTCTGGCTGTAGGAGGTTCTCTGCATCACTCAGCGTCTTGGAGCAGTAGGAGAGGCAAATCAAAAAATCTGGAGTGCTTTGAAGCAGTAGCAGAAGGGGAGCAGAACGCGTGTGATGATAAGCTGGGGCAACAAATCATGCAAGGAAGAAAGAAGGCAAAGTACACTGCATGAACTAGGGCAGGATGAAGTTCCTGCTGCACCAAAAATAATACTGCTCCTATTGAAAAGACGATGGCTTATGGCAGGAGCAGCCTGTTCTTGGGGGGGTGCAGGAAAAAGGGGACAGCAGGGAGTGCAGAAGCATTGTGCTTCTGAGAAGGGAGGGAGGGAGATGGCTAGGAATGTGGTTAATTAAGAGATCTATAAAGAGGGTTGATCTATTTTAGGGAAAATTAGTTCATGGTTTTTGTCGTAACTGTATGCTAGACAGGTTCTACTTTCTTTGCAACAGACAAGCCTAAAATAAGTGAAGGAGAAAATTGGGAAAGGTGTATGAGAGGAAGGAAGAGAGGAAGATCTGAGAGAGAGAGAGAGAAGTATGGGCTAAAGAAGGTATAACTGGACAGGTAAAACACAGGACAAAAAAAGGCTGATGATGGAAGGGTATAAAATGAGGGGTCAGAGGAGAACAGCACAGCACCAGAAAAAGCAGTTTAGGTAGGACCTACTGTAGGAACTGATTGCAGAGCTGCTTTGGGTGCCTTTCTCTTGAGGGAGATACAATAAAAGAGATCCTATAATGTCCTTTTGGTTTGTATCACAGAAAGTGAGAAGTACTTCCTCCTTTTTCTGTCCTCTTTCTGGCAGCTCAGAGGAAGGATGCTAGGATTTGGAGCTGTGGTGCAGAACTCAAATCAGGCCATCACCTCGCTTCTGTGACTGAGAAATAAAGCCAAGTGTCATTCCCAAATCCTAAATTCAAGGAGGCCAAAATTAAAACAGATTGGACAGTCATCTGCTCGGTCAGAGTTCCTCAGTATCAGAGAAGTGGGAGGATTTTTTTTGCAGACAGTAAACGTCAATATTCCCCATTTATCCAATCAAAAATCTCTTTAGGACTTCTTGTAAAATTAGCAGTCAGTACGGTTCCTCCAACTCTCATTAGACCCATTTTATCAGGAACGTTATTTTCCATCTGCTGTCCCCAGAACAGATGATTAATTTGAAACTAGCATCTGGGGAGGTGTGAAGCTGTATTGGGAACTTACTTTCAGGCTTCTTTAGAATATTTCCTTTTGGAGTACCTTCTTTGAGCCTGAAAAAGCTACTTGACTGAATATAGGCATTGAACAAAGAATGATAAAGGAAGAAAACTCTCTCTAAATACCTAAATGCTGAAAGATTTCCACAAAGAACAGAACTGATGATTTATACAGGGGTATATTTTTGTGTCATTAGAAATTGGTCCTAAAAGTTCAACTCACTCATCAGTCAAAAAGACCTCTTGAACTTGCATTGTTTTCTTTCTCAAACACAGCATGTCTCCTTCATTCCAGCCTAAACTTCAGTCCTGAGCCCAGAGAAAAATCGTAGGCATGGTCTGTTTATTTGTGCTATGACACTGTATTATATTTTTTAAAAGACTTACTTCATTATCCTTGTCCAAAGCCGTACCTAAGATCCTAAAACTAAACTTTTTGCCTAAATAGCAGGGTTGGGAAAAGCCTTTCTAGTATAACAAATACATGTGATATGACAATGTAATATATATATTCCTTTAGAAAACTCATTTAGAAAGACATTCAGAATCACAACTGTCAGCCAGTGACAGCTGTGATGGCCAGTGCTCTGATGTGTGTGCACTTTCCATTCCACAGGAACTTGCAATAGAGAGAAATCTATTCTTGATAGGCTGACTGTACAGAGAAAAATATCACAGAACTGAATAGCTTTGGGATTTAAATCTCTCAGTTTTCTTCAGCACATTTTAATTCATTTTTTTTTTCCAAGATTTTCAGACACCCACATGGAGCCACAGTGTCTTCATTTTACACTGGGAGTATGACCAGCATGGTTGCTTACGTGACTCCAGTAAGGTGGTCTATTACAAACACACTTCTTGTTGAAGTTTTTAGAGGATAACTATCTTCCAGCTGAATGCCTGGGTGTGGAGCTTGGCGGATGTACTGAGGATTTACTTGGTAGTGTTATGTGGGCAGATGTGACGCATTTATAGGCATCCCAAAGCTTAGCTGAAATTACATGGGGAAGAATTTGCATGGAGTCAGTGTGAAAAGTTTGTCTCTTCCATGCAGTAGGTAACTTCTGGTGGAGAAGGTTCCTCTCAAACTGTACTATGATCTATATAGTAGAATTAAGCGGGCCAACCTGCTGGTACAATATAATTTTCCAGTTATGTTTTCCCTCTCTGACAAGCACCAATCTATGTCTGCTACAGACCTTGCATGTTAGAAGATGATCAGTAATGATGCTGAAGTAAGACTTCTGGATATGTATCTTCTCTAGCCTTCCCAGTGAATTCCTGAGGGGAAGATTTAGCCCTGATCTAAGTGAATGAGAGAGACGGAGAGGACTGTGCACAAGCACTGAGAGCATGTGCTGCCCTGCAAAATGCCGGCTTTGGGAGGATGGGGGCAACAAGCCTCTGAGCTTACCTAGGCAATGTGCATCCTGTCTTGTTTTCATCAAATACAGACCTCACAAATACTTTACAAACATGCATATTGCTTGGATTAAATCAAAGGGTTCAGTACACCTCTGACCTGAGTTCTTGTTTGCAAAGCAGATGGGTTACTAAATACACACTGTGGGGTTTTGTGTAAGTTAGCAACACATTTAAAGTTTTGCTTTGCTGGCTCTGAAGAATAAAGTGGCTGTCAAACTAGGTCTGAGGACAAGTAGGTTGGAAGTGAGTCACATGCTATTATCAGAACAGTTGGACTGGAGAAGTGGTTTCATCCTTACATCAGAGGATAGAGGTGAGGTACTGCAGTGAGAGCCACCAGAAGGACATTACATGAAGTTTTACAGACAACCTGCCTGTGTTATGTGTATCTATGTGTGTATTGCATATTACTTAATTGAATCCTCTTAAATGTATGTTGCTCTTCTTTGTAAATTTTACCCCTTTCATATCACTTCAAAGTTTTGCTGACATGCTAAGAAAACATTAAGCGAGTCATGTAAATTTACGTTTAAAGCCTTCATTTCAATCTGGAAGCATGCAAATGCCATGCTGACACCTGTCAAATTTCACCAGTAGCTTCCTCACAGAAGTCATGGACAAATCAGTGATGACGGTAGTTAAAACAAAAATAGAAACTCCGTAATTTGGATGTTTGACTTAGTCTTTTCCCTGATTACTTTGTCTTTCAGTTTGACTGACTGCAGATGAGAATGTCAAGCTAACAGCAGCAAAACTGTCATAGTGCTGTTTATTTATAACAGTTCCTTTTGTTCATGCTGCTAAATAAGGTGGCAATAAGTATTCATTGCAGTTGTGTTTCACCAAATAGGAATTCAGAGATAACTCCTCACACTCAGAAAACTTTGCATTTTATACTTAGTGTTTGCCACCACACACAGCATTTGTTATCTTTTGCTGTCAAATATTCTTGTATTTTCTTATTCAGCGACCTCCTGTGTTTTAAATTATTTGTGGTTAACTAACAGAGACATGCCAAGTATGTTGCAGGTCCTCTTGGCAAAATCAGTGAAATGTAACTGAACCAAATCTTGTTGCCTAGGTGATTTAGAGGAGTTCTCCACTTGCCAGTTGCATTATGGAGATCCGCAAACTTTTACTAAATATTCCCCTTCTGAACTTCCTCAACAAAACTAAGACTTCAAATTCAGCACAAAATCCATGCTGATATGGATTAGCATGTGTGTCAGGAACGAAAACAGATCATCCTTATGAGAAATTTAAACCATTTCTTCATTAACACCAGCATCATTTAGTTCTGAAAATGCATGGAAACAATACAAGCACAAGAAATACCTTACACTGGATGGGGGGTTATTATTTAAATAAATTAATTATTTAATTTTTTATTATGTATTTTTATTTGATGGCATTTCTGACAGGGACTTTCCCCTGGAATATGTCACAGTATACTTCTTCTGCTCTGCATTTGATGTCCACATTGCTGCACAACGGATCCCAATTTGGTCAATACATGAGCTTCCCTTGCCCACCTTGTAGGGTTAAAGACTTTACAGGCAAGTATGAGTACCTGGATTTGCCTTTCCTTCCCTCCTCCCTGGTATGCTTTACGTCTTCTCTGATTGCACTTACTTTGACCCCATTTCTGAGATAAAATTGTATTGTCAAGTACCACTCCCTCACAAGGGCAGTCAGAGCACTTGGAAAAACAAAGAGATGGAACAAAGGACTCATGTATTCCAAGTGAGTAGCCCTACAGCACAGCTGGTAAGTTGCCACAGTGAATAGTGCTGTGATTCAGCTCCCTTATCCTCTGTGTTGTGCAAAATGGAGTCTTACTGGAAGTGTGGTCAGTTTGAATGTTAAGCATTGCAAGAGCAGTTTTGCTGCTCTCAGCGAGCAATAGTGGTGCCCAGCCTTAGCAGGGGTGTGCCAATAAGTGTATCTGTGTTGAGTTGCTGCTCCACTCTCCTCCACCACCAAGCAAAAAAAAAATTACCCTCGTCCTGGCCTTCTGAACAGTTACTCTACAGGCACTCACTTATTCCTGATGTATTTTAAAATTTTATATGCATTTTATTTTATATTTTAAAATGGTTTTCTATATTATATATATTAAAATATTATTTATATTAAAATATACATATATGTAAATACATAGAGGATGAACTTGGACCCAAATCAAGACTAAGGCTGAAACAGACTATTCTGGTATTCTTTCCACCATTACACCCGTAAGGTTTCCAAAAGCTGGAGTGCAACTGCTTAGATATCTTCTGCAGGACTTGAGGTATAAATAACAGCTTTATCTCAAGGTCATTTCTGCTCTTCTTTCTGTACTGGCAGTAATAAATGTAAAGGTCCCTGCCCATTGGAAATGACCTGAAGAGTCCATATATTTCTTGACATGAATTTCACTGACAGGTGACATGATCCATTCATTGCTAGCTGGAGCTATCTACAATTCATGCACCAGCTCTCAGAAAGTGACAGCTGGATGCTTCCCCAAATACCCATGGTAAATTCTTTATAGGAAAAGCACAAATGTAACTAGGCAAACTGGGGTACAAGTGGTGAGGGCCCACTGTGGTGAAGGTGGCAAAGGAGGTGGCAGAAACAGTCTCCACCAGTACAGCTGCTGACTGTGTTCCTGGAAGAGCTTACAAGTTCTTTGGAAGGAAAAGAACCAGAAGTTATTGCAGCCTCCTGAAGGAGAAGTTTCAGTTTATGCTGTTGATTTCTCTTGAAATCTTCTTTTGACAGAGAAGACCATTATTTTCTGCCAGTAAACAAAGCCAAACAAAGATGGATGAGAAGTCAAAGGTTTGACTTTTGAAAATTGAAACCTTTCGAAAAAGGTTTGACTTGGAAATTTGAAAGACTACCAAAAAATTCTTTATACCTCTTTCTCCTACAGTACTTTACATGCCCTGAGCAGCTATTCAGTTAAATATGCCTTTCCACCTTCCCAGTGTTTTCCCAAGTGATTTGGAGTACATGTGGATCATACTCAAGGAGTCTTGTCAGTGACACCATCATGGGCCAGTACAGACTCCTTCTAAATAAATATAAAAGTGCAAGTGCTGGTAGGAGGAAGAGCACTCACAACTTTTGGTGTATTCTCTCCCTCCTCAGCTAGCAAGCATCTGTAACTGCAGAGCTGTATTTGATTTCATGTGTTTTTAAGTAAGTTTTGTGCAATGTACCACCTGGAATGAGAGTGGGAAGTTGTCTTTAACAAGTAAATTGAAGTATTTGAAGTGTGTGTTTAGCTTAATGACCATAAATAAACATGCTGCAGCCTTTGTGTGGTTTAAAGTTACGATCTGCTGGATCAGGGCAATAGTAGAGACCTAATGTATGAATCTGAGAGTAGACAGACCTGGTTTATAACAAGGTCATCTCATCTCTGTCACTGAAATTAATTTCAATTTTTCAAGTGATCTGAGATTTTGCCACATGACGTATAACAATAGGTCTAATGTAATAGAGAAATTGAAGGAGCATTTTTTTCCTCAATACCTACATCCCTTTGTCCTCTAATGCTGATGATGTTAAAAAAATGGTGAAAGCTTAAGGATACCCATTAATTCATGAAAGTAAACAGCTGGCATATCCAGCTTAAACTACATGGGCAAAGCACCAAAGTTTTTTTAAACATTTGGCCAGATTTTTCTCTACGTAAGTAGAAACTAGTAAAAGGATAGGACCTCCCTGTTTCTAATTAAAAAAAAATGTCTCCAAAGGATCCTTAGGAATGTCCTTAACTTCTTAAGGAGGCTAGGTTCACACTAAGGGCAAACAGCCTTTTTTAAACAGACCTGCCTGCCACTGTATGTTACTTCCAGCTCCACAGACCTGTCCTGCCCCTGGTTCCCTGATAGACTCTGCCAAATCAGGAATGCCATTGCTCAGTAGACGGCAACACTGGCAAAGTTCAGTCAGCATCAGTAACATAAGGAGATTATCCTCTGTGATTCAAGCAACTAGTCAAAATGTAATACTTTGTAGTAAACTATTTCAAATAAATTAAGTTCTTTCAATCTGGAAGATAAGCATTTAGGTATCTTCTCTAATTGAGTCATCTGCTGGTGCCTAAGGATAAATCTACCAGATTCCCTGTGGTGAGGTAGAAATGGAGGGAGGAGAGCAGGGCAGGGTAAGGGGAGAGGAGAAGAAAGCAAAGTTAACATCAACCAACCTGCAATGTTACCAAGCTAGGTAAAGGGAGCAAATTCAGAGGATCAGCTACAAGGAAATGAATTCATCTGAGACACAGAACCTCGTGCATGTCACTCCTTCTGTACTCTCACTTTCTGTCACTCTGTCAGTAAGGCAAACATCCATAAAAGGGAATCACACAATTAAATTTCAGTTCCTAGGAAATACCTTGCCTTCCCTTCATGTACCAGTTCCTTCCTTCCTGAGCAAGGTAACATTTTGCATTGAACCTGAGAAATCACTTAAAAGGAAGTTTCACCTTTTCAGAGACAATAGCAATTAAAGAAAAACCCAAACAAAACCCCATCCATTTTATCAACACTAGTCAGAAGCACGCTTTTTACTCAAATAAAAATAACCTTTAACTTAGCGTTTAGGGACCCAGCTGTTTCAGAAAGTGGAAAGTGGCCTTGTGGAAATTGGTAAGAGTTGATGTCAACCTCAGTGTGATCCGTGTGTCATTTGGAGAATGTGATGGCTTCTCCAGGTTTCTCTGGATGCCACAGCACTGGGTGTCGCATTGAAGGATGCCAGAAGGCACCAGCACTGCCTCAGAGATGTGCACACCTGTAGGGAGCAACTGAAAAGGATAGTAATCACAGAATGGTGTGCATTGGAAGGGACCTTTAATAGGTCAGCTAGTCTAAGCCCCCTGCAATTAGCAGGGTCATCTTCAACTTGATTCAGGTTACTCAAAATCCAACCTGTCCTTCAGTGTTTCCAGGGATAGGGCATCCACAGCTTCTCTGGGCAACCTGTGCCAATGTTTCACCACCTTCATCATAAAAAAATTTCTTCATTATATCTAGTCTGAATCAACCCACTTTCAGTTCGAAGCCATTCTCCTGTGTCCTATCACTTTATGCTCTTGTGAAAAGTCCCTCTCCAGCTTTCTTGTTGATACCCTTCAGGCACTGGAAAGCTCCCCTAAGGTCTCCCTGGAGCCTCCTCTTCTCTTAGCCTTTCCTCACTGGAGAAGTGCTCCAGCCCTCTAGTCATCTTGATGGCCCTCCTCTGAACTAGCTTCAACAGGTCCACATTGTTCTTGTGCTGAGAACCCCAGAGCTGGATGCAGTACTCCAGGTGGGGGCTGACCAGAACAGAGTAGAGGTGCAGAATCACCTCTCTCACCCTGCTGGCCACGCTGCTTTTGACGCAGCCCAGTACACAATTGGCTTTTTGGGCTGTGAGCACACCTTGCCGGGTCATGTCCAGCTTTACATTCATCAAATCCTCTCAGTTTGCAGTTAGATTTTGTCTATTACTGCACCTGCTCAAAGCCGATCAAAAAGGAACCTTAGTTTTCATATTGCTACTCGTGGGGCAGCTTTGGCTACTTTAAGTTTAGTAACTTTATTGCCAGGATATTTGAAGACTCAGAACATGCTCTAGAAATATACAGGCTTTTCCTAAAAAATGACTGACAATATTTATCCTTTGTATCTCATAATCTTTCAATACTACTTGCAAATTCCAGTCCATGTTCATGACATGCAATAAAAACAACTGGGTTATGTTGCACTAGGCAAGATTTGAACCAGGCATCTGGTTTGTATTTTTGATATAATATAGAAATGTTGAGATCAGTACAAATGAATTGTCCAGCCAAATGAGAAAGTCATCTAATTCTGTATCCTGATGGCTCAGAAGGGAGAGTCAGAATCTTGTCCTGGGGATCAGAATGATTCAGGCTGGAATGGAGATGATCTCATTCAACCCCTTGCTCCAAAAAAGACCAACTGGGACGTTAGATCATATTGCTCATATCTGAATCTCAGATATGAGATGGATACCTCACCACCCCTCTGGGCAGCCTATTCCAGTGCTTAGTCACCCTCTGAGGGTTTCACCTTTTCTTCCTGTCCGACTAGAAGCATGGCTGCTAGCTCTTATCTTCTTTCATGAGAACCTCTGAGAGAGGCCTGCATTTGTGAGAAGCAAATAAAACCAGTTCAAAAAGAGAGAAAGGAATAGTTACATTTTCTCAGTTAGTGTCTTAAGGTGACATCTCAGTGTTTTAGTCTCCCGGAATCACTCACCAAGCAGAGGTCTCCCAAGACCTGCCTACAGCAGTGCCCACATCTCACCACCATGGTATTTTCCATCTAAAATGCAAGCATTTGAAGAGTTTTATCTTTTCCCTCCAGTTCTCTTTCCTTTGTATTGACTGTGGAGGGCCATTTGTCATGGTACCCTTCATTTACTTGTCTCTCATTAGGTTCTTCCTTCCTTGTTCAACTTGCCTTGTAATAGTCTCAGGTTTTTAACTAAAACAAATAACCTTATAGTCTCCACAAATTTTGTTAAATCACTGTTCACATCCCCTTTCCAAATGTCCAAGTATTTAATATGTTATACAGATCAACTGCCGAAGCCTAATGTTTTTAAACATTTTGACATTTCTGATCTCTTGCCACCCTGAAAATTGATTTCTCAGTCCTACTCTGTTTGCGCAATCATGGGCAGATTTGTAGCCATAAGAAGATTCTGCATTTTTATAGCTGCTAAGAAAGGACTTCATCCAAGTTTTTTGTGTTATTAATTACATTGTTGTCCTTTCTTTCTTTTTTTTTAATTTTTAGAATTTTTTTATTTCAAATGATCAGTTAAACCTACTTGCCAGCTGCAGGCATAATGTTTACTAACTCTTGATTCTGAGAATCACTCTGAAAGCTTTTTTTTTTAATCTGAAAAAAAAGAAGCCAACCAGAACAAACAGACACTCAGCATTTTGTGGCTCTGTAACCCTCTAGCACAGAATCAGGATTCAGTGAGAAATTAATTTTAATATGTAACAGATATTATTTTATAAATTATGTATTATTATTTATATAGGCTGTATAATGCAATATTATACACATATTTTATACAATCTATAATGTAAACAGGAAAACTGTTTACATTGTATTACATAATAAACCATAATCATTCAAAAAGGCTTCAGGGTGGCCAAATTGTGGCCTTCCAGTACATGAAGGGAAGGGAGCCTACAAGAAAGACTGAGAGCAGGACAGGATGACATGGTTTCAAACTGAAAGAGAGGTTAGGTTTTAGATATTAGGAAGAAATTCTTTACTGTGAGGGTCATGAGACATTGGAACAGGTGAACAGCCTAGAGAAGCTGTGGATGTCCCATCCCTGGAAGTGTTCAAGGCCAGGTTGGATGGAGCTCTGAGCAGCCTGGTCTAGTGAAAGGCGTCCCTGCCCACAGCAGGGTTGTTGGAAGTAGATGGTCTTTGGGATGCCTTCCAACCCAGGCCATTCCATGATTCCATGAATAATATGTGACATGGTATTATGTAATGTAATATGACATAATGTATTACCATATAATTATATCCTATATATATGTTTATATATGTAAATATATAACAACATATAGAGCATATAGTGAATGTATTATAATTTATAATATAAAATGCATATAACCAATAATCAGTAAAATTTAAAAATAATAAAGTATAAATTAAACATAAACATTTAACATAAATTTAAACCACTAAAAGTAATCTGAGTATATATATTTAATAAACATTGAATATAGGATATGCATTTCCACCATGTGTTATATACTATAACATAATTTCACTTGCAGCCATTCAGCATGAGACTTATATCCCTTCCAAACTCTTGAACACAAACCAGCTGAGCCTATTGGAACAGGCTGCTCTTTTATGTGCCATTTTGGTTTGGTACCTACTATTTTGTTCACCAGTTTGTTCTGGTACTTCCTGTCCTCACAAGAGTTCATTCATCATCATTCCCAAGCCCAGAACTGGCGTGTCTTCAACATTGTCTGCAGAGGCGGTTGCTGTTAAGAACGAACGTCGCTTGCTAGCAATGGCCTTAATTGCTCCCTTCAAGCACTAGAGAGAGCTGCTCTTGCGTGGACACATTTCCCTCAGGAGCCGGAACCAGTAAGTGCATTGGTGCTTTATCATTTTGCTCGTTCCTGGAAAGCTGCAGTTCCAGCTCTGAGCATACACACAATGCCCCAGGGACACCTTTTCCTTTTAATGTTGGATATTGGACATTCAAAATCCTTCTAACATCCCTCTGACCCACAGCCAGCTGCAATATCTTAATTTGCTTATTATTCCAAATGTTGCAGGATTCCTCTGTTTCCCAGCAGTCTTTCCCAGCTTCCTAAGTTTCAACTTGCACTCATCCTTTGCCCTCCCACTTGCCACCCCGTTCATCCCTTCTCCCTAAAGCTTCCGCTGTCTCAGAGCCTCTCCAGGGGCTTGCTGCCCATTTCACTTCTCTGCTGGGAAGCACAGAGCCCTTTGTGAAGGAAAGGAAGAAGCAGACATGCAACGTTTAAGAGCATATCCACGGCCAGGCCCCACAAGCTTTTCCCCTCTGCCAGGAAAGCGCTGCAGGGGTGCAGGGCATATTGGAAAGAGTGGTTTTTATTTGGCATTTGCACAGGTTCGGCTTGCCTACCTCTGACAAAATATTGCTCAGGTACTGTTCTCAGTATCCTGGGCTCCTCCAGACCCAGCCTACGCCCTTCAGGGGTAGGGAGACAGAGGTTTTGAACGGTTTACTGAACAAGGTGACTCCCCTCCGAAGAACACTGACATAACAGGATCTTGTGAAGCTGCTATTGCAGGCTGCATTTGCTTTGCCTTCTTTTGACAGGTTGTTTCTGGGTGTCCCTTACCTGTGGCATAATGTGAGAGCAATTTGTTGCTGGTAGCACACATCTTCCAGGCCTAAGGGAGTGAGCAGGTCCAGAGCCAGATCCAGTGATCTTCAAGCCCACTCAGGGGTCTGGAGGCAAATGGGAGGTATTGAAAAACACCCGAAAGACAACCCAGTCACTGGTCACAGCCAGCATGGCTTCATGGGGGGAAAGTCCTGCTTATCAAACCTGATTTCCTTCTATGACAAGGTAACGCACCCAGTTGATTAAGGGAAGCCAAGTGATGTAATCTTTTTGGATCTCAAGTAAAGCTTTTGAAACTGTCACAGGATCCTTCTGGACAAAATGTCCAGCACACAGCTGGATAAACACATCATGAGATGGGTGAGCAATTGGCTCACGGATCAAGCAAAGAGGGTAATAGTGAATGGGGTAACATCAGACTGGCAACCCATCACTAGTGGGGTTCCACAGGGGTCCATCTTGGGCCTTGTGCTCTTCAACATCTTCATAAATGACTTGGACGCAGGACTGGAAGGGATACTAAGCAAGTTTGCAGATGACCCAAAACTGGGAGGAGCTGTTGACTCCCTCAAAGGCAGGGAGGCCTGCAGAGAGACCTTGACAAATCAGAGGACTGGGCAATCAGCAACCATATGAAGTTCAACAAGGGAAAGTGCTGGATTCTGCACCTGGGATGGGGCAAACCTGGATGTACGTACAGACTGGGGAATGAGACGTTGGAAAGCAATGCCATGGAAAGGGATCTGGGGGTCCTGGTCGATGGCAAGTTGAATATGTCTGCAGCACCCTGGCAGCCAGGAGGGCCAACCATGTCCTGGGGGGTATCAGGCAAAGCATTGCTAGCCAGTCGAGGGAGGGCATTGTCTCACTCTGTTCTGCAGTGGTGCGGCCTCAACTTGAATATTGTGTCCAGTTTTGGGCACGACAACATAAAAAAGACATTAACCTGTTAGAGATTGTCCAAAGTAGGGTAATGAAGATGGTGAAGGGCTTTGAGGGGAAGCTGCATGAGAAGCAGTTGAGGGCACTTGGTCTGTTCAGCCTGGAGGAGACTGAGGAGAGACCTCATTGCAGTCTACAACTTCCTTGTGAGGGGAAGAGGGGCAGGCACTGATCTCTTCTCTGTGGTGACCAGTGACAGAACCTGAGGGAATGGCCTGAAATTGTGTCAGGGGAGGTTTAGGTTTGATATTAGAAAGAGGTTCCTCACCCAGAGGGTGCTTGGATGTTAGAACAGGCTCCCAAGGGAAGTGATCACAGCACCAAGCTTGACAGAGTTCAAGAAACATTTGGCATTTGGACAATGCTCTCAGGCACATGGTGTGATTCTTGGGGATGGCATGGAGTTGGACTTGATGATTTTTGTGGGTCCCTTCCAACTTGGCATATTCTGTGATTCTGTGAAATTTCTTCACTGAAAGAGTTGTCAAACATTGGAAAGAGCTGCCCAGGGAAGTGGTGGAGTCACTGTCCCTGGAAGCGTTCAAAAAGTATGTGAATGTAGCACCTGGGGATATGGTTTAGTGGTGAACACAGTGGAGCTTACGTTGACAGCTGGACTCAATGATCTTAGTCGTCTTTTCCAACTTGAATGATTTCATGATTCTATGAAAGGGTCAGCTGTCTTTTTTTTTTTTTTTTTTTTTTTTTGCCACATTTTGCTGCATGCCCTCCTTGCAGGAGCAGGTTAAGCACTGGAGCAGCTGCCCAGCAAGACAGTGGACTGTCTGCCCTGGGACATTCACAAGATGCACCTGGACTGTGAAGAAACAGGGAAGTTGGCACTTCATGGTGCAGGGGACTCACTGCACAACCTCCCCAAGTCCCTTCCAACCCAATCAGTTCTACTCTTTCCATGGTCCCACACACTTGGTTTAGAGGACAGAGTTGATTTGAAACACAGCCTTTCTTGCCTCAGAGCACAGCCCGGAAATTAATCTAGAGAGATGGAAAATGACATCATTTTTTGTAGAACACTTGCATGCTACAAAGAATATATCAAGAAAATACCCTGTTTCATTATGTTTACCTTTTCAGATTAAATCTGATTTAATGTGCTTTTCTATAAACTTCAGGAAAGAATTGGGCTGAGTTCAGGTCTCCTTTCAATGTAGTTCACAGAGGTCAACAGCATTACCCTGTTATCGCAGCATTGTACCAAGGCAACCTGGAGTACAAAATGTTAATGTTATTCCCTGTGCTCAGACTCACCATTTGTATTACATTATCCCTCGTATTTCTTCTCCAAGGGAACAGCACAGTCTCTGTAATAGCATGATCAGAGGTCTCGTATTATTTTAACCTGGCAAATACTTTTGTATGACATCAGTTCTTAACAAAGCATGTCACTTCCATGATCTGTTGCAATTTGTCATAGGAAAACATTAAAGAGTTAGTTCTTACTTGAGGGTTTTGAGTGAAGTATTACGTGAGTTTTCTCAAACACTGGATGTAGATCCAAATCCTATTTGGACGTGAAAAGCAGAATAACTGGATTCTCCATAGGAAGCAAATAAATTGTTCATCAGTTGTGATATCTGCTTTTGTTATTTGACACACTTTTCCTAGGTTTTTCTTTATCTCACTTTTTTTTTTCCAGTGTTGCTTGAAAAGGCTTTGCTTAAAAAAAAAAAAACATCAAACAACTTTTTTATCAGAAAGAAAAGATTGGCTAATACCAGAAGCCATTCAGTTAAACACTGAAGTAACATCCAGAGGGAATTAAGGTTCAGTTGGCTTAATGTTGTCTCCAACTGACTTTAAGACGTTCTAGAGCATCAGAAATATCTCCATGGGATAGGATGACCTTCTGTGGGACATACTGGGAGCCCATCAGCACATGCACGCATTACTTCTCTTCACAGAACATTTCTTTTTGAGATGGTCTCATAAGCCATTTAGAACAAAGCAAACCACTTGCCTGCTATCAACACCTCCCCCTAGTATTTCTTCCCTAGTGAGGAACTTCCCAACTTCCTTGGAACATACTGTAGTCCCACCAGGACGAGTGTCTCACAGGTATCATTCCATTCATATTGTCACTTCCTTTTTGAGACAACAGAGAAACTGAATCTCCTGCACCCCCTGATTTTGCCACATACCAATTAGCACTGTCTTAACATACCCTCCTGGTCAAAGTTCAGGCCTGGGCACAGTACTAGGCTGGGGCCTATTTGGGTGGGTGGCCATCTCTTGGCCAAAGGTAAAGGGAGCGTGGGTTTTCCTGTGCTGTCCAGTAACCAGATAATCCTGCCCTAATATAATTTTTTTATTTTTCTTTTAGGAAATGAAAATGTTCTAAAACTGCTCAGATATGCCCTTTTCTATCTGAAATTCACAGTCATTATGTACAACTCATCCTCTGCCTCCAGAGACAATGTAACATTTACAGCTGAACATATGACTTAATGGAAATGGGAACAACTCAGATCTGTAGATACCTCACATTACTCATGTACTGCAGTGGTTTTCAGCCAGGAATACAGTATTTTGAAACACAGGACACAATTCAGCAGCCTTGTACCTTCTGTAGTGTTCATTAAGTAACAGTGTGGCATAGTGGTACAAAATGCCAAGGTGGAGGGAGGCTTGTTTCTGCTACAGCAATCTAACATTAACAACTTCATCAGCAGTTTCAACTCTTTTATGCTCTTATCTATGATACAGCTGAATTAACAATGAAGTTATTCCTACCTCATTTGGGTAGATTCCACTGAACTAACTAGAATTACAGAAAATGAAAAGCACTAGCAATAATAATCTGCTGAACATAGTCAGCAGGGGATCCAGTAACTGTGTTGTTAGACCATTACAGGCTGGTTTAACTCGAGTCAGACATGTACGTGTGCTTCCATATTAGCTAAATGCAATACTTCCATGTCTGGGTAGCCAGAAGGTGTACTAAGCAAAAGACTCTTGGGGGTCTGTGGTTGTCTGTACATCACTGAAATCACCCAGGAAGTTATCCTAGAATCAGAAAAAGACTAAGGTTTTAATCCGCTATGGAGGTGAGTTAGTCCAACTCCCTCTTCAAAGCAGAGCCTGCTTCCCGCCTAGATCAGCTTGCTCAGCGCCTCACTCAGACAAGTTTTGAAGATCTCTCTGGGCCACTGGCCACAGTGCTCAGCTCTTTTTGTGGGGAATAGTTTTTTCCTTATGTCCCACTGGAGTCTCCCTTGCCGCATCTTTGTATCCTTTGCTGTGAGTCCCATCACTTTGCCCTGAAAAGTAGCTTTGCCTTTTCTAAGCCACCTGTTATTTAGTGGAAGAGAGTAATTAGATGTCACCTACCACTTCTTCTCCAGGCTCAACTAACCCATTTCTCCCAACCCCTTCTCGCAGGCCATGTGATCCAGCCTCCTAGCCACATCAGTGATCCTTCACTGTGGACTTTTAAACAATAAAAGGACTCATAAAAAATACTGTAAACTTTTTCTGTTTGCTAAAGTAAGTATAAAAGAATACATAGATATAAGGAAGAAATACGTGCAAAATGAAATTCAACTTCGCAAGAGAATCTCAGGATAACAAGATATCATTCTCTGCACCTTGTTGAATGGCCCAAAGAAAACACTGATAAATACATTAAAGAAAAAAGTTTCGGCAGATGATTTTAAGCTGAATTACTTGTTATTTCTTTTGAATATGTGTTCTCTATACAGTAATTAATGTATCTAAACCGATGACCCGGCCCTTTAAAAAGAAAAAGAGACTGTTCATGCACATAATATCAATGAAAAAAAGGTCTCAGGGACAAGAGCAAGAACAGAGTAATGAAGTAAGTTGCACCTAACAAAATAAATTAGACATCTTCAAATTAGACAAGCCTGATAAACATCATCTAAGGATACCCAGAGAACTGGCTTTCACTGTCCCAGAAGCAGTCATCTGAGAAACTGAGTTACAGGAGATTAGAAAAGAGCAGATGTCTTTAAAAGGCTGAGATGCTCGGAAATAATGGGACAATCAGATTAACTTCAATGTTGTCAATCTGCCACCTTTCACAAGCTCTAAATTATTTTCACCAATAAAAAATATAAATCCAGATAACCTAAGCTGATTTTGCAGCAACCAACTTAAATTCTGCTGTACCCCACCATGAAATATATCACTAAGGTTTAAAAGAACAATATTTCTAAGGTGAAGACCATTTCAGATCAGCTGAGTGCACTTGCCTCTCTACACTCAGATTCAGAGCTATGAAATAAGATATAGAAACATATAAAAAATAAGCATACTATAAACTCCCCTATGCAAATGACAAGTTTAAAAACCAGAACAGACTGACTGAAACTGCAAAACTCTAGATGGAATTAAAACATCCATAGGAGCAATTAAAGCTACAGAAGAGAAGTAGGAATGTCCAACCCTTTTCAAAAATGGGGGGTTGGTTTCTCTTTGTTCTTGTACACAGTCATTCAAGAAGTTGTCAGCTCACTGTTTAAGTGGATTCTTGCTTAAATCCTATAAGCACTAAGAATCACAGAATGGTTTGGGTTGGAAGGGACCTTAAAGATCATCTACTTCAAATGCCCCTTCCAAGGGCAGGGGTACCTTCCAGTAGACCAGGTTGATCAAAGCCCTGTCCAACCTGGCCTTGAACACTTCCAGGGACGGGAATCCACAACTTCTCTGGGAAACCTGTTCCTGTGCCTCACCACCCTCACAGTGAGGAATTTTTTTCTAATATCCAATCTAAACCCACCATCTCTCAATTTGAAGCCATTCCTGCTTGTCCTATTACTACATGCCCTTATAAAAAGTCCCTCTTCAAGCCCTCTTTAGGTACTGGAAGGTGCTCTAAGGTCTCCATGAAGCTTTCTCTTCCCCAGGTTGAACAACCCCAGCTCTCTCTGCCTCTGTTCATAGGAGAGGTGCTCCAGCCCTCTGATCATTTTCATGGCCCTCCTCTGGACTCACTCCAACAAGTTCACGTCCTTCTTGTGTTGGGGGCCCCAGAGCTGGATGCAGAACTCCAGGTGGGGTCTCACAAGAGCAGAGTAGCGGGGGAGAATCACCTCCCTCGACCCGCTGGTCACATTAAAGACAGAAGAAGGTTTCTTCAGAAAAGGTGGAGATCTGATTGCGGGCCAGTAACATGCAGTTCTGGGAGAAGGTGAAAGTTCAAATATCTCCTCTTTCTCCTCTCCTTTTTTAGAGAGGTTTTTCATCAGTGATAGGTACCCTGTTGCAAACAGACACCTGTTAGAATTACAAGGGCCTTACACCGAATGGTGCTCAAACTCTGGCCACAATGGCCATCCAGAGGCCTCAGCAACAGACCAAACCTAAGAAAACATATCTTCACCCATCCCTCTATCATAGTTATCCTTTCAATTAGTAATTTTTTTTCTACGTTGGATTCAACCCTCCTTTGGATCAGAAACTCCATTACCTGAAATCCTAACCTGCAGGTTTAAGAGGATTTCAAGCTATGGTAAAGAACTTCCCATGGGAAACCTAGACAAGACCTCAGAGGTGGGGATGAGCAGCAGTTTGCACTGCTGCGTCACCAGTACTCTGATAGTGTCCCCAGGAGTGGATCCATTATACACCAACCCAGACAGCAGGATTCAATGCACTTCAGCACTCCTTCCCTGCAGGACATATGTGCGTAGGCAGTGGACAAAGCTTGGTGCTTCAGGCTGTTTCTTTTTGTACCATGATGCAGTTTCTGCCCTTTGAGTCCCTTCTGTACTGCCAGCAGAGTTAAGAAACATGTTGTCTGCCTCCATAGCCCGAATTCCTAGAAAAACATAAGTATTGGTTCACTGAGGCATTCCTATAAGCTGCAGTCCTCTTCCACATGAAGCAGTTTGTATTTTTGGTCCAAAAAGAAGGTACATATTTTTGCATTAAAGACCATCCCATATTAAACATGATATTTTTAAAATCACCATTCAAAGTACTTCACATTACCATCACGAGTGTGTCACCATATAAAAAGCCCTTAAGCAATGATTACTGAAAAATCTTAGCGTTTTCTTTTTTTCTTAATTCATGGGATCTTTGCACAGAGCTAGTTGTGTCTTCTTGTTTGGTAAATCTGCACATTTTGCACAGCTGCACATATTTTATTTTTTTTTTAAACATCAAGGGAAAGGCAATTTGAAAAATTAGGGTATGAAAATTAAGTTACAAGGCAGAGAAACCCACCAAGATTATTCTAGACTAAATACAGTGGCATAAACTTCTTGAAATTCAAAACTATCATGAAGCAGCCAGGGAGTTAAGGGTGGTAGTTATTTCCCTCCATTTGTTGCTTGTGAGACTGTATCTGCAGTATTGAGTCCAGTCTGGGTTCCCCATTAGAAGATCTGCCAACAAACTGGAGAGGCCCACCAAGATGCTTAGGAAGCCCAGTGTATGACCAGTGAGGAGGGCAAGAGACAGCTGGGTTTGGGTAGCTGAGAGAGAAGACTGTTAGGGGGGTTTCATCTGCTCTCCTCAGCACTCAGCACTGGTTGCAGAGAAGATGGAGCCAAACTGTTCTCAAGGGTACATAGTGGTAGGGCAAGAGGCAACTGGCAGCAGTTGCAGCAGGGAATACTCCATCTGGACATATGGAAGAATTTCTTCCCCAGGAGAACGGTTAAGGATAAGCTTGTCCAGAGCAGTGGTTGAAGTGCCATCCTCAAAAGACTTTTAAGGCTGATCTGGACAAAACTAGGAACAAACTGGCCTAGCCTTGAACTTAGCCCTGCTTTGAGGAGTTTGGATTAGGTGACCTCCAAAGGCCCCTTCCAACCTAAATCCTTCTGGTTTCTGTGCTTTTATAATCAGAAAAACTCTCAGTGACTGTCTCCTGATGCGCTCTCTGTCCTCAGCTGCTCTGTCTTGTAGGTCTTCATCTACAAGCTCAGACTGCATCACTTCTCAGTGGCAAGTGTCTGGAACCTACAAAACTGCCTAATTAAACATACATTCCTGCAACATTTCAAAAACAGCTGCTGAGAACCATCCTTCAGTTAGCTCACCTTGAGTCATTTGAGTTACCCACCACCTGGCTTTACATGCCATGCCTCTGCATCCAGCACCAGGGGTGTTACTGAACAGCTTCTGCCCTGTCCTCCCTTACTTCTTTTTCTTTGGGTTTCTTTGGTGAAGAAACTAACCAAATGCTGATATATTAGCAAGTGGGTTTTAAAAGAATTTTAGGAAACTTTAATTATGCTAGTTGTCATTACATTTGTATTTCTTATTTACCATGTTACAACAGTGTTAAGTTCACAGTGCTGTTCGCTACCATGCAGGACCTGGAATTTCGTTCCCCAGGAGATTTTGCCTTTGTAAAAATTCAGATGGTGGAGAATGAAGAGAAAATGCAAAGTTTCCTGCAGGGGTAAAATGGCTTTAAAAATCTCTTGGAACAACTGAAACAGATGTTTTTACAATTTCAGGCTGTTTCCAACTCCCTCTTCACTGCCCTAAAGTATCCAGTTGAAAATATGGACACACAGCTGGACAGTGTACCAGAACAACAGCTGGTCAAGGAGACATTCAGATCTACAAGGCCAGGAAATCCCGGTAACACAATGTTCAGGGTATCACCTTGTTGCACAAGTTAGTTGGTGAATTTGAAGCCTAAAAAGCCACAGAAAATAGGAGTTTAGGGGGTGGTTCTCAGATAGATAGTTTTGTAGGTTCATGAGTCCTGGAAAAGATTCAGGGGAGGCTGCCAGAAGTCTGATTTTTGTGTTCCTAAGGACACTTTTTTCCCCTCCCATAAGCTGGTATTTTCCAGTCAACAGGCATTCTGTAAGAGCATTTTGTGGACAGATATTTAATTATTTAAATATTAGAAATAAAATGCTCTTTGGTGCTCAGTCATCCTGCTCATCAGCATTTTGACATGAAATCCCTCTCCCATGACCTAGTCATAATGACACAACTAGCTCAGGGTCCCTTCAGACTGGCCAAGGACTTGCAGACTTCCAGAAAACTAACTGAGGTGGGATACAATTCAATCTGGTAGCTACTGGTTTAGGTCCAACTAAAAAAAAGAACTGCAGAAGGACCTTACAAGACTGAGCAACTGGATGATAAAACAGCAAATGAAACAAATGAAACTCAATGCAGATAAAAGTGATTAATGTGGGGAAAAATAATGTTAGCATCATATGTAAAACAACAGGTTCTCAATTGCCACTCGGAACATAATAATGAGTTTATGACAGGCAATTCCACTGAAACATCAGCTTGATATTTAGTAGCATTAAAAAACATCAACCAGAGGACTTGGAGGACAGAACAGCGAGCACACACTTCCACAAATGCCACATCCTAAGCATCATGTGCAGTTCTGGTTCCTCTCCCTGGAAGAGGACATAAAAACTGAGAAAGCTCAGAAACACGTGGTAAAGATCATGAAAAGTTTGAAGTAATCTCCATAGAGGGAACAAAAAGGTAAGCTAGGACCCTCCAGCCTGGAAAAAAGATGACTGGTAAGGGATATGGCAGAAGATAATAAAACCACGAGTGTCCTGACCAAGCTAGTCAGCAATCAGTTGCTTGTTGTCAGTTTCAATGCAAGAAATGGGGATCACTGAACAAAACTATCAGGAGCTAAAATAATACTTCATACGACAGGTAGGATTTTCAGGATCCCCGTGATAGGACGTTATGAGTTCTTAAAGTTCACTTGGTCTCGAGGAGCAAATTAATAGAGGAGAAATACACAAGCGACCATTAAACCCAAAACCTTCATCTCTGGTCCAACAAGTCCCTGAGGTCTGGAAGAATATTCTGGGCAAGGACTGTTGTACATTTACCCCATTCTTACATAAAGTGGCCCATTGTTTTGGCCACTGTTCATATCTGTTCTCCCTGTGAGAACAGGCAAGAGTCCATTGCTAACATACCTGAAAGCCTTAGAGCTACACAAAAAGAGTAATTTCAAAGGATGACAAACAGAAAATGGGAAGAGGCAAAACAACAGAAATATAAGGAGGTACTAAGGTGAGGTAGGAGTGTACAGGCACATTCCCAAGTGATGGTTCAGTGACAAAGTGCCTGGAATTACCCATCCTGCCAAAGCCACACACAGATAACTCTTTCAAAGAAAAAATTTGGCTACACAGGCAAACACTTATGTAGCCAACCGTTTGCTTAAATTGTAACTAAATAGAAATACCAAGCAAGACACTTAAAATTGTAACTTGAGTAGCCACACCCTAAAAAGAAAACCAGATTTTGGTCAAAAACAGTATTAAGATTTAAGAAACACAGAGCAACAAATTAAATAATAATTAAATACAACCATGTATTTGGTACATGGATGAGTGGCAGATGTGCAAAATCCACCTGGAGGGGAAAAGGTGCAGGGTACATACCTAGGTGAGCATTTGATGCAGCAAGGTACATGCAGTGTGGGTCCCTCCAAAAGGGACCTGTGCTGGGCATGGGTAGCGTGGTGCCTCCCACCCCTGTGCCAGCTGCAGATCACCCTGCAACACGTGCCAACAAACCTTCCTGAGCACCAGCTGTGATGCTGACTGGCAAGAACATGCAGTGGCGCGAGCATGCCAGCCAACTTTATTGGGACATTTGTTGAGGATAACAGAACTGCTGTTGTATCCGCGCCGCTTTGCTGGGGGTTGTTTACAAGACTTGTCCTGGAGGGAGAGAGTGGGGAGAGACAGTGTGCAGAGTTCAGCTCTGGCAGCAATGCAGCACGAGCACGCCACTGATTGTTTTTTGGGCTGGAGTTTTCCCACTGGAAGAAAGAAATGCACTGATTTCCCTTGGCTGCAGCTTCGAAAAGGGGTTGTTACATGCGCTACATTGCTTTCTTTTAATGTTAAATCTAAATTTGAAATTCATAGGCAGGAATTTTTCAAGGTGTCTGTATACTTTGAGAAGCCTCACTGACATTTAAAAGGATTAGACATTTAAGAAAAAAAAAAAAATACCATAGCCTAGTGCCACTGGGATGATTTAACTTTGCAGTAAACTAAAGTAAGAAAATTCTAACAAATTTCCAAAAGTAACAAATTACTAACATTAGGTAAACGTTGAAGAAAAGCATTCCATGTGCATTCCCTCTTTATCTTTCTAGGTTTTTCAGTCAACAGAGTTTCTAGCTGTTCCTGAGGACATCTCTGAGCAGAACATCATCAGACTATTCATTTAGAAGCAAGAGTTTTTTTCAATTTTCCCCTCTATCACAGATAAACCCCCCTGCCATCAGTGCACCAGTTTAGAAACATCCTGTGTTTCTAAAAACCAGTGATGTTACCTAGAGAAATCTCACAACATTTAACAGGGACTACTTACAAGGATGGACTGCATAATAACATTAAACTTAAGACTTTTGCATTTTCAGACTTACCACGACTACACATCACTTCTGTCTTCCTTTTAAATTATTTTCAGCAATCCACATTCAAAATCACCAGAGCAGAAATTCGGCCACCTGAGCATCAGACTCGCAGTAGTACAGAGCTCAGCAGAGACAGACAAACAAAACACACTCCATTTCATCAGGCTCCCAACCTGTGAAGCTAGGACAGTGTTTTCAGCCACTACCCAGACAGTTCTGGGCATCTTCCTTTCTGGCTATCAAGGTAAGAGTAACTGGGACAGGGCAACTGGTGCAAGCAAACTCACACTATTAAAAAACCCCCAACCCAATAAATCTGCAGTCCCTGGATTTGGTTGGAGATATAGAGTAAAACCGCTGAATAGTACAAGAAAATTAGACCCTGAGTTTCTTGGCTGAAATCTCCCTCCTGCACTTGACAGGAAAAAAAACCCTCCAAGAAGCCAAGAGCAAAGCAAAATTTCATAGATAATGAAGAAAAATGGGACTACTCAGAAGATTTAAAATGATGCAGATGTGGGCTCTTAGTCTATTACAAGTCTAAGTTGTACCCAATTTCAGTCAGTTTATGATCGAAGAACCTACTTTTCTTTAGCATCCAGATAAAAGCTTCCTACTCTCATTTTAGTCTGCCAGTGGTAAGATCAGTCAAAAATAATGATCAGGACTGTTTATTTTCTAGTTTGCTTTCTGCTGATTTAATTGTTCGGATTGTCTGTATCAACAAGTATTCTTATCAGCTTAACTTGTAATAAACTCGTATTAGCAGAATCACTGACTGAAAGGAAGCTTAAACTGCTGCTCAGGAACATCAGTTGATACAGTAACAGCAGGCATAATTAAAAAGAAATTTCAGTTTCTTCACATAAGTTTCAATACTTGACCTTTTGATAATTTATACAGATCATCAGAGCATAAAGATTAGATGGATTCAAAATATCCTCAGGGCTGAGCACTGCAGACTACAATGAGGACTTAAAAAAATGACACTGGTCTTCCACCCGTCTTCCATTTCAAATGCCCAGTATGTCAGAATAAATGCAAAGATACAAAGATGTTTCATGCTTGAAGTTAAAAGTTGCTAGAATTTTTTTTCTCATATACTTTAAGAATTAAAAATTATACTTCGCACACATCCATTCAAAAGAAAATTCTGCTATGCTGCTCTTCAGCCTAAGGAGCTGCCCAAAAAGAACCTGGCCCACCACAGTTCCCAATTCAAAGAACAAACTCAAACCTTAGCAAAATACAAGGGCAAGAACTCATTTTTTATTAACCTATTTTATGGACTCTCATGAGGAAAATGAGTCCTGCCAATGGTTCTTCACTGCATGAGACTAATATCTCATCAGAGGACACAGCATTATTTCACTTTTATGTCTGTCCCTCAAGAATACTCCCTTTGATGAAGTAGTTCAAGGGCAAGCATCAGAAAGTCTGTTGTAGCGAGGTACAGCAAATGCATCTAAGCCACATTAGGACTCCATCAGTAAAACTACACATGGTAAAATTCATTTTGACAAGTAAAACAAATATTTGCATCGATGGCTCTAGAGGAGGATAGTACTTTGTACCACTGGTCACTTTCCTTTCAGGTCAACTTGATACAAGCAGAGATTACTGCTGAAACTAATCCACAAAGGATGGAATTTATATTTGAAGATTCTGAGGTAGCCAACCTTTTTTTTTTCCAAGTCAGATTAAGTAATTAACTTTTGAACCTACATAACCTCTTGTAAACATCTACTATACAACATATATACCACCACACTTTTTTTTAACTATTACTTCAGCTATAAACAAGTATCTTGGAAAAAGTAGATATGACTCCCCCTTGAAAAACTGACAGAGAAACAGATGACCCCCAGCAGATCCAGAGAGTGGTCACAGATTCTTACCAGGCACATTTCAAGAGAGGAGTCCAAGGCATGCTCAGCACACCTGAAGATCTAGTTAATGACATTTACTAGTTGTGTCTGTCAAGCAATTAATCACTCTGAAGAAGAATCTCAGACATCAATCTCCAGCAAAATGCATTCTGCTTTTTTTCTTCCGGGATGCTGTATATGATTTTGTTTTGAACAACTGTTAACCAGGCTAGTAGCCAGATATGCTACATGCACATTTGTATGCATACTCATGCTGATTCTCTTATCCATTAAAGAGCCTGCAGAAGTAGTAATCAGATTGGGTGTAGGTGGGGTAATAATTTTTTTTGGAATTTACGTACTTTGAATGAAATTCCAGGCTTTTCTTCTGAAGGAATTCTTGACCAGTTACACAGGCAGTCCATTTGTTCCATTTAAAATATGGGCTTTAGATTTTACTGGTGCTGGTGCTTTGCCAGCAACAGACATGCAAACCCACCACTAACAGGGAGTTTAAAATGGTAAAAAGAAGACACACTCGAAATCTCTTTACAGCTTTCATTTAAAATATAAAATAGGTGAAACTTCAAAAGAGGAACATCCCATTCCAACCGAAATTTTAAAATACAGTTTCATGCTAAAAGCAAAAGTCGGATATGAGCCTCATGGAAGCTGCCAAGCAATACAAAAGAAATCTAATCTTTCACATTACTTGTATCTGTGTCTTTGCTTTCCTTGCTTATGTGAGTGGTGGCATTTTTACTGGATTGATCTAAATCCTCAGTTTTATTTTCTATTTCCATAGCACTGCTTTCCACAGGACTCTGGGAAGATTCTTCACCTATTTCTGCTTCCATTTTTGTGACTAAATCATGTTCTTTATCTTCCACATCCATTCCGTCCTCTGTTTGCGCCAGCTTATGCTGAACTTCTTCCTCAGTTTTGTTTTCCAATTCCTCCTCTTTCTTCTTTGCTTTAAACACTTCAACTCCCATCATCCTCAGGTAATGAAGTCTCTCATTCTTGGGCACAAAGGCACGGAGTGACGTCTTTCCTTGCCAACCACACAGCACTATTGGACACTGAAGATCATCAGGTTTTCTACAAACAAGCAGTTACCTTCAGTCAATTATGAGAAAGTTAATCTTCAAAACTTCATTTTATAGCCATACTCCAATAAATAAGTGCACAAGACAAAAAAAAAAAAAATAGCTCAATGCTATTAAATTTCTCAAACAAAATAATTTTCTGGCTCTGGTTTCAGAACTAATACAAGAAAGATGAAAGTTTACATTTAAGAAGTTCTCAAGAGTTTTGTCCACAAAAGGTACTTTGTCCACACAAAGAAACAATGAAAAGTAATGTTTTCCATTCCAGTCCTGGACTTTACAGGGAATCAAACAAATAAATCACATGCAGTGAACTGCGGATGTCTGGCAGAACTATCAGGTCTCCTTTATAAAGCTACATGGTACACTTGTTTTAAGAATACACAGGCAAGACAGCTTCTTTGTCAGTCTCTGTATCCTATCTGGCTTTACTGTTGACCTCATTGCATCTCTATGCCTCTACTTCTGTTTTTGTTGAGTGAGAATAAATTCTTGTGCAAGTCTTTAAAGTGCATAAGTGGAAAGCAACACATTTACTTACTCAGGGTTTGGGTCATACTTCAGAACCACACTTCCCATTGCTGCAGGGAAGGGGGGATGGGGAAAGCAAAAACAAAACATGTTAAGTGCTTGTTATCTGAAAATGTTCAAGAAAACAAGTTTTCAGACAGTCACACAGCATGAGATGGTTAGCAGTTATCTACATCAATACACTGAACTATAGACAATACCAGGTTTTATTCCCTTTTTTTTCAGACCAAAGTATTTCTATAGTTACAGAAGCAACTGCCAACCCTGTCTCCTCCAAATGCCAAACAAACAAATTAAAATACAAAACCCACATAATGGATTAATTTACTCAGTGAACCTAGCAAGGAACTTCTACTTAATTAAAATGAACATAAGAGTATGCCAGCTCAAACTTTAGAAAAATTTTTCATCCCATTTTGTCTCATCAAACACTGAAGAACAAGGATCAGTAATGAGCTGAAAATAAAACAACATAAATAAAAGGTTGAAAACTCATCTTCATTTCTTCAAGCATCTAGTGAAGAGGAAATAAAAATTTAATACGAGTAGATATTGTTGCTCATATTTAACAAAACAGAATCTGAATAACTATATTTGATACATAAGATTGTGACATGCAACTGCAGATGACAAACAGTTTCAGCTGGAGCATTAACAGGCATAAAGATCAGAAGCATATATAAAATCTTTGTTCATCATATATTTTAAATGCGGCCTCATGGTACTGCTTCACAGAAGTCACAAGTCTGGCAACTCTTCTGTTCTCTGAAGCTCATAAACCTTAAAGGCTGTAACCAAAAAGGACTGAAATTTCTAGTAGTGCACTAGGTTTCAGCAATGCTTACTTACCTAACAAGTATATTCAAGATAAATTTAGTCAAAATTTTTAGTAAACACAGTTTACGTCACAGGATTTTCATAGTCCTCTGTGTCATGTATAAAAATAATTTTGTCACAAAACAAATTAGAAGACTTACCCATGTCTTTGACTTTCTTCTGTGTTTCACTGCTAAATTTAGTCAAGAATGGATTTTCCTGGGTTAGCAGAATTTTAACATCTTCTATGCAGACATTTATAATCCTCGCATGAATGAATGGGTACAGAGTATAAATTCCCTGTTTAATAAATAAACACAATTATTTCAAAATGCAACTTTTACTTTGTGAAGGAAAAGTGTTAAAAGTAGTATGCCCTTTACCTAATATTAGAAAACAATTTTCACATTTTAAACCATACTAAAAATGCAAATTGTCACTAATCTGACAAAGTTAATGCCAGTTGTGTTATAGGCTCTAGAGGAAACCAAGATATCTCCTCGGAAAATACAATGCTACGTAATTACCTCTTGTGCTAATCGGAATGCACATCCAAACTGTTCACCATCACTGTTGCGAGACCAGACTTTTATCCCTGTGTTAATAACCTGCAAGTGGCAAAGCCAATAAGTGTCAGTAAGGGGCATAAATTCTAAATTACCACTCTGAACTTTGTTTTTCATCAACTGTTTGACTAAAAGGAGGAAGAAGGGATAATTCTGCTGTAACGTTTGTTCATTCGCATTGGACACTGAATTAATGTGAAAATTCATCCAACGGAAAAAGGATCTCCCACTATAAAAATGTAGTGCCCTATCAACATAAAACACCTTTTACTCCTTTCCATATTGAAAACCGAACAGTGCGAGGAAGTGGCAGTTTTAAAATTAGGGCAATGAACTATTAATATCTAATTTTTATTTTAGTTTGAGTAAGAATTTTCTCTGTGATTTTCGGAAAGTCAAGCAAGGACAATAAAACATGTACATGGCATTAATATTAGGACATTATATCCTTTGTGGTACTCAAAGTCTCACTACCTGATGCAGTGCACCAATTTCTTAAAATTTTGTCAATTATGTAGCCATTTCCTGCATGGGGGATAAAAGAATAATTATTTATCCATCTTAACGATCTGTTGTAAAGATGTACTGAATATCCTCAGCAATTTTCAAGATCTGACTGGACCCAGACTGTATCTGATCTAGCTTTGAAGTCAGCTCTCTTTGATGCAAGAAGGAAGCTGGACTAGATGACCTCATTCCAACTTAAATCACTCAATGACTTGAAAGACAAGTCTTTAGCATTTGCAAGACATTTACCATAGGGAATCCTATAAAAACATTTTTTCCCCTCTAATTCACAAAAACTTATTATTCCATAATCATTCAGCTTAACAACCTTTCAAAATATTCAGTTGTTGAAAGTACTTTAAAACAGTGTCCTCATATAATGCAGCCAGCTAATAATTCAGCTGAAAGTATCTTATTTTTGGTAGGTTTTCAGAGTTCTTAATTTTATAATTAAGGGGCTCATAAATACAACAGCATCAATGTAAACTTGTGAAGTTACCTGAAGACTGCATAAAAATGCAGTACACAATGGTACACACAGAGCAGTTATATATATTCCCTCTCTTTACTTTTAAGTTCCCTTTCATCCACCAAAAATTTACCGATTTTAATCCTGAAGGCTGTTATTTACCTCTCAGAGTCAACTCTTCACCTCTAATAGAGGAGGGATGGAGAGGAAAACACTAATTCAGACTAAAAAAAAGCCTGTCAAGAGGGCTAATGCTCTATAAAAACAGCAAGCTTGGTGATAAAGTTCAAGGAGATACCCACTAATGCTTATAATCTCCCTTGTGAAAACCTGGAGACGAATCATACCTTCATCTTCTCACTGTTGTTCAGAAGCACATTCCTTAGCTCCTTAGAAACCATGTACAGCTGTCTCTTCTTTCCTTCTTGAGTTCGAGTCAGTAAATTCATCTTGGGAAATGATGGGTCCAATGCATAAAACCTCCTGTGACCATAATGCTTGCTTTGATTAACTGAGCAATGAAATCACATACTCAAAATGCATGGGTTAGCCCACTTCCTCTGGCTATCTCTGCAAACACTTAGCACTTTGGCTCCAGAACACAAAGATTAGACTTTCTAAGCTGTATGATATCAGAAAAGACAAGCTGTCATAGACACCAATATATACTTGAAAATTTCCAATGCAAACTCCAGTTGGTTATTTTCATTTAAGAAGTGTTTAAATGTTGAGGAGAGGAGCCTCTGATGTAAAATTAGGCAAAAATCTTCACACATGATCAACCAGACCAGACCCATCTTTTGTGATGAACTGAACTACTAATATTCCCAAATTACTAGGAATCTTACTGCCAAACCAGAAACATTTTTTTCTTACTGGATAGGAAGGAACAATGGATCATCTTCAGGGAGAAAGACAAAAGGGTCTTCTTTAAAACCAAACAACTTCATTTTTTTAGATGGTGGTGGTCTAAAAAGAAAATAACATTGGACTGTCAATTTTAGTAAAAGTACTCAGCTTCAAATCAGTATATTCAGTTCATTTAGTCAACACCTGCTTTATGGTAACAACAGTATGCCAAACAGAATATGGGCATTTTCCCACGCTTCACTAGAACAACACTACCCACAATATAACTTTTTAAAATTTAAGATGTGAAAGTAGTGCTTTAAAACAGAAACCACAAAAACAAGTAAACAGAGATTTCTGACAGTGATTGTGAAGACAATAAAGATCTTCCAAATGTTAAGTTCTGAAAGTTTTTTTTTCCTTAACAGAGAGGAAAGTACTAACAGATTTTGCAAATGTTAATAAGAAAACTGGTTAGTTTCCAAACTTGCTGAAATACAAGACAGAAAACATGGAAATGAAAGACAACTGAATGAATTCATTAATTCTTGATCGACTTCTAAATGAGTCCAGTAACAAAAGAACTACAGAATACTCAGCAATCACAAAGTTGTCACAGGACAAATACTTACCCACATACTCCTTCCTTTTTGCTTTGCTCAGTGTCCGAATTCTGCAATCCTTGCATTTTCTTAGACTCTTCATTTTCAGCAAGTATTGGTTCTTCAGTAATACAGTCAGAACCATTATCTGTATTAGTTGTTGTCACTTCAGTATCTCCTGTTCTTTGTGGTAACTTCTGATGAACCTATTTCAGATTAAATTATTTTCAACAAAGCAAAGTAGAATCTAACTTGTAACAGAAGGCACCCATGTTCTCTCTTTGCATGTGCTTAATTCTTGTCAATTTGCATGCAAGTGCTTAAACAGATCCATTTAGAGAGTTAATCTGATTACTAGATCAAGATACCACTATAAATTGCATTTACCTCTAGTACTGATCTGGACAGTTTCATACCAACTGTCCAAGAAAGCTATTTTTGTACCATTTACAAAATCATGTTCAAGCACTCAGAGAAGACTACTTTAAGACAGGCTCTGCTGTTTTCCTTCTAGCACTCAAAGTGACACATGCATCCTGCTGCTCCGCACCTTCCAGGAGAGTGCTACAACGTTCAACTTAGAACAGAATAAACTACTTAGATGACACTTGCTTCTGAATAAATGCTTCTTCCCTATTGCCACATACATTTTACTCGTAAGCTGTTCTAATTAAGCAAATCGAATGAACAAAAACATCTAAGGGAGCTTATTCACACAAGACGTTTTTCTCATAGACGTGACAATCTAAGAGATCAAATAAATCACACCAACTTAAAATCCTGTTGACAGGATTTTAAAGACAATTGACAACAAATGGATTAAAGTCAGATGGCTGAAGCTGCTGCTCCTAACAGTTTTACATCCACTCCCCCTGCTGCTGATCTGCTAGACTAATCTGTTAGTGAATCACCCCTGAGCAACCAGCCACAGAGTAAGATAAACTGAAATCAGAATTAGCTTACAACACAGCAGAAAAAAGCCTTCAGCGGGGGGACCACACACAACTGAAGGAACTGACAGCTTTAGCAACCCAATATAATCTGCTTCTGTAATTCTTTCAAAGTCTTAATTTTAGGTTCAAGCTTTATCTTACTATTTTACTATAATTTCAAAATCCCCTCTCTTTCTTTTCTATTTTAGAAGTTGTCATTTTTTTAAAGTACTTAAGGGATTTATGAATTTATTTTTAACTGACACAAAGCTATAACTGAAAGGCAGATAGAAAACAGTTATAGTATGTTTTCTATTACGTGTAATATTTTAAAAAAATCCTGAAACATTATTAATAATTAACATTTTAGATGTTTTAGAAAAAGTTACCTTAGGCTGACGTTTATTCCACGGCATGGGAGACTTTTTTATTAACACAGCCACAAAGAAACCGCCTGTGTTCTGGTGATGTGGCAATATCCTAAGACTAGAGAGAAAAGAAAAAAAATGTTGCAGTGTACTCATATCTGCATTCAGGTTCTCACAAAATACTAGAAGTGTCACATTTATAATCATTTTCAGGATAGGCTAAGTATTCCTAGTAGGATTGTGCAGATTTAATTTATCAAACTAGAAACAGGATCTAAAGTAGAGCATTCTGGCAAAATTACTTGCATCAGTGCAACACATTCATTTCACAGTTCACATCCGAGCTTTAATGATTCATTTCTAAACAATATTTTTAGAATAGCTACGGAAAGCCTTCCATAGCAAGTAAGTCACACTGTTAAAATGCTGAAGTTTTACATACATTTCTAGTAATTTTGGCTATGCATCTCTACTGGATGGAAAGAATTAGACCTTTTTGTGTGAGTAGTTATTCCTCAGAAGCAACATGCAATAATTTCTCTGAATTCACTGGACTTCAAACAGTCTACTGCCATTACATAGGAAGCAATCAAAATATACTCAGACCTATTCAAACAGGTCTATACTGTAATACATTCCTAATCCAACCTAATTATAATTTGCCCACCATCATACATGTTTATCATCAAATCCTCATAAGATCTACTCTGGGAAAACTTACCAACGCTCTAGATTCATTGCCTTTAGCTTCTCTTCATCTTTTACTGGAAACATAGTGGGACGTATTTGTGTTTGTCTATTTGAAGGCACATCTTTCCACTCTTCAAACCACTGTCCATCTTTCAGCATTACCTTCAAAGGAAGAAGTATAAATACTGTAAAGAACATAGGTCACCATTTTATAAATTTTAATTATAATACTTCCAAACCAAGGTTTCAATGCCAAAAAGAGAAATTATTTTCTGGTATAGAAAAGGACTACTGCTGTCCAGTAGAGATTAGAACTGAGGAATTCCAATTTCATTATGTAAGAAAGATGCAAGAGTGCAACGCAACAGTTTGGTAATCATAGAGCCCCATGACACAGGTGTGCATAGGTCATTGACAGACATGTTTTCAAGGAAATCTGCTGAAGAACCATGTCTCCCATGAATTTTCTAGTGTCTGTAACTTTACCCAGAACTCAGAACACATCTATAAATCCACTTTTACACTGTGTAGGCCTAACATCACCTCATTCTGGCTAGAAGTCAAAGCTTTTGATGGACTGTTGAGATACAAGCAGAAGGTTAGAGTCATAAATCTTGTAGGAAGGCATTCTGAATGCTCTTTAAGAAAGAAAACCAAAGTGAAAAAATAAGTCAGGGAAAATCTCACTTTAGAGCTCTAGATGCCTGGTTTTGTACTGGTTGTAAGGAAGGTCACCTCTGGGTACATGTGAGGCAAATACATAAAGTTAATATCTGAAATGAAGGCCCATTTTTGTCATTAAGGTAACAAAATAAAATAAAGAAGTTGCAGAGATGGTGACTTCAGGACTGGCAAGTATGATGAAGTGGTTTCACACATCCCACTGTGATTGTCTTGAAAGTTTAAGAAAGTTTAAATTAGTGTTCTACTGGAAGCAGAAATGAAATATTTATCTAGATTACCATCTCCTAAGAACTTTAGAACACAGATTTCAGCATCATGAAGTGTGGCATTTCTCAGCCACTGATTAGATCACACCTGATCATAAAATATTGTGCACTTGCACATTCTTGAAATAGAAATTACTGCACTTCCAGAATTATTATTTCACGTCAAAATATGCTACATGTCATAGTCCTAGATGGAGACAAGACAGACTGTACTTCTTTAGAAGTCACAACTGAAGCTTGAGAAAAAAGAAACAATGGGACTGATAAATAAGTGTAGTCCAAACAAGTCTAGAACTATTTTGGATTTACCAGAATAACTGCCCAACAGCCCTGCACTGTTCACTTTTGGTTTATCAGCCTAACTGATAGACTGGTGTGACTGGTAGAATAAGTAAGCACCAAAGAACACACTGAACTCTACTGGACGTTTTACTAGCCATGTGCTAGGGCAGAACAAGGAGTGAAAGTGCTGTAGATTATCAGATCTGGAGTTAAAAAGGTCTCTTCTTTCAGGACTGAAATAATTCACTGGAGTTCACTCATCATCAGGCTTCAGGATAAAGTACTGATTGCTACATCTAAGCAACTAAGTGTCCCTCGAACAAAACCTTATTTCTGTGTTGCTGTTTCCAGAGATTTACAGTCAACTGATGCTCAAGAATATTCCATGTAATCAGTCACAGAGCTCTCAAGTGAACAGATGTTTCACCAGGGAATAAAAGAACAGTAGCAATAAAAGTAAAAACAGTACCAAAGCAAGAATTTACATTCAATGACAAGCTAGCCAATAAGGCCTGCAAAAATACAGTAGAAGCAAATAAGGACTTTCAACAGATTTTATTAGTCTAGTTTCTAAAATACCTGTTAGGAGATTTATATTTCAACTGCAGAGAAATAAATGCAACAGAGAATACAATATACTCTTAGTGATCATTATATATATAAATACATATATATAGTAGCTTTACACAGAACCAAAAAAAAGGTAAAATTAAGATTACAGAGCCACAGTTATGCATTTTACATTTATTCTTCAGGTATAAGCATAGTGTAAACTTTTGGAATTGTAAGAAGAAGGAAATCAGCTAGTTTCTCAGCTGGTTTTCCAATGGCAGAACATAAGCAAATCTTTATTCCACGTATCTTGTTCATTAGTCTGCACACAGCCATAAACTTGCAGCCTGCCATTGCAAGAGACTAGTGAGATGGTAAGACAGAACAACCAATGGTACTGCAAAGGCACACACTCATAACTAAAATTTAATCAGTTTCTTTCCCTACTACCAGGATGGCCTTCTACTCTTCTTCAGTATACTCTTAACAGGAAGCTGAAGCAGCTTCGGGTTTTTTTGCCCTTCCCTACTAGTCTGTTTCCAGACCTGAAGTCACACAAGACATGGAACAAAACACAGGATTCAATACTCTAGGATTAGTCACATCACTGCAGGCTTTATAGCTAATTTCCAAAAAGGGTTTCACAGGTTTTACTTCCAAATGATTCAAATGGACCAGCTGAAGAACTGCAAAATCTAACATTCACAGACTCTTAAGACCGAGGAGGATGAATAACTTTAAAAGCGGCTGAAATTATACTGCCATCTACAGGCCACATACACACAACAGGAAAGGGAATTATAACACTAAAGTATAGGAGAGAGATCAAAGAAGGGTAGAGGTAAGAGAATAGCAGACGAAGAGACAAGAACTTACTATCAGAAAGACTTTTCGCTCTCTCCCCTAAACATCAAATCACTGGCATGAATCCAGCTCAACCTAACATTGTAAAATGTTACACTTCAAAATTTTCCTAATTTAGCACTCTACCACAGACCAAGAACTTCAAAAAACTATCAGTTTAAGTACCTTCCATTTTGTAATTCCTGGCATCCTCTTCAAACCTGGTAACTCAGAAGAGACATCAGCAAGTTCTAAGGCACCTGAAATCCCAAGAATATAAATGGTCTTGAAAATAGAATTGAAGAGTTGTGTTGTTAATTAACTTTTATAAAAATAGTTTTTCTTCAAGTTTTAAGACCATTTTAAGAACACTGCTTTTTAAAACTTTCAAGAAACAAAATGATATATAGCTACCATGTAAATTAACAAAGATGATACTAACCGTTAATAATAACTACATAAGTTTGCAGCTTATAAATTAACCAAAATATAACAGTTCAATATTTTTGTAGCAACTGCACAGAGTAGTGCTCTATGACTTCTATCATTAAATAACTATTCTAGGCAAAGCGATCATTTAAGTTTTTATTCTCATTTACTTAGTATTTCAATTTATCATACTGTTTAAGTATTTTTCAGGGAATAACTCTTGGGATAACAAAGCCTTCTAAAAGGTCTGCTATATTCTCATTTTATGGACTTAACATCTCAATATATTACAGTGTGAGAGGAAAGAGAATTTATTATTTTTTAAATTGAAATGAAAATTCCAAAAACTGTTTAACAGTAAGGTAAGTACTATCAAACTAACAGGACAAAAGACTATGTGTCTAAAATATGTCAAATTACTACAAGAGATATTAGAGTATAACTTAATCTACTGAATTAAAGGTTTAAACTGCCCCAAGTCCAGAAAGAACAATATAAAAATTCACTGTTTAAAAAGGTGATCTCTCAAGAGATGAATAACTTTAACATTTCTTTTTTGTGATTCTGAATACTTAAGTTTTTAACAGTCAGGTAGGCTTTTTCCTCGCGCCGAACACAATTTATCAACCGCTTCTACATGACTAACCATTGACTCTTACACTGACATTTAAGCAAGTCTTTTAAATAAATAAAAAAGTGATACGTGAATTCATAGACAAATTCAAAGATGACATTTCAAATGTGATTAAGCTTGATATTTGCATCTGTCCTTTTGAGTAGTCCTGTCCTTCTACAGCATGACTTCAGCTGATGCCTCAAGACTACATTAGATTGATAAGGCACTAAAGAGTCCATTAGAAGTAGCACAATTTCCATCAGTTTCTAAATGGTACAAAAGTGCCCTTTCCTTACTCCTTCAGCCGTAAGGGGAAAGCAATCTCATCTGCTCTACAGGTAGCAGTTAACACTGTGTTAGAAAGCACCAACAATCTTCTGGACTAACCTGAGTGAATTCTTGAGGTCCAGTGCCCCTTGAGACCACTGCACTACCTCACCCTTCTTTAGCTACACCTATGTTCAAGTTCCAAGGGTAACATTCACTTGTTGGGACACATCATAGCCTCCAGGTACACTTCAAAATACCTCCACTGGGCCAAGACTAGATCTTAATGGAACAGCCAGTCAAGATCCTTCCTTCCAAGTACTGAATTTGCCCCAGATACTGCAATTGCTGCCCTCTGTTAATATCCATACTGCTTCGTGCCCCTATCCAAACTAGTCGCTAAATTTAACACTGGCTTACTACAACCTTCAATAAGCCAAGCCTAATATAATATACTGGAAACACATCCGTGCCTACCAAAGAAACAACCTCTAAATAAAAATGTCATTTGAGTGGAAATTAAATAGTCAGTTCCTAATTAATCTGCAAGCACTTTAGCTAAACTGCTGTTTCTGAGACAATGAAATTCCATGCACAATTTGGGGCCAGAATACTGACATTACACAAAATAGGTTACCAACTTCCAGAATAAGCTCAGGTCCAGGAGCAATACAGCTGCTTCTGCTCTGTAAAAGGCTCAATTTAACACAAAGTCGGTGGAAATTTTCATGCCAAATTTCATTAGATATCTCCAAATTTCAGGCTACTGATTCAGAAAAAACAGGATCCACTACCTACTAAATGGGCTATTAAACTCTATTATCACAAAGTAATGCAGTGTAGCTTCTCAGTCAGTCTCAATTTTTCCACCTTTTGTTACCTTGGCCATCATGTGCAAGTCAAAAATGTAAAAAAACCCACGAGTTTAAAGACATTAAAATTTCAATCCTGTCAAAATGTGGGTCAAAGGATGCTAAAGCTAACAGTGACTCTCACCTACTGGTGCACAATAACCACCCGCTAACTGCTTAACTACATTCTGGGCTTTTTACTCCAATAGCATTCAGCAGCAATGTTCCATGCTGGGTTTTCCAAAGGAATTAGGAATGTCAGATATGGGCTCCAACCAGTGGAATCAATTAGCAGAAGCCAGGTAACAGAGACTGAATTCCATTGATTCACACAACTCTTCAGGTTTTATATTTGCAGCCAATTTAGGCCCATTTAAGAAGACTGCTCGTAGCAACATTAACGAAATCCTACTGCTAACAAAAAATTTCAGTAGTTTTGCAAACTAGAAGAGTATTACCCACGCTAAGCTTATCACTAGTACCATAGCACAATATCTTTTTTTGGGTTGAGGGAAAAAACCAGTTCCGTACTCTATCCAAACTCACATTCTCACCTTGACTTTTTTCCAGCAGAGATGCGATCACAGCTTCATTTTCGATAGGATTCAATGAACACGTGGAATACACCATTCTCCCACCTTCTGCAAGCTGTTCAACACCACGGGTTGCAATTCTCAGCTGCAATCTAACAGAACACTTTTGGTCTAGCCAGCTGTCATTCAGGAACCCAAAAGAAGCTATACTGCAGACATACAACTCTCCATGGACTAAGCCAGTACTTAGAGAGTTCCACAGCTGTCACCAGTACACAAATTAAAGTCAGTTTCAAACTATATCAGCTTAGTGCAGTCTATACTGCAGACACACTCACAATTACACCTATTAAATTAGAACAGCAGTTAGGTCAAACATAAACAATGATCCAGGGTGGCTTTTAACATAACATTCTGTATTTTGTTCTTTCTAGTGCCCCATCAAGTTTATTATCAAGTACTCAACACTAGAAAAATAACACTCCAAAACACGACTCTTCTCAGAAATTCAGAGTTAAAATGAGCAGTAATCTGACTACTACAAATGTTATGAACAACACAGCTTAGGTAGCAATGGCCTTCTGAGAAAGGTATCATTGAGCTGGACGACAGCTTAGACCCCTACCTCCAACACTTACAACTAAAAGAAAATCTGCAACTATGAATGAGTTACCAAGCAGTCATAGGTCAGCTGAGTCACAGTAATCAATGGCACCCCCAGTGTGTTAAAAATACACAGTGAAACGTTCTAAGTTTTGTCATCTGTGTTTCAATCTGCATTTTATCATGTGCCTGCACTAGCCTAAGTATTCATTCACCATCAGTTAACATAAATCAATTTCAGGTAACTGAAATTGTTTATGTGTGATCTCTATTATCCTAAAGACTTTAAAATATTACTAGCAAATTTTACAAGTTACCGTATTTTCCAAGAGTATTTGGAACACTAAGAATCCCAGCCAAATGATTTCTTCTGTTTTATTAGCTACCCTGTCTAAATCAATTCAATGAACATTAATATGTCAGATATTCATAAGAATACAAGCAATTTGGATTCACACGCTCCACTCACATCCGAAACCCTACACTTCCTCTGAATAGCACATAAGCTCTTCATTTGAGAGAAAAGTGAGTCTTCTTTGTTTCTGCTTTGTCATATATTAACATGTGAATGCATGCAGATGTTGACAATATAGGGAAAGGAAGAGAGAGAAATGAAAGACATGCAGATGTGTAATAAGCATTTTTACCCGTGGAGCTGCAAACTGTTTTGTGTTGTCCACTTCTTCCATACATCAATGTTTTTCCTCATGGTTCCATCTCCGCTGCAACAGAGGTTGAGTAGATTTGTATTATTTGTGTGTAAAATACTTTTCATATCCAAGTCATTTATATCAGAATAATTTTTACAGTCCTCTCATGTTAACTAGTTTTCTAACACTGTATTCTTTCTTCATATTTCACTGTCTTCATATTTCAGTATCCTGAGTGTAAGTTCAAAATTTACGCCCTTTAACTGACCATATTTAAGGACCATTTGGAATGAAAAAAGTTCACCTTGATTCAGTATCCCCACATCTAAGACAACTTAAGGCATTAACTTGTTTTGGAAGTTACTATAAATCATAACTCAAAAAGCATGATTTGGTAACACAAAAAAACTTAGCGCTGCACTTAGTGCAGTAACATTCATGTATTCAAGTTTACATGCCAGATACCTGCAGGGGACGTCACATAAAATCCTGTCATAGAAGAGGATCTCTTTTCTTCCATCAACATCTATTTGTAGGTTAGGAATGCTGGAGGCATCATGATTTACCACCATGATGCACGGACTGTTTAATCTCTTAGCCTGATGAACCAGCAAATAGCAGCGCTTGTTATCGACATCATTAGCAATTACGAAACCCTCTGGAACATAAAACAGTGGGAAGATGCTTTACTATTCAACATCTAAGTAATTTTACATAGTTTACTGCCTTATGTTCAAAGTTGTATAAACCTTTCAGTAGAGATTTTTACTTAAAAGGCTGCTCATGAATAGGGGAGCCCTTACTGAGCATAAAGTAACTTAAAGGTGTGTTGAAGTTTAACTGACGTGCCATAGTCTCAAGAGTTCTAGTTTCCATCTAGTGGCACTAAGACACAGTCAACGGCTTTTCAACTTTTCAAAGTAAAACCCCTGTAACAGAGAAAACCCCCACTAACACCAATCTCTACAGCAGTAAAGTTTCAGTAGAATGCAGAAAGAATCCACACACTCCCACAACTTTACATTTGAGTGGACAGTATTTTCTGTGAGTATCTAACCAAGAGTAAAGATTCTGAAACTTACAAAGAAGATAAATATCACAACTACTTTTAAGTCTAAAACAGCTTAATCCAGTGTTTGCAGAATATCGCTAAACCACAGGGGCTCATGGGCCATCATCTACTAGGAAGATCTCATTTATATACAAGAATTAAGCTCTAATCACAGGTGCTGTACTCTGAACTCCAAAGATATATATATATATATACACATATATAACTCATCTCTCTCCTTCACGTCAAGGAAGCCCATGAAGTTTCAAAGCAAAGGTGGGGAACCTTTATCTTCTACAAGAAAAAGCAGAAATTCCACGTCACAGAAGTTTTTAGTAGTTTTCCAGACTTACTGGGAAAAGGAACATTCATGTCTGCATGCAACATTTCAATGAGTTGTGCCGTCTTAGATCCAGGTGCAGCACACATATCTAGAATCTACAAACACCAGAAAGTTAAAAAAAGTCCTGTTTTGTATTTTTCAAGTACTCAAGAAATTTACTATGTGTTCTTGTTTAAACTAAGTATTTTTGCACATAGAGAATTGACTGTTCTGAACACCAATTTGAAAAAAAACTAAGTACAGTCCTGATCTTTGTATGCTTTACCTTTGAGAGTCTAAAATATAAAAAGGACATTACATTGTAGGGAACAAATACATCAGATGAAATAGAATTTGAAAGAGGTACCTGAACACAGATATAGGGGTATGGTCCTTTTACTAGCAATTCCAATTGAAGTTAACTGGCACTTTACATATACACACACATATTAAGAGCAAAGTCACAATCAAGAGCAAGTAGTACTCTTTTTTAAACTATTAGTAAATCAATCAGAGATAGTTGATTATATAGATTTTATAAAAATTAGTTGCTATCCCTCCCCACACATTTGCATTTTAATGCAAAAAATCAAGGCAGCATAAATCTCTTGTTTCTCTTTCTTGAAGAAGTGTTTGGGAAGTTTTTTAACTGCCCTGAGGCAGCTGAACAGAACACCACCAACATCAACAGACATGAACACCTAAATTCTAGTGTATTTCTCCTTCCTGGTTCATCAGGAACTTGGCTTGTGATCAAGTCATTTGTAGTCGCTTTCACAGCAAATCAATTGATATTTAATACTGTTCTCTTAAGTAAGGAAGCTTAGAGTCTTTCCTCTTGCCTAGTTATAGATTTTCAGAAGCACATGTCTATCTCCTGGATCTTTGGCTCTGTTAAAAGTTAGATGAAATCATGCAACAGGATAAAGGATGGGATCTGCTCAGATCCTCATGCAAGACCCTGGCATGAACAAGACTAAACTAGAAGACAGCCCCCAGAGAAAAGCAAAGAGAGCTCCAGAGAGCACATGGTAAAGTGCTAACACATCATGAAACACACTCAGTACAACGACATCATACGTGCTCTTTAAAGTAACAGTTGTGATGCTATTGTTTTCTAGTTTTGCAGGTAATATGAAAAGATAATGAAGAACATACAAGGATAAATGTGCTCTAAAACTTGCCACCAAAATGATGGTGAGGAAAAGTAAATTGTGAAAAACAGATTTAAAATGAACACAGATACGGAGAGGTTTGACAGTCACTAAGTTGATCCTTGTACAACATGGAATCAGCACGTAAGACATGATGTACAGAACTTATTGGTTAAGCATGAAAAGTAACCTGCAGTTCTGGTCATAATAAGCAGCTCAGAAGTTAAGACACAAAGGACCAGAAAAAGTCCTAAATGACAAGAGTTGCTCTCATTGTTACAGCAGTTATTTGCTGTCTTGGGACAAGACAGGATAAAGAATCTATTCTAAGTCTGATTTATGAGCGAATCTGTGAAATCTTACACTCACTTCTAGAAAATGCCTGCTGAAATAGAGTCACCCAAGTTAAATATTCAATGTAAAACCCATATACTGCTAGCTTAGCATACACAATGTGTGTGCAAAAATACTCCCACAGTTTGTGTTTTACATTAAGTTGAACATGTTCACTACCTGTTCAACTCCAGAAAAAACTGAAAATGTAGCTGTGACACAACAGGACTGAGTCTTTCAATTCATTATTCACTTAAGAGAGATGAGAAGATTTTGACTCATATCAGTCCTGTGACATACATTAGGTTGGGGTGAAAGCAGGAGAAGATAAGATGAAACATTACGTATGCTAGGTAATGTTAATATAAAACCAAGTAGTTACAAACTAGGCTTTAAAACATGTCAGAAGTTTGAAAAACCTAAAATTTTAAGATACGTCATGAAAATTTAAGAAAGAACACAACATGACTTCTTAAGGTAACAAGGCAACTAGCTCACTAATTTAAGAGATCAAGAGAATAAGGCCACCTGACACATTTAGTCTGCAAGCAAGCATAAAGTATGAAAACATCACAGAAGTTAGAATAGAAAGTTTGCTATCGGATATCCCCGTTCCTACAGTCTGCTATCGGAAAATATCACGGGTATTCCTCATACACCTCCGTTAAAGTTAGCACCCTATAGTGTTCAGTCATCACCAGTACTGTTTCAATTCACCCAAATTATTTTGCCTAACACATTTATAGAGCAGAAATTTGCAACTTCTTCAAAAGGCACAGAGGAGTGAAATCTATCTGGTAGAGAACATTATCATTTGAATCTGGAAAATTACACCTGGTTCACAGTGTGATGGAGAGCAGGAAGCTAAAAACAGTCGTCTAACTTTAAAAGCACGTTGAAACATGAATATGTAACTCAAATGCAGCTGAACACATTTACACTTTGAAAATAAAAGACTATGTAACTACTTAAAACCTAAGTGTTTCTTACAGGGTAGTACATACAGCTGAAAAAGTAGATGTTCTCTGTGTTTGTGATATGAACACTAGTTGAGTGTTGCTGTTGATGTGCAGAAAGCCTAAAACACACCAACACAAAACAGAACTGTGTATCAGCACTGATACTGCTGTTGTGATGTGTAGTTTAATCAAACTAACTTCAGGGAAAAAGCTTTAGTACACATTATATTCTAGTTACCTTATGATGAGGGCTAACGTTAAGCAGCAGAGGTGGGATCATACTAACAGCCTCCTGACGACTGATATTTCCCTTGAAAGGAAAAAAGAAATTAAATTTGGTTTTATTCACAAAACAATGCATTTCTTTTGCAATAAAATTTTTAAATCACTATGTAGCAAAATAAGAAAGCAGTCAGAAACACACTACTATAAATCTAGGTTTAAATTTTGTTAGAATTTAACAAAAAAAGCAATCACAGTACTCACACAAGTGTATTTTCTGATAATTGCATTAATTGTATTAATTCTACAGATGTAGTTTCTGCTCAGATGAGAAACTGGCTTCAACCAAGTGACAAACTCCCATCGCTTAAGCTAAGTCTCGTCATGCACACATATGCACTTTTTACCAGATTTAAACATCTGGTTTCTAACAGTAACTAATTATTTTACAGGGACTCGTTTTAGCATCATCAAACAACCACAAAAAAACTGCAATTAGTTTAGGAAAAGTATGTGTAGCTGCGGTTATGCACCAGAGTTGTGGGATGAATCACAGTCAACAGCAACATAAAATCCAGATTCTTCTGAGTTACTCAACTTTTGAGAGAAAAGGTAAAGTCTCACTCTCTCATAATGTATTTCAATAAAGCACTGCTCAGGAATGAAAGAAAAAAATCAAGATCTATCCGAAACTTACACACTCTGTCTCGCTAACCAGAAATTGATGAAACTTTTCCAGTTGTGGGGACTTGCGTAAGATTTTTCTACTCAAGTTAGTGTGCCAGGCTAACTCTTCTGGATACCTGATGGAGAACAGACGGGAAAAGGGCAGAAACAGAATAAAAAGAGCAACACACCAGGCTGGATGTCAGGAAGGGTGCCTTAACTCGCCTCCAGACCACTCACCAGCTCAGTGACTGTGGCATCTCGACTTTTTGACCATCCACCTCCAGGTTCTGCAGCTCCCTGAAGTATTTTTCCTTCAAGCAGTGGAGAATCTCTTTGGCATGGCTGCGTGCGACAGACGTGCAGAGGGACACCGGATGGAGAACCACAGAACCACGGGATGGTTTACATTGGAAGGGACCCTAAGGATCACCTAGTTCCAGCCCCCCTGCGGCGGGCAGGGACGCGTCCCAGCGGAGCAGCTGGCTCAGGCACCCCTTCTCCCGGACAGCATCCCGCCCCCGCGGTGCCCGGGGCAGGTCCCCAGGGCAGCAGCCCCAGCCCTACCTGCGGTAGCCCGTGATGCGCAGCGTGGCGGGCAGCGGCTCCCGCAGCGCCGCCATGAACGCGTCCCACTCGCCGGCGGGCACGATGCCCAGCTCCTGGTAGTACCGCTCGAACAGCTCGTTCTCCTTCACGATCTCGGGGTAGCCGCCGGTCCAGCCCTGAAGGAACACGCCGCCGCCGTTACCCCGCCGGTCCCGCCGCTCCCCGTTCACCCCGCCCCGCCTCGGCCCGGCTCTCACCGCCTGGTCCCCGGTGCCGCCGCCGCCCCGCTCCTGCCGCTGCTGCTGCTGCTGCCGCCGGCGGTCCCGCGCTCGCCGGCCCATGGCGGCCAGGCGGCGGCCGAGCCGCAACACCAGCCCTGCCGTGGGAAAGGAAGGGTGTCCACGGCCACGGCCACGGCCACGGCCACGGCCACGGCCACGGCCGCTCCCGCTCCGCTCCCGTTGGGCCGGAGGGACCGCGCAGCTGCCGCGCGCCGCGTGCTCCCGCCACCGGGGCGCAGGCGCGGACACGCCCACTCTTTCCCGGAGCCCCTTCCCGGCGGAACTTCCCGAGAACCCGAGCGCGCGCCCCACCCCCGCCCCGCCCACCAACGGGCGGGTGACTCTGGCCACGCCCCCCCCCGCGCCGATTGGTCCGTGGTGGCCGGTGGGCGGGACGCCGGGCGGGTGATGAGTAGGGGCGGCGGGGGGCGATGGGGCTCGGTGTCGCTGGAGTTGGTGATGGCGGAGTGCGCGGGCTGCCATGGTGTTTGCGGCTTCTGGAAAAGGGTGGAGGGCCCCGAGGAGCGGCGGCTGCTGGAGCTCTTCTCCTACGGGCTGATGGCGCTGGGTGCCGGCTCCGCCCTGCTGCTCTGCTTCATCCCTATGCCCTACGGCCGGTACTCCACGCGGCGCTTCGGCTCGCTGCTGCCCGCCCGCGCTGCCTGGGCGCTGCAGGAGCTGCCCTCCCTCCTCGTTCCGATCGGGCTCGCCGCCTGCGGTGGGGAGGCCATCGCCGCCCTGGCTAACCGTGTCCTGCTGGGCTGCTTCGTCCTGCACTACGCGCACAGGTGCGGGCGGGGCGGGGGCATTGCCGGGGCGTCTGGGGTGGGGGGGGCTCCTTGGCAGTGCTGCCGGGGCGGGAGAAGGGGTCAGTCTTCATAGAAACGCCTGGCTGCTGCCTCCAGACCGAAGGGGTTGAGGTGCTCCAGTTAATTAGCTCTTGTTATTTAATATCATAATCGCTCAAGTCTTTCGGGCTTCGCCGCGTTAGGATGTTGTGCGTCGTTGCGGGAGCTGGGCGCGGAGCCGTGGCGGAGCGGTGCCGGCTGCCGTGTGTCGCTGCGCTGTGCGGGGCGGTGCTCGGGCGTGCAAACGCGGTGTTCGATGCTCCCTCGGCTGCTGCTCCATCCCTGCGCTGCAGCTGTACCTCGGGTGGCGACCCCCGTGTCAGCAAGGGCTTGATCAGGCTGCCTGAAGGGGCCTAGTGTTGAAAACAAGGGAAGTTCAGCACTCTGTACTAATATAATTCTAATGCTGTGGAACAGTGGCTATTTTCAGTTATGTTTCTTAACACGGTCTTTCAACATAGTGTTCGTTGAAGGAGTTGGACTGGATGAGGGTTATCTCCAGCTCAGTATATTCAATGATTCATTAAAATACTAGCAAATCTGAGGCCGAGTGCTCCATATTGCCCTGTAGTCAACTTGGGTATTTAGTAAAACTTCTTGGAGAAGGCAGCTTAGCTGGAGCTCAGGTAAGATTTTGCTGTTTTCTTCAAGTTACGGATAGTGTCTACTGGTCATACTCCACGAGCAATTTTGCAACATCACTAATACAGGAGCAATAGATTTGTCAGGTCATGTTAAGCTCCATATGTGGCTGATACACTGTTGTTTTCCTGTGCTGAATGAGAGAGGCTGGTGCTTTTGACTGAAAGTATTCCACATCCTCCCAATGGATAAGGATGCAATGTGGTTGGCCTGGTGGCTGGTTTTGAAAACCCAGGACTGTGTCTTTGCTCCTTTTTCTGTTAAGAGTAAAGATAATAGCTTTCGCATGGGGTCTTAACTCATCCTCGATGTCTGGAAATAGCTAGGAACATGAGACAAAGGTTTGTAGAGCAAGCTGTGCTGTGCTGCAGTTTGTTTTTTCCAGTTGCTTGTTGCGATTGACAGAATAAGGGACTCTTCTGTAAGTGAATGTAGACTGGAAGAGACCTCTATTATCCAGTTCCTTTTCTTGTAATGTAGCATGCTTTAAATAATCCTATTAATGAATTTGTTACTTTTTCTTGAAAGCTGTTATGGTTGTGCTTCCTTGGGAAAGACTACTTTGAAGCACTAGTCCTTAGGTAGATGGAAAACACGTGAAAAATACTCAGGCTTCAGCAATCCTCATCCTGTTTCACTACAGATTGTAATTAAATCAATAGGCAATTGGGAGTTGGCTAGTTGCACCAGAAAGATCACAAGAACATTCACGTTCACCTGATCTTGTTTAGAGCTTGTTGGTTTATTCCCATAATCCCCCAGGAAAAGCAGTCAAGATTCCTTTCCCAGATGGGATGGCAATTGTGGGTTCGTCATGTGTTTAGCAGGCATCATAGGGTAGACCAAAATCGAAGAGGTGAAGCAATTAGGGTTTTAAAGTGACTTTTAAGGTAGGGAGGAAACTGAGCTCAATTAGATTAATTTTAAGGGCATTGCCTTTTCCCCCCCTAGAAGTGCTGGGGGATTTGGTGTAGGGATTGTGAGACTTGGCTCATTTCAGAAAGCTTGATGATACTACTAAGGATTTAGGAACAAAGGAGGATAAAAATAGGCTGCGCTTAACATCAGTTACCTTTACTCCTCTCATCAAAGTAATTGCCTTGGATACAAAGTTCAAAATTTCTGTCATACAGAGAGAGAAGTCTCATCTTGTAATTCCAGTTAGGCAACAAAATGAATGTTTAGGTGGTAAAGCAAGTGCAACTGTCCTTTAGAACAGGGACCAAAGCCTCTAATGCTGAGAATTTGAAAAGTAGGATAGCGTGGTCTATGGATTACAGTTTTTGGACTTCAAAACTCTCTCTTTGGTTTGTTAATATAATAAATTTTTGTTCCTTATTTGCTATAGGGCACTCATATTTCCTCTTCTTATCCGTGAAGGAAAACCAACACCATTTGTCACTTTTGTGTTAGCACTTCTGTTCTGCGTTTTCAATGGATACTTGCAGGGCCGAAGCTTAAGCAACTATGCAACTTACCCTCCGGGCTGGTTGAAAGATCCATGCTTCATTACAGGTGAGTCACATAATGTTATGAAAACTTAAGGTGTAATTTTCTTTTGTCTTCGCAGCTTTTAATTGTAATTTTATTGTATCTTCAATGCCATTTTGTAAGTATTCTCATAGGTATTTCTCTTATTGGTGTATCTGGAAGCCTTTAACTTTTTTTTACTTTAGAACTATGAACTGACATTTCTTTCCACAATATCAGTGCTAGGTGAGCTGACTGTCATCTTTACTCTTTAACACCAAAATAAATATTGTTATGTATTTTTTTCAATGTAGAAACTTGAAGCCTCACATGGAACCAGCAGCATGCATGTTTAGAACAAACAAAGTAGGTTTTCTATGTAACATGTAGATCAAACTGAAGTAAACAAACTCATGGAGTAAAAATCTAGTGAGGGTGATTGCTAACTACCGAGATACCACTAACGCCACAAGACCTTGGTGTCAGGATATTTACAAGTGATACACATACACATGCATCGGCACGCCCGCCCTTGTAATAGGGGTGAACTTTGCCAAAGGATGAAACTGGCTTACAAGGAACCGGGTGGAGGGATTGATCATTCACTCCTGATCCGGAAGGGAGGTTACATTTATTTATAGTTGAAGTCATGGATATGATGAAAGGGCTAAGATGCCTAGTGACAAAGTACTGTCACTGTATTTTTTTGTTTCCTAAGCATCTACTTTTGTTGACCATCGAAATCATAGTATCATTTTCTAATGAAATCTTTACCAAAAGATCTCTTTCATCTGAAGATAGATCAGAATATTTTGCCTCATCAGTCAAAGGTGGAGAACTGGGCTGTGTAGATCCTTGATCTGAAGAAGTACCCTTCTTGCTTTTATTCTGTAGCCAGAGCAAGTTAGTGTTTCTCCAGGATTTCTCAAGCCTTTCATAACAAGAAAAAGAAGATTTTGTCCTTATTACAGTGTTATTGTGGATAACAGTAGAGGACCACTGTGCTAAATGCTATCATAAGATTGAAGAAACTTAAATCAAAGGAGGTTCTCTTGCCAAGATTAGGAGGCAGTACTGCTTGTGCACTAAAAATGGAGAAATTGAGGTACAAGGGAATGACTTCAGTGGGTGCTAGGCACTTGGATATACTTGAAATTTTCTTGGTAGTTTCAAATTTCCAGTCTCCTTAAACTGGGATCCAGAAAAAAAAATGGTTAAAAGATCTGTTCATCAAAACTGTTGAAGGCTCTGATGCCTAGTTTAGTACATTAATTAAAAGATATCTCAATACAGTACTGGGAACAAATTATGATTAAGAAGCCATAAATCAATTCTTCTTTACTGAAAGATCTTTTAAAAAAAATCTAGTTAATAAGACTGTTATTCAGGTTTTCTTGGTTTATTTTTTTTTTAGTTTATCAAGGATTTCTGAAAGATGCAAATGTATAAATGATAATAGTTAGGTTCCTCTGACTTCAGTTATGAATATACTTCGGTGTATGAGTTAGTTTGATTTGTATTTGTGGGTTTTTTTATTATGGTTTTATTTTGGTGGTTTGCTTTTTGTGCAGGTAATACTAGTCTGGAATATATGCTTATATATATTCCTAGTACTGCTAAACATAAATGAAGTGTTGCTTTTGTGATTATTATAATTCAAACTATTGCTTTAAAAAGCAATCCTAACCCTAAGTTATCCTAAAAGCTAAGAAAGCCAAGATTCCTGGTATACATAGCAACCATTTTCACGGTATGACTACTGCTGACTTTTTTGAGAGTGTTAGTACAACAAATCTTTATATACAATTTGGCATGGCTGTGAAACAGCCAAACTGCAGACTTGTTTTTTATTTTATTCCTGTAACTAGAGTACCTTTTGGGATTTTTTTTAATGTTGTTTTGTAGTACACATCAACATAATTGGATCTTAGCAATTTATAATTGCTATTTGGTATTCATCCCAGCTGGGTACCTCCAAATATCTGCAGTTTATGCTTGTGGCTTTGGTCAACTCAAATGCCAAAGTGGCTGTACTCCCTGAACAACCGGACTATTATGTTCTAGTTTTTCAAAAACATCTGGCAGTGTTTTAAGCCTCTGTTTAAAATTACTAGAAAAAGTTACTAGAATATTAGCAAACAACAACAGCAAGAAAGCATATTTGCTGAGGGCTAGCAAGATATTTCTTAAGCTGTATGGAGTTACATGTGGAAGATAAATGAGAGTGTCTAAAAGTAGCAGCCAACCATGGTTCAACAGCCAGAAGCTGAAATGAGATAAATTTGCAGTGAAGACAGAAATTTGGAAAAGTCAGGCTGATTAACCATCATGGTGAGGGGTTTCAAACAACTGTTGTGTTCTGTCTGGAGCCTTATTACAGTTTGACTGTTTTCAGGCATTTAGGAGTTAACTCTGGAAATGCAATAGCTTATATCTACACCAGCAATTGATTTGGATCAGAAATGTAATTTTGATGTGATTCCCTCATGGTTTCTCTGGACTGTGTCTTGGTTTGGTTCAGAGCAGTGAACACAGCTGTTTTCAGAGGAAATGGGAATGTTCTGCTTCAAATGCAGCACCATGAGTTTGCAAACCTATGTGGGAACAACTTCATAATCTTTCAGCATGTACCTTACACATGTGTGCCAACAAACAGCTTGTGAACTTACCAAGAGAGCCCATGATACCCTGAAGCAGTGAATGCTGCAAAAAGGGACACATACACCTGTGTGCTTCACCCTGATGTTCTTTCCTAATCTGCCTGTGCTTCTGGTTGGAAACTCCTTCCTTCCTTCACTTGCTTTAGCTTCTTCAAACTCTTCGCAATGTGCCATGTGTCTTTTCTTACTCCTTTAAACCTCATTCAGCTACCTACGTCGAATGTTGATGGCTAACCCTTCTGTGCATCAAAAACTTTCCTCAGTGCTGCTCTACAAAGCAGAGCAGCACCTGTAACTCAGAAGGTTCAGGTGACTGAACCTCACCTGTTGCATGAAGCTTTTTGTCTGGCAGTCAGGCAACCAAGCACATGTTGCTTGGTTGCACACCTCTGCTCTTTTCACAGAACAGACATGAAGAACGCATGAGCATTGTCCATATCTGGGTATGATCACGTAGTTGAGGGATGTCTAGATATTATCTCATAGCCTGGGGATGTAGATTAGCCTGTATCTCTCCTAGTATCTGCAGACATTTGCATATTCTAGATGATCATGTGCACTGTTGGAAAGTAACCACAGAGTCTGAGATGAGGCACTGGTTCACCTGAAATGTTTATTTGATGTTCTCAGTGCAGCTGTAGAAACTGGCCTCCTGATGTGTCTGCACAGCATCTTCCACTGCATATTCTTGAAACTTGGAGAGGGAAGGTGAGCCAGATAGCAGTTACCCTCCTGTCACTCTGGAATAGCCTGCAGCACAACAGTAGGTCTTTTTGTGTGAAATTCTACGTGAGCAAGCACATAATGCTCTTCTGTTGCACCAGGTTGTCTGCTAGTGTAGACCTAGTTACTGTCCTCCTTACGCAAGTGTTCACCTAGTACGTGCGCAAGTCTTCATCTCCAGGTTTATCCTTATGAAGGAAAAAGCCTCTTAATAGTCTCTTGAGGTCATCCGTGTTGTGTGGTGTATCCTGTGGATCTGAAAATCTGATGTAATGTGCAGTGGCTCCCTTCCTGTTTACGTGTCCATGTTTCCCTGTGCTGGTAGCCAAGTCATGCAAATTGTGGGGCAGAACCAGCTCTTGGTTTTGTAGAGTCCTAGGACTCTGCTGTGCTGGGAATCTGAGGATTAGGACAGGGGAGGAGTGCCAAGCCTGACAGCTCAAGAAGCATTTGGACAATGCTCTCAGGCACATGGGGATGGTCCTGTGCAGGGCTGAGATTTGAGCTTGATGATCCTTGTGGGTCCCTTCCAACTTGGCATGTTCAGTGATTGTCCACAGAGTATGGGTGCAGAGAACATGGTTATGCAGTGCCTTAGGGGAAAGGGGGTCTTGAAATTGAAGAGGTGTTTTGTGAAAATAGCCTACATTTGTCGGTTTGTTGTCCACAAAGAGATGTGATTGTTTCCTTCTGCCATTTTGCAGTTTTCAAGTCAGAGAGGTAAAAATGTGCAGGATCAAACTCATCTTCTCTAGTAATTTGACATTTTTAAAGCAAACTCCAGCCTTTCTGCATTATCAGAAGAGTTCATATACTAATTTACAAGCAGATGCACAGGAAACATTCACTAAAATTATAGTATATCTAATATATAATAAATCATAGTATTGTAGATATATAGTATAAACTATAATATATCTGATAATAAAATATAGTATATCTAATCTATGTCATGATGTATTTACATTGATTATATAGTTGATAAGTAAAATTTTAGTTCAAAAGGCACTTTACATATAGCATCTGCACACCTTGATTGCTAATAGAAACTTGCTGTGCTGTATAAAGAAAAGGTTAACAAACATGCTTATTCACAGGACTAAACTCTGCTATTAGTTTTACAATGTAAGCAGATAGTAACAAGTTAATCAAACAACTTTTTTTATTTACATGGGTAAATAATGGAGAGAGCTTTCACACAGACACCTCAGTTTTTTTACAGACCAGACATTTCCTCCCAATACATGTGGAAGCAGACAGCTAGGCCCTTTAAGCTCACAAGGGCTTGAGAGAAGAAAACTGCCTAACAGCTTGTAAGTGGACCTTGCTTCTCAGACAGCTGTAGCTTCACTGAGAAAGGTAGCTTAAGTCTTGGTGGAGTGTGCTCTGACAACCTACCAGTCTTGCAATGTGGCCTTATACACTTGGACATACAGTTAGTGCTTTCGCTGAGATGATCACGCTCCTGAATTTCTCTATATTGAAAAAGAGCCACCTGAAAGACTGAAGTTATGGGTGCAAAAAGGCAAAGGTTTCTTTATCTGGCACATGAAGTGACTTTGTCCTAGAAAATACTGGTGTATTCTTGGTAATTTAAGTAAAACTGGTAACTTTGGAGATGGCTTCAAAACAACACTGGATCTATCTTCAAAACCCAAATCTGCTCCTACTAGGAAGGAAGGCTGCCTTCAAAGGAAGATACCCTAGTTAACATGTTGCCAAAGGGTGAAAATAAGGAATTTCAATCCTAAATTCCTTTTTATTTATCCCATAGTTACGGCAACAAGACATAAGGATGCAGAATGTGACAACAGTCTCTGTTTCTATGAAAGCCTGGTGTAAATGGCTAAACCATTTTGCTGAATGACACAAGTAAATAGTACATTAACTCCTTCATGATTTTATTCCTTTTGTTGCACAAAATTCTGTTGTGGAAATTCTGGTATGTTATCAGCAAAAATAGAAAAGGAGAGTGGGGCTAAAATGTGTCCCTTTCAGAAGAATGAGAATGGCTGTTTCTTTCAGTGTTTAAAATTTTAGTGTATTTGTTTTTCTATGTGGAAGTTAGGGAATTACACACATTACATCTGCATATGTGCCTGTGCATACATTTATATAAGTCTAGAAACATAAGGATAAGCTTCATACTTGTGGTACTATTTCCTGTCTAGGGAGCTCTTGATTACTGTGAGCTCTGCTGACTGAAAAGCTCAGTCTGTCACCAGAGTTGTTTATACTGCTTACATTACTACTGCTTTAAGCTGATATGCCTAACGTGATACATGATGGTAGTTTTTTTGAAAGGGTGCTTTCACTTAGTGTACTAAAGATATACTTTTAATATTTCTTTTCAGGTTTTATAGGGTGGTTGCTCGGCATGGCAATTAATATTCATTCTGATCATATTCTCAGAAATCTGAGAAAACCAGGGGAATCTGGTTACAAGATACCAAGAGGTAAGTGAAAAATGGTACAGAGATTAAAAGGGCAAAAGTAGTATCTCTCATATGAAAAGTGGTAAAGAAAGCTGGGACTGGAGAAGAGGCTCATTTTATTTTTTTCCTCTTAAGCCAAATATTGTAAGGAGTCTGTTTCATGATATCACTTGGCTTGTGAAACTCTTTGGACTAACTAACTTTGGCTGTATTTTTAAAAAGGGGTGAAAATTTCGCAGCATTCCACAACTTTTCTGAGAATCAGCAGGAGGGTGGAGAAAGAAGACCTAAATTATCAACCCAGTGTTGGGGCAGGAGCGAAATGCAGAAAGTATTCAATGGCTGGCCCATCTAATGTCCCATGTGTGAACAGAGAGGTACCTTAGGTAATCAGAGAGCAGCAACTACTGTGGAAAGGGAGACACAGTAAAAGGAGGACAGAAATCCAAACAAAGTAGGGCACTATGAATTCTGGCCTTCATGGGAAAATGGAGAATATGAAAGATTTTTCTTATGGAACCTATTGAAGTGTTAAAGTTTATTGATGCTTTTGGAAACATTAGACTCTTTCAGATACATTACAGTCACTGAGAGAAGAAAAATAATACTATCTCTGAATTCTGTTTCTCTGGGTTTATCCAAGTGCTCATGTAAAAAATGAATATGAACATACTGTACTGTGTTCAGCGCACAAAGTTCTGAAGTAAATAAGATGTCATTTGCTGTGAGATCAGGAGGAGCTGGTCTTTTTGATGTTGCTTATCCAGTTTAAGTGCTAAAAATTCACCTCTCTTTTGTTAAGAGGGTAGAGCAATTAAAGCAAGGTCAAAACATGTCCTTTATTACAGTTGCCAAATACTTGTTTGTTTAGTTCCTCTGGTAAAATGCATACTGAGATGTTATCGATTTGTATGCTGACTTTGGAATTGGGGTGAAAGTTCTTATTTTATAAAATTCCTGATAGGTGAGTACCAATTGTTTATCCATAATTGTCTGTACAACAGATTTAATGCAGACTGCTAATTACTTTTTTCACTGAGTATCAGGGCTGAAGCAGTAGACCTCATGAGGAATGGGAACAAAAGGGCAACACATTTTAAGCTAGAGAATAAATTTGGACTTTACTTCATAATAATAATAATATTGTTCATAATTAATTTAATTTCTGAAGTACTTAAAGAAATGAAACATTGTAGGCTAACTAACCCTGTGAGTATTTTCTGAGACTCAAGGGGAGCATGTCCTCTATATTTACATATTAAAAAAAAGTGTACTATCAAAGAGACAGTTTGATGTCATTGTTAAGTAACTATTTACAAAGGCATGTACTTGCTTCTGATACTAGTAAATCTGCTTTTCTTTCATTATTTAAAGAGGAAAAATGGACCTGGAGAAGGTCTGTCTTAGAAAGAGGCCTGAAGTGATCCTTCATAGCACAGCTTGAACTGAAAAACACTGCTTCCACCGCCTTTAAAATTATATAGAGACATTGGTGATGTAGCTCTTATTTGATGTACAGTAAAAGATAGCACTGGACATATTGATTAAGGTGCTTTTGAAATAACTCTTTCCTTCTTTCAGGAGGAATGTTTGAGTATGTCAGTGGAGCCAACTTTTTTGGAGAGATCCTGGAGTGGTTTGGGTTTGCCCTTGCCTGTGGCACCACTGAAAGCCTTGCATTTGCATTGTGTACTCTTTTCATCTTGGGTTCAAGGGCAAGGCAACACCATCAGTAAGTGGTTTTTGTCTTATAATTTCTGTTGTCTCTGCCACACTGCATTTACATTTCACAAATTATGCCTCATCCCATAGCAATGTTGCAGAGCAAGTCTTGTGAAAGAGACTGCTGCTGTAGGGGAGAATATGATAGAGAATACTCTGAGAAGAATAAGCACTACAGAATTTCAGCAGAATAGTACTGAGCATAAACACACGCAATGTACAAGGAGGTGGTCAAAATAATGTTTAAATGAAGGTAGTTCATCCTGAATCTGTAAAAATTATGGACAAGTTTGGCAGTATTGCCTTAAATAATCATATACTCTATTTTCCCTTGCTGCTTGAACTGGTTTCTACAATATTAAAATTTTGAAAATCACTCTAAAGTAGTCTTTAGTAGGCGTGCTTTATAGCCAAGTCTCTATCATATTGTCTATAATCAAGTGAATGGACAATATGAAAACAGTTCTAGTACACAGTAGTAAAGTCTCTGCTCTATTTAAAGAATTTGACTGCTAATGTACTGTATTCATAATGTAGCTTTCTTGTTAAAGGACCATAGTTTGTGGACAGTAGTCTCTTGATTCTCTTTAAGGAATAGCATGTTTAAAGGAATTTGAACATGTTAATCTTATTTTGGTTATTCTCAGCTTCCTGCTTTGGTTCTCATGCTGAAACTTAGTGGCATAACAGGAAATAAGCCTGAATATATGAAGAGAAATAGGTTGAAAAAAATGCCATTGCTGACTATCTGTGGGGGCAGCCATGGGTATGTCTAGTGGAGTCCTGAAAATTTCCACAAACGGGTTTTCCTGCACCTTGTCTGTAGGGTGTTCTAGGTCTGTATTACCCTCCCAATTAACAAAGTTTTTTGTACTGTCCAACCTGAACCTTCCTGACCTGTCACCTATTGAACATCTTTTCTTATTTTATCACCTGCTGTTAGTGAGTAGAGTTGCAGAGTATCTTGGGTTAGGAGGAGTATCTGAAGGTTGTCCAGTCAGCTGGTGTGACCTACAACTGCCCTTTTGCCTAGGGCCTCATCCAGTTGAGTTCTGAGTGTCTTCAAGGGTGGAGGCTTCAGCACATCTCTGGCAAAGTGCCGAAACAGGATTTTCCTTATTGATCTGTAGGCAGCACCTGTAGGTAGCAGTAACAGGGCCCCTTAGTCTCCTCCTTGCCAGGCTAAGCAATGCCAGGTTCCTCGGTGTGTCTTTATATATTATGCTCTTCAGGTTCAAATGCCATTGTTCGTTTGCATCAATCCTAAGCCTTGATGGCACTCTTTCAGACCATTAGGAAAAGCTAAATGTTGTTAAAGGAAGTAATTTGCAGTAATGGAAAGATGCATAAAAACAAAAGAGGGATACAAGAAGAAAACCCCAAACAAATAAAAATAACAAATCATGTAAGTGAAGAAACATTTTAGTGCAGTCTGTTTAGTTTAAAAAACTTAGAATAAATTACTGAAACGGGAAAATAGTGTAATGATGGTATTGCACAGCTGCAGGTTATTGTGCATTGCTTATTCCAGCTTTGATCTTGGAGTTAGCTATTGATAATATGAATATCTGCACCTTTGAGAAGCCCAGGTGAAGTTAATTCTTTTATTTCAGAGGAGCAGAAGAAAATGGGAGTAAATGTGTTTGTTATCCAAGGTGAAAAGACAAATAATAACATTTAATAGTGCTATGTATTTCTTCTTTGTTAATTGTCTGGATTTGAAAATACTGATGTCTTTGAAAGGTATTAGCAGTAAGGCTAGTGTAGTGTTTTTCATGTTCTGTTTGATTATCCAAATCCTTTGGAACTGAAGATGTTTCTATGCAGAATCATTACTATGTGAAGTAACCCGTGCTTCTGTGTGAAGTCATTAGGCAATTACATGGTTTTAGTTTAATTTCTTCCCCCTCTAGTTCTGAAATGCAAATACTCAGGATGCGTAACAACATACATCTTTAAAGAACAGGTTATTCCTTCCCTGACTGCTCTTACCACATCTGTTGGTTTGATTTCCCATTGCTGGCAGAACAACTTAGTTTTGTTGTAGTTGATTATTAGATGTTGTTAGGATGAGTGTAGTAAATGCCATTTTTGTATCCAGAGTAGTTCTAAAGGCATATTTTTTGTTTGTAGACAGAAAATATATGGATTAAATTGAACACATTGTACAATCACTTAATGTCCTCAACAGCATTTGGAAGACTCTATACTCATCAGATTTCTGTCTTTGTTTTACAGATGGTACCTTGAGAAATTTGAAGACTACCCAAAGGACAGAAAAATTGTGATACCATTTTTGTACTGAGCTGTGCTTTTAACACTGTCTGAGATGGATGCTTTTAGTAACAGCTAACATTTTACAGGTGGTGGCAAGTTAAAAACATACTCTCATCCTCACTGTGACAAAGCCTTTCCATCGGTGCTGCTATTACTTACTTCTTTTTCCTCTTAATGGTAACCAAGATTCTGATGGACATGGTGAATAGGAACAGAAATGCTTTTCCAGCAGTGAAGCACCTCCATGAACACCTTAGGCAGTGAGTCTGACTGCCTGTGCAAGCTTCTGCTGTTTCCACTCAATCTAGTCACGCTGTCATGAGGATTGTGCTGTGAGCCCAGTGACTCTCACTGCAGTCTGGACGGTGTGTTCTCCCTATTGTTTGCCAGCATATGCAAATAGGGTTGATTTTACTTTTTCTTCCTTGCCTTTCTAATCCTTTCTTCCCTCCACCTGCATTTTCAGGAGAGCTGATGATGCAGACCAAGGAATTAAATTAATATAGTTGCTGTTAGGTGAGAGGCAATGTTCCTTCTCTTTGCACTCTTTCATATGGATATTGTATAGATAATTCTATACAGGATACTGTATAGATAATATTTAATGCTATTTACATAAAAGTTGTAGGGCTATCTTCCCCAAATAATAGATTAATATTGTCATCTACCTCTTAAAATTGATAGCTATCTCAATATGCAATATGTGTCTTCTCACTCTAAACTGTTTTTGGAAGGCATTCTTTACTTAGGAAACTTAGGCCAGTCTAGCACTATTAAAAAATGTGTAATATTTTCTAACCCACTTTATAAAAAAAAAACTTGAGATTTTTACAAAATTTTCTTATTATGTTGTTTTAAAAATTCAAGTGTTTTTCTTCTTCTGTTGATAACATTCTAGATGATTTTATATTCTGGAATATTTTGTGTTGCATGTCATGTTAATGTCAGTGCTCATACTCCAACATTTTACTCATGAAGGACTCCAGAATGCTTTCAAGAACATGATGCGATTCCAAGCCTACCGACTTTCAAGTTTCAGGCACATCTGTGTGCTTTGCATGATTGTCATAATAAAGAATTTTTTAGAATTCTTAAGAAAAAAAAACTCAACAGAAACTAATTTAAAAAAAAAAATCCAACAAAAAAGAAAACAAAACAACAACCAAATTATAGCAATTAAAAAAAAAAACCACCCAAAAAAACCCTAACAAAACAAACAAATGAACAACACAAAAAAAACTTCCACAAAATCAAAAAATTCTGTTGCTAATGTAATGTGGAAATAAATGAAAATCAGACTTTTGACATGTGTCTTCTGATCTATTTGCTCTTTATGTTGGATTATGTTCTTCAAAGCAAGTTGGTAATAGAATTTTGCCAGATACTGAGTTTTCCAGTATGGTATTGCAGTAAGATTTGTCTAAAGCTCAAAATTCTTTCTTTGCTGTTGAATTACACTGCTGTAGTAATCAAGGTAATGGATCAGATGAAATTTACCTTTAAAATTTTAGAGGTTAGTTTTCTAACTTACCTAGAGCTGAGCCCTCAGACTGCCAGTTGCTCCTTGTAATGTTGACTGGGAGGATGATTGTCCTGCTCTCAGCCAGTATGCAAAAAGTCCATCTTTGGGAGAACACAGGAATGCCTTGGTGTCAGTGTCATTGCTTGATTCTCAAATTGTTTAATAATTCTTTTAGTGTTTACATATTTCTTCACTGTTTTACAGGACGTTTGAGGCTTTCCCTGTTGTTTTTGTTATCACACTATAATTTAACACTTTGATCATAGCTGTTTTGATGAACTCTCAGTCATGATGTTCCCTGGACAGAGAAGGGATAGTGAGGAGGATGATTTACTCCTCAATGCTAAAATGGAGTTAGGGGACAATAAAAATTCAATAGGATCACTTAAAGCATATTCTTAAGAGAATTTTAGAAACCTAGTCTTATATATCAGCATATTTCTAAACACTGTCACATCGCTGTAGCAGTTTTTTAAATTTTGCTGTCTAAATCATCTAGCTATCAAAATCTGTTTTAGTTGAAAAAAAGACAAAGAGCACTATCTACTCAAAGTGTTTAATTACTTCCATAGTTTATAGTGAATTAGTATCTTGTACCTTCAGGGATATTTGTTAAAAAACCACTAATGGGACAACCAACCAACCTCGAACAATCTGGCTGCAGCACTTTAGTCTCTAATATATTTATTTTTTTTTCCTTTTATGAAAAAGCAAAGCTTCTTTTAGTAGTAAACAGCAAGAGAAAGGTCTCTGTGTTCAGTATGTCTCCTCCTATTCAAACTCTCTAGTTCTCTATGGTCAGTAGTCTTTTATCATAGTTCACAGAAAATTTGTACTAATGCCTCAGTTTTGTTCTGCTACTATGCTGCTAAATACTTCTCTTGGCTAAAAGTTCAGCTCCTTTGCTCACATAATGTTAATTTATGATTTGCCTATAGTGGGATGGGGTTCTGAAATGTGGTCAGACAGCTTCTCCTGGTTCCCTCTCTTCTTATAGAAAAGGAAAGCTAAGGTCTGTGGGATGTGAATGTCTGTGTGTTTAGAAATTCTAACCAATTGGATTAACAACAACAAAATCAAACCAGAATGTTTCATTCTTTGTGTGATTATATTTATTATTATCACCATACTTCTAGAACCTTCCATAAGTAAAGTGCAGATTTTATTTGAGGCAGTTTATTAGAGCACAATCTTATGAGGAGCAGCTGAGGAAGCTGGTATTGTTTAGCCTGGAGAAAAGGAGGTTCGGGGGAATCTTAATGCTCTCTGCAACTATGTGAAAGGAGGTTGTAGCAAGGTGGGGATGTTGGGGTCTTCTCCCAGATAAAAAGTAACAGAATGAGATGAAATGGCCTCATACTGTGCTGGGGAGGTTTAGATTGGATATTAGGAAAAATTTCCTCACTCAAATGGAAGCGTTGGAACAGGTTATTCAGGGAAGTGGTAGAGTCACCATCTCTGGAGATATTTAAAATATATGCAGTTGTGGCAATTTAGGGATATGATTTAGTAGTGGACTTGGCAGTGCTGGGTTAGAGGCTGGACTGAGTGATCTTAGGGTTCTTTTCCAACTGAAATGACTCTGTGATTCTTGCATTTCAAGACCAAGGTACATTGGCAAATGATCAACTTGGTCAAATGCTAGAACTGCCTTTTGTTTAAACAATATCCCACTTATTTGTCATACTTCACTTGTGATCCCTTCCCTTTTTAGCAGCTTTGACAGAATTTTTCTGTTGGAAAATATCTAATACTGAAAAACTTTTCTTAAGAATATGTAGTGTGAAAATAAACTCTGTTCAGCCCATTCCAGAGGGAGAAAACACGCACGCTTGCTATTGGGTTATAATATCTGTAGTGACTTTTTAATTTTTTTTTGTAGAGATACTTCTAGTCAGATTGCCTACATCTTTCCCTAAAATTCCCTACTAATAAAAAATGATTTGTGGTGTCTTGCTTGAATACTTTTCTTTCTCTTGTTAGTAATCCTTATGTTAACTTGTGGGGGTTGATCAAGGCTTTTGTACCAGCAGTTTCATTATCCCAGTTGAGATCTTGGGGACTGTAATAATAAGGTTGGATTAGAATTCCCTATATGCGTATGTGAACTATACATGATGCACTCAAAGCAATTATTAAATGTTACAAAATAAATTTGTCTAGTCATACATCCTTTATTACCTAAAGCAGAGTATGTAGCTGAGATGTTCTACACTTGAAGTTAGAGCAAAGATTAAGAGAAGCGGAGGATACTTGTTTGGGTTCTTCTCCTGCTTCTAGGTCACTCTTAGAAGAGCTGTAGCGCCTGCTGTTTTAACTATTTAATTGTGGTTCAGCACAATATTATCTTTCTGTGGAGTGAAGATAATGTATGAATGACTTGTCCATATAAACCTGTATTCTACCACCAGTCACAAAATCCTGAGTGCCTACCACAGAGTTTTTATAGCCTGTTTGTGAAACAGCTCCAATAGGCACCTGTTTGTGATTGAAATATATTAGTAATTTTGATATAAGACTGTCCCAGCCTGTTCTGTGCTATTAAGTTTTACCAATAATAGTTGCAGTTGTTGAGGAAGCCTTTCAGATGTACATCAGTCTTATAAAGACAGCAGACTGCTGGGTAAAATTGCACCCCTTTTTGCAGTGATGCAACATTTATCATCATCTCTGTGCCCCTGCAAAAATTGTGGAAATTAGTGTTGCAAGACAACTAAGGGGTAAAGCCTAAAACAAAGTTTGCATCTGAGAGTTGCACAACTGAAGCTTGCTCTTATACTTCTTAAAATAACATGTTTTGTACATCCCTTGCTTGGTTTACCATGTTTGCTTAAAACTCAAAGCCGATACATGATGCTTTGTTGTGTACAAGTGGATAGTGGAAGCAGTAGGTTATTTGTTTGCAGAGATGAAGGAAAACCTATGTAACAATTGATACAACATTTGGTGTAATGTTTCTCTGAAGATGATGCATTACCAACGTGCTAGCAAGAGCTTCTCAGTGGTGTTGTTTGTCCCTGCTCCCTAATATTTGCAGCCTCTTGTTTTGGAAATACCTGTCCAGTTTCTGAGAGAATACAAGTGGCTGGATCTGAAGAGAGAGCACTAGCAAAGCCACATGTTCCAGCTGGTCTGGGAGGGTGCACTCCATTTCTCTTGAGCTATTGAAAGGGGAAACCACTGCAAACTTAGTTATAAACTTCTGCCAGAAAAAAAAGAGCTGTGTGATCTGTGAACCAGGGTTCAAACATTGATCAGTACTGTCAAGACTAAAGGCCAGTCAAACGTTAGCTAGGAAAACCTACCCCACGTACCTGCTATTATTGTGTCCTACTGTTTGCTGCATTGGTTAGGGATTAAATCTTTTTAATCTATGTCAGTGTATTGGTGAACAGTCCAAGAGGCTTCCAGCTATGCCCCTTGCTCCATGTGTTGTGTTTGCTGGAGGAGACCAACCAGATGCTGTGCAAAGCCAGGGTTCTGCCAATGTGCAAGGAAACCCTGTGACAAAGCAGCCCATTGCAATAGCACAGATTTGCAGAATTTTAATGTTTCGTGAGAGCAAATATGTTTCCTCTTTCATTCCCTGCCTGTCTCTTGAAAATGGTGGGGGTATTGGAACAGGAGAACTGACTTGAAAGTCCCAAATAGTATTGTGGAAGTGTTCAAGCATTAAAGGAGAGTGATCAGTATATACTAACATCAGTAACCAAAGATGGAAATAGTGCTTATTATGCTTCAAATAATCCTTGCAGATTTTACTAGTACTCAGAACTAAAGAGGAATAGATTAAGTGTAATATTTAGCCTAAAACAGTGCAGTATATGATCATTACTGATAGAATAAAGTAATACTAGGAAAATTAGTTTAGAAAATATGAATAGCTATACAGATAGCATACAGCAGTGTAGTCTTATGAATAGAAAGCTAAATGACCAAGACAAAATGAGCTATTTTCATGAGCAAAAAGAAAACTTGTTTGGTGATGAACAATATAATTTTTATTAATATTACATTGAGATAAGGTAATAGATTTGACAGCTTAATGATAATTTCATACTTGTCATTTAAACGGTAGAAGAGAAATCTGGTGCTACACATTGAACCTGCTTTCACCCAGATTGCCATCTGAAGACACTCAAACCCCTCCTTGAAATACAATCTCCAGGAGCAGATAAATTAGTTAAGGGGTGGGGTTTGGGTTTTGCCATAATAGTTTAATTCACACTAAGTGTTCTTAGAGAAGTATTTCTGTAGCATTATTCCTTGACATAACTTTTATATATTTTTCTTTTTTTTTTTTTTTTAATAATCCATCCATTTTCTAATAAAACTAGATCTAAAAAAGTCAGGTTCCATTCAAAATTGCCATACCTATGATATGTGATTCTCTCAGTTCTCAATTTGTTACTTCCTGTGCTCACTGAGGTCTGGTGTCCTCACTAGATACCATGTGGCTTTTGCTGGTAGAAGAGTTTCTTCCTTTTGTAAGTTAGTCTTTACAACTCACTGCTTTGTTGATTTGTTGTCCTTTAAAATCTTGGTTAAAGTATCTACTTTTGTCTTGATGCCAGGTGGCCACCAAAGTAACTCTGTCACTCCCCTCATCAGCTGGGCAGGAGAGAGAAAACATAGAATTTTAGGTTGAAAGAGACCCATTGGGATCTCCAAGTCCAACTCCTGGCCCTGCACAGGACCATCCCCAAGAGTCACACCATGTGCCTGAGAGTATCATCCAAACACTTCTTGAGCTCTGTCAGGCTTGGTGCTGTGACCACTTCCCTGAGGAGCCCATTCCAGTGCCTGACTACCCTCTGGGTGAAGAACCTTTCCCTGATATCCACCCTAAACCTCCCCTGACACAGCTTCATGCCATTCCCTCAGGTCCTGTCACTGCTTACAAGAGTGAAGAGATCAGTAACGACAGGCTCATGGGTTGAGATAGGGGCAGGGAGAGATCAATTACCTGTTACTGTCATAGGCAAAACAGACTCAACTTGGCAAATTAATTAATTTATCACCAATCAAATCAGAGTCGGATTATAAGAATAAAACCCAAAACTTAAAAACATCTTCCCCTTACTCCTCCCTTCTTCCTGGGCTTAATTCTCTCCCAATTTTCCCTCCTTCTTCCCTTTCAGCAGCACAGAGAGATGGGGAATGGGAGCTGTGGTCAGTTCAGGACAATGTCTCTGCTGCTCCTTCCTCCTCGAGGGGGGACTCCTCACACTCCTCCCCTACTCTAGCATGAGGTCCCTCCCACGGGAAAGTCCTCCATGAACTTCTCCGGTGTGGATCCCTCTCATCAGCTGCAGTTCTTCATGAATTGCTTCAATGTGGGTCCCACCCACGAATTGCAGTCCTTCAGGAACAGGCTGCTCCAGTGTGGGTCACCTGTGGGGTCACAAGTCCTGTCAGCAAATTTGCTCCCACATGGGCTCTTCTCTCCATGGGTTCGCAGGCACTGGCTTTGCTGAGCAAGGGGGAACCTTCTGGCAGCTTCCCACAGAAGCTACCCCTGTAGCCCTCCCCATTACCTTGCCACGTAAACCCAATACAAAGGCTGAATTTATAAAATTTAAAAATAAAACAATTACATGGCACTTGTAGGAAAAGTCTTTTGTCAATTGCCTCAAGCAGTTTTCCTAAACTGAAACTATTATCCAATGTCTTGGAAGGTAGACATTTCAGACTTCAATGTAATATGCTATAATTGCTCCTTTTAAAAGGATTACTACTAAAAGTCCATAAAAACAAAGTAAGAGTACTTTGTTACCTAATTCTTCATACCAGATTAATTGTCATTGCAACAGCTTTTAATTGCAATTCAAAGTAGACAAAACAGGTGACTCCTTTACAGATGCAACCCCATCTGCTACTGTGACTAAGCCTCAGAGATTTTCTTGAATATTCACATTTCTGAATCAGATCAAAAAAGGCTAAATTGCAAGTAACACTGTAGATAATAAACCATGCCTTATTTTTCATCGAGTAATAATGTCATCTTCTACCACTTGGTGTCTGCATTATCACTAGGCTAATTAGAAACATGAACTGATTATCTAACGTTTTCTTACATATAAAATCCAGTCAAACACTGTTCCCCATTGTCTTACTGTGGCACTGCACAGATGTGGCCTTACTGGGTACCTATTGCATCATAGTTTCCAGTCCCCGCTAAGCACTGCCTAGCGCAGAAATTGCTAGTCATACTATCAATTTCAAGGACAGTCCCCTCCTCTAGTTCAGGGATGCTGGAAGCAGACAAGAACACAGCCCCAAACACACACGGGTATGTTACCAGCAGAGGTCTGCACCAACCATCTGTGTCTGTGTTGCACGTGTAGAACAAGAAGAGATGCTAACCTTCCTGCTCATGATCCTCTTTATCCTCCACCCCAGCGTGGTAGCTCTCAGTAAGCTGTTCTATCCTCCGTAAACTTACTGATAACTAGACCAGTTCCTTGCCAGCACCTAGGGCATAGATCCCCCACCTGGTATCACAATGCCTATATGGAGAATTTTGAAATTCAGCCTTTGAAAGGCTTCCGAGTTTTGTTTTGGTTTGGAAATTTTACATCTGTTACTGGGAAATATGGCAATACAAATGTACAAGGTGGATCCCTCCAGCAGCTGGGCTCAGGCACCCCATCTGCCTAGTACCTGCCCCTGGATTCCAGTCTCCCAAGTCACTGGCACCTGGATGTACAAGCCTCTGAGTCTGCAGCCCCACTGCCATTGTTGTTAACAGCCCCTCACTTCCTCACAGCCACGCACACACATGTGGAATCATGCTATGAATCCACCCTTAACTGTGCTTAGACATGGAGGGCATCCAGCAGGAGGCCCTGAATCCTCACCCTCCACAGCTGATAGCACTTGGGAACGCACAACTCTGAGAGACCTGCAGCTCCATCCCAGCTGCTGGCATATCTGGTTGGTTCTCTGCTCAGATTTTCTCTAAACACCTTCAGTTAAAACAAACAAACAAAAAGAACCCAACACCCAAGGGGAAAAAAAACTATTCAATGATTTATTTGTGTAACATATTTTTACACATAGTGAATTTATGGACTATTTCATGAACTGATCACAAGAGGGGGTACTGGATACCAGATACTTGAAAGCCATTTGTTGTGCTCAGTCATCTCTAATGTTCCTTGTTTCTTGCCTAACAAGATCTAACTTTTATAACATATTTTTCCCTGAACTAATTTTCTCTTAGCAAAATATATTTCCCTTAGCAATCTGAAATGACTACATAAATACAAAATCTACTCTACAACCATTTGCAAAAACAGAATTCCTGTCTGATGTTCACAGAAGGAATTTTAACTTCTCTATCTACTTCCCACAAGTGAAGTACTCACATGTAAAAATAGCTCTGATGCAGGCTGGCCCATACATGTGCAGGCTGAGCAAAGGGGCCTTCCAAGCCTCAGCAGAAAGCAAAGTAAGTGAGACTGTGGCCAGCTAGGAAAAGCAAGCTTCTTTAAGTCACTCACATGACTTCGTATTAGTATGTCATTGCTAGTCTCATTAGTATGACAGCATTAGTCCTTACTTGTAGTATGTCATTGCTAGTCTCATTAGTATGACAGCATTAGTCCTTACTTGGAAAAAAACAATGGAGAAAGGATTGCTTACCAAAGCAGACTTTTACTTTGTTGGGGGTTTTTTTGTATGTTTTGGTTTGGTTTTGGTGGGGTTTTTTGTTTGTTCATTTTTCTTGGTTGATTGGGTTTAGCTTTTGTTTTGTTTTGGGGTTTTTGTTGTATTTTTTTTTAAAATAATATTAGGTCTCTAACACAGAATTGTTTGTCCTGGTGAATTTTAGGCAAAGCACTTTCTGAAGGAGGAGCAGAAACGGAAATGCTGATACTGACGAGAGGAAAAGTTGCGTTCTACATTTATTAGTGATTTGCAACTTAAATATGTTCTAAAGTAGATGATTGTAGAATAAGATGTAGGGGAAAACACAAAATACTGTTTATACAGATTGTTCTCCATAACACTGTATTTTTCAGCCTAGGTGAGTATGAGCATTTTCAACAGCAGTCTTTGATTGGGCTTTCATTTTAAGTAAATCACTTTTCTTAGATGCTCTCCTGCAAGGATTTGGAATGGATACTAGTGAAGTCTACAGGTAATTTCAATCTGCAGGAACAAGGTCCCATATCTTTGTTAACTGCTGTACAGATCCTCCAGAGAAATGTACTGCCTTTGCCTACTCTCTGCTCCAACATCAAGGCCAGCTGTTTGGCAGCAAGGCTGGGCATTCAGCCAGAGCCCTACTTGATCTAGAAAAGGTTTTATCTTTCCTAATGTATACTGTAAATATTTTGTTCTAGCAGATCTGATTTGAAACTTTACTGGGTGATTGATGAGATCTGCCCTGAGACATCACAGACTGTTTCTTCTTCCTTGTGGGTTACTGCAGATGTAATTTCTGTGGGATCAAAACATTTTGTCCATAACTCTTGCTGGCTTCCATGTGGCCCAATGGAGAGAGTTCAAACTGAATGAGTTTGAATCAGGCCCAGCAAAGAATTATGTCATGCAGTAAAAATGTCGAGAAATTGTTCTTAGCAGCTGTGGAGAAAGCTGAGGCAGAGCTGTCTATCCTATAAATGGCACAGTCAAGGTCAAACTACTTCGACCCTGTCTCCTAGCCCTATGCCAGAGCCATTGCTAGTCATAACAGATGGTTTCCAGGCCAGCACCAGGCAACAGGATCCTTATGGCAAGGCCAAGTAGCGCATTGTGCACAGTAACCTCTCTTCAATAAGAAACGTATTACATAGAGCAAGGAAAGGATTTTACTTGTCAGAAGGATAGTGAAAGTAGAAAACAGCAGGAAGAAACACAGGGGCAAAGGTGAGAAAGGCAGCTTCCACATCCTCAGAACAGATCTTTGTAGGTTTTCCTGTCCACTCGTAACACATCCAGTTCAAGGGAAGACTCAAGGGGTCTGCACCTCACAGCCAAGAGTCAGCCATAGATTTATGGAATGACTAGAACACTGGGTAGTGTGGGGTATAGACTGATACTATGTAGGGTTCTCATAGGTAAGTTAAAGAAGAGAATGATCAAGAGAGGATCCCCACTAGAAGCGCAGAGGGACTGGTCAATCTATACAAACAAGGAGCTGGAGGAAGATGACTGTATCACGTAAGAATTGGCTAAGTCCCTGATACAGCATCCTATGAGAACACTACTATCAGAAAGGATTACCTCTGGACCTCTGGTATGACCTACACCATCAACAAGGGAAGGAATAACAGAAGCATTTGAAATAGAATGGCAGCAAAGTTGTCAGAGAAGCACTTTTCAACCACTAAGTGATATATGTGTACAATCGGAAAGGGCAGTAGCATGGCTTTACGCTAAGAATCACTTCTGTAGAGTTGTCTGTATGGCAAGTCTGATTAACTCATGGTAGATGAACTGAGCAAATAAGATGCAGAGACTGCACAAGAATTATTCATTCAATACATTTTGTTTCTCCCACCATGCAAGACTCATTGGCAGTACCAATCTTAACTTCCTGCACTGGTAGCCACATGGCTTAACTGGCTTCTGAGAATTTTTCACAATCCTAAAAAGCTTGACGTTTACATTGTTTTGATGTCTGTCACTTTCTGAGTACATACTCAAGAGATCATTTCCATCCAACAAAAACAGGTATTGTGGACCATGTCTGACACCACCTCATGAGGAACCACCTGGGATAAACTTCATAGCTATCACCAGGAAACTCTGAATAAGAAAACAGCTACAGCTTGGTGATGAAAAGAGCCTCCCCAGGTCCCACCAGGCAGGCGTAGAGCCACAAGCACATCTGTCTTGGGTCCAAATTAACTTGTTTCCAATGAGTCCATGCATCCTTCCTACCATATCAGAAGAAAAAGACAGCTACAGTTTTGTGTTCCTATAAACAGAATGAATACTCTGTCTACCTGCTTAATGGCATCAGTCAATACCACACCATGAGTTTTGTCAGAGACTTTTGAAGAAAAGAGTATCCCATTGCAAGCTTCATCCGTCAAGCAACTATGACAAAGATCTTCCAGTTAAGAGCTGTAGTATTGGAGGCCTGTTCAAAGGCAGGCTCCTGGCTGCAGGGTTGTCAGGCTTCTCACTCAGCTGGGAAGTACAAGAATCATCAGCAAACTGTCTAGACACCAGGACTCAGTGGAGAGGATCACCAGCCTGTAAGGCCTCCCTTGTGGCCTCACAGGAACCTAGAGTTGTTTCCAGGCTTCTGAATGCTTTGAGCCAGTGGTAGATTTGAAGCCTGGCAAAAAGTAAAGCTGACCCATCACAAAGCTACATGAGTGCTTCAGCTTGGCACATGGCAGCAGGAATGGCAGCCTCTCCTTGCTCTAGTGCATGACCTGCCTGGAGGAGTGGCAGCTATTCTGCTAGCTCAACCTAAACACAGTAACCACAGGCAAGCAGAAATCCCAATCTGTTTCAATGCTGACATTTCACTCCTCTTTCCTCATGCCTTTTTTGCTCTCACCACAGTAAATGTGTTTCTTCATGGACACCTACATCTCCATAGAGCACTCTTCAGTCCAGGAGCTCAGAGGCATAGACTTGCTGTGAAGCCAATGCTTGCTGCAATTGGACACTGGTATTATGAACAGCCTCCTTAATATAGTTTGCATGGATGTAGAGTGGAGACTGCCATTACAGGTAACTATCATGTTTGCTGTGCTGGATTCTGCCCTTCTGTCACAACAACTCCATGCAGCACTACAAGTTGGGGGAAGAATGGCGGTAAAACTGCCCAGCGGAAAACGCCCTGGGTGCTGGGTCAACAGTAGCTGTACATAAGCCAGCAATGTGCCCAGGTGGCCAAGAAGGCAGGTAGCATCCAGGCTTGTATCAGAAATAATGTGGCCACCAGGATTAAGGCCGTGATCGTCCCCCTGTACTTGGCACTGGTGAGGTTACACCTCAAGTACTGTTTCTAGTTCTGGGCCCCTCACTACAAGAAGGACATTGAGGTGCTGGAGCGAGTCCAGAGGACAGTAAATCTGGTGAAGGGGCTAGAGCAGAAATCTGATGAGAAGTGGCTGAGGGAGCTGTGGCTGTTTAGCCTGGAGAAAAGGAGGTTCAGGGGAGATCTTATTGCTCTCTACAACTACCTGAAAGGAAGTTGTAGCAAGGTGGGAGTTGGTCTCCTCTCCTAGGCAACTAGAGACAGGACAAGAGAAAATGACCTCAAGCTGTAGCAGGGAAGGTTTAGACTGGCTATTAGGAAAAACTTCTTCACTGAAAGGGTTGTCAAGCATTGGCATGGGCTGCTCAGGAAAGTGGTTGTAACCACTCCTTCAGAGATTCTGGAGGTATTCAAAAGACGTGTAGATATGGCATGAAGGGACATAGTTTAGTTGTGGACTTGGAAGTGCTGCGTTAAAGGTTGGACTTGATCTTAGACGTCTTTTCCAACCTAAGCAATTCTATGATTCACTGCTGATAGCCACAGACAGGAGATACAGGCACTGCCATGACAAGGGGGCTTTGTAATGTCCAGGTATGTTCCATTCATCTACAGTCTCCAGGATCCCAAACACATGTCTGTTGCACTGTGTGTGTGTAAGATCTCAAGATGAAATGGTACTGACAAACTCAAGAAGTCCTGGAGAAGCCTCAGCTGATCTCTGTCCACAGTTTGTGCATGCACTGGAAGAGCTGATGGTGAGGCTATTTTTCATTTATCGAGGAAGGTAGAGAAAGTTGCAAAGTGCTTTATGGTTCCAATGTTGAGCTAGGAGGCTTTGGTGCAAGAAAGTTGGAATGCTGGTAGAAAGTCTGGGGGAGAAGTGCCTGGATACTCTTCTGGTTCCTGGCCTTGATTTTAGGTCCTTCAAAGAGCAAATGGAGATATGTGTGCTGATGGATGAGTCATCACTCTGACAGTTTTCCTGGACCCCTGGCCAACACCTGCATCTGTCCACTCTACCTCCTTTGCTCTCCTTATTCCTAATTCAAGTCTCTTTTTACAGCATATTAAATTTTCAGCCATGCTCTCTTACCGATGTGTGCTTTTCCTATCCTTCTTCCTATTATCACTCTAGAGGACCTGCTAAACCATATTATTCTTTCTTATCAGTTCCTATCTAATCTATCCTACAGCTGCTGCACATCATTGTTAGCTAGAAACCCTGCCAAAAAATCTTGCTCTCCTTTGATCTTCTGTACTCCTCTGCTCACTTATCAATGGCCCAATGTGAATATGGCTCAGGTTAGGACTTTTATACTGGCATCAAGCTGTTTCTTTTCTGGAAATCTCCTTCCTGAGATGTCCAAATGATTTAGCTGTGGTCCAAGAACAGTTAAAAATAATAGCTCTGAAGGTGGAGATGCAGGACATAGATATATTTAAGGAGAAGGAGGTGCACTGCAACAGAGCAGTTTCTATTTGAAGAGCAAATGCATGTAGGTATGTGCCTGTGCTGCCTGTGGATGAGGACCAGCGGGCAGGAAAAAACAATAAAAAATACTTAGGCAGATGACCACACAAGATATATTAGCTCCTAGAAATCTGTACAAGATCAAATATGGCTTTGATCTGGCATGAAAGCTAATAAAAGTGAGCTACATCTTTCATGATGACACCTGGTGCAACTTTAATTCTACCCACAGTCATTCTGCTATGCATAAATGATTCTTCCAGGTTTAGTATAGAAGCAGCTCGTTCCCTATCTGATGCCATGTTAACATGGTAGATGAGGGTTCCAGGGCACATCCTTACTAAGCAAATTTTACATCGGCTTTCTCACAGCTTGTCCCATATGTCTTAGCACTGGTTTTTTTTATAGTATATTGCTCTCCCTGGCAGAAAGCTTACCTTCAACAGATCTGAAGGAAAGCATTTTTATTCTAATATTGTTCCTAGGAGGAATGATGCATTATTTATAGATTCTTCTCCTAGCAAACAGTCTAGTCAGATGTACTTTTTCCTTCTTATTTAGAGCACATGCAATCACACTATGAGTTCGGATCCCTTCTCCTTGCCAGGATTCACACAACAGGTTCCGCATTCCCCCAGCTATCCTCTACACAGCAGCCTGGAAAATGACAACTTAAAGGTGATCCCAGGATCACCTAGATTGCAAACACAAGTCAGGGAGGAATCCTGACCAGTTCATTCCTAGGAACTTTCATGAGAGTCTCCTTAATATATTCTCTAAACCTGTCATTCAAAGGCAAGCAACCCTTCTGACAAAAGCAACTCTCTGCAGTAGTCTGCATTACCCAGGAGAGGAAGACAGAGCATCTGATTTCATATAACTCTTCAGATCCCACTTAAAAAATACTTTTAAAAGCTTTATAGATATTCAGCATAAACTTCATTTGTTTATGATCCTTCTTACAGAGTAATTTCTACAGCTAAAATTATTCTTAAAACCCTCTCTGTGCTTGTTATCACAATTTAATTTCCATGTCTAAATAAGCCTTTGAAGAAAGAAAGTCTGTAAGATTTAATTGTCTTCAATTAGGTGTTACTGCTGGCAAAACATTCTCTCTTAAGAAAAGTGACAAGTCTCAAAGGCAGCATTCCTTATCATTGAGTTAAAAAACAAACCTTCCAAAATCTGTATCCTTCCAAACCTCTAGATGAGGAAGAGAAACAAAATAGAACACAAGAATAACTTTAAAATTTTCATAGACTATCCTTGATGACACAGAACAATTAGATAATTAATGTCACAGAATACTTTAAAAATATGCTGTGTTAAGTATTTAACTGCTGTGTAATAAGCTAAGATAAATATTCATAATAAAGCAGCCTTTTGAAAGTAATCCCTATCAGAGTCCCAAACATATCACTGGAAATAGAACGTGGGAATGTCAAGGTGACACATTAACTTTGCTCCTGTTGTTGTGCTGCACATCTACACAATGCACACAGTGATGCAAGGTCTGAAAGGCAGAGTTCCCACCAGAAGTGCTGACACACATCCAGCAGTGTGAGGCAAGAATCACACCCGGCTGTCCATGCACCCTCTGTCCCTATGCTGCCACTCTGAATGCAAATATAATTGAACAGCTTGTGAACCACCACCCACGCTTTCTCCATTTACTACACAGCTATTTTATGTAGGCAGCTAGAAGAGTATTTTCATGCACATGAACATGCCTGGCTGGAAGCTGCAGCTGTTCGGCTGTTGATTTATCATGTGTTCAGCTTCTCTGACACAGGGCTGGCAATCCTTGTAAGAGTAGGGAAGAGGGGGTGGGAAGAGGAGGTGGCTGGTGGTTGACAGCTGTTTCAGCCTCTGCACTTTAATTGGCTCTGAATATGTCTTCACACCCTAAATTTGGCTGACGCTTAGTGTACATCAGAAGAGGACACAGAGCCTTGAAGAGAGGAAGGACTAAGCCAAGTAGAAGATTTAAGGGAGAAAATACAATATGATTTAAGCCTGTTCAGGGTTACTCACGAAAGGCCTTCTTTAATGGGAAACACAAACCATTTTGAAGAACATAAAAGCCCATATTTCCAGAGGACAGATTACAAGAATGCCCCAAATTCCACTTTGTAAGAACCAGAAACTCTTGTTCTGAATTTCTACTTGTCTCCCTATCAGCTACATTTGAGACGTGCAAACTGTATCTCCACTCTCCTGTTCAGGAATGTATTTACTGAAAAAAAGGGTGACAACAGTGCAGCTAAGGAAACTGTCTGCTCTTTATCTTCTCCCCAACACTGTCTCCTGGTGACTAGCACACTCTGAAGGTCACTTGTTAGAGACGCATCTCATTCAGCTGGACAGCTGTTCTCTCACACTCTCATCCAGCTTGAGACCGTGGTTTGTTCAGTTTTTCACTCTTCCTGCCTTCATCAGATACAAGTCTGGTGAGATATACTGCTGAATTTTACTCTCTGTGCCTTCTCCATCCTATCACAGAATCATAGAATATTCTGAGTTGGAAGGGACCCACAAGAATCACCAAGTCCAGCTCTTAAGTGAATGGCTGTGGGCCACAAAGGCTGTGAAGGAGATCAGATCTGGTCAGCATGAAGGAGGTGATGCATCAGAGACTTTTAGCCTGATTGTGGGTGGCCAGAATGAAGGCCATATGGGCCAAAATCCTGGAGATGTCCTGGAGAGTGAGAACTGTTGAAGAACTTGTTGGTCACCTCTCATTTGCTGTGTTGCCCCAGTGGAATTACACCTGTGGTGATTCCCATCTTCAGAGAAAAGAACCGAGGTTGCATTGCTCAGGTATGCTGTATTTGCATCTCATAATTTCAAGGGGTGTGAACTGAGCCATAATAAAGGTATGAGACACTATCTGCCTTTATCTGTGTTACTGAGTTCAGAGTGTTCCTTATAAAAATATATTAATAGCAAGCACTGGGCAACACTGGTATGTATATATCCCACTTATGTATTCAACTTAATTGCCATTATTTACCAATACATATGACCTATTCACAGAATTGGCATTGCAGCCACCAGATATCAAAGTTATCGACTACAAAGTTGCCAAAGACTCCAGCACTGTCAGTGTTGCCAAATCAAAGATGTACGTGCTGAAGCTGAAACTGAAATATAATCCTCATTCAAGAGGGAGCTGTAGTTGTGTTCTCTGCAGACAGATTAAAACACTTTATAACAGATTAATTAAATGACTTCAGGAATAATGAGACTACATTTTTTAGTCATTGGTTCTATGACTTCAACATTAAATACTACCTTAAAGAAACTGAAGTCAGGAAAAGGACATTGTGTTACTGGTATTAGATAGGCAATACTAGTAATGACACCTTTTAATATGAAATTAATAATTTGAATCAAACATTTGAACTTCCCTATGGCAAACAAGGTGTTACGTCTCCTGAGGTTAGGATCACAGAATCAACTGGGCTGGAAAAGACCTCCGAGATCGGGTCCAACGTACAACCAAACACCATCATGTCAACAAGACCATGGCACTAAGTGCCACGTCCAGTCTCTTCTTACAAACCTCCAGGGACAGTGACTCCACCACTTCCCTTGGCAGCCTATTCCAGTGTTTAATCATCCCTTCTGTGAAGAAATTCCTCCTAATGTCGAACCTAAACCTCCTCTCGTGCAGCTTAAGACTATGTCCTCTTGTCCTGTTACTTGTTGCCTGGGAGAAGAGATTGACTCCCACCTGGCTACAACCTCCCTTCAGCTAGTTGTAGAGGGTGATGAGCTTACCCCTGAGCCTCCTCTTCTCCAGGCTAAACAACCACAGCTCCCTCAGCTGCTCCTCATAGGACTAACCCTCTAGACCCTTTACCAACTTTGTTGCCACTTTCTGGACTCACTCTAGCACCTCAGTGTCCTTCCTGAATTGAGGGTCCCAAAACTGGACACAGCACTTGAGGTGTGACCTCACCAGTGCTGAGGACAGGGGGAGACTTCTCATTACCTGCATCCTCACAAGTTCACCAATGGGAAGGAAGATCTTTTGAAAATAAAGTAAATTTTTCTGAGGATTCAAACTATATTTGACTTTCAAATGTTCTGAGAGTTTCTGCCTCAGTGTGTAGTTTCATTCAGTAAAGCACAACTGAGTTAAAATGAACTAGACTTTAAAAAAAATTAATCCTTACAAAGGAAATTCTCACTTGCTGCTTTTAGAGGGAAAATCTCACTTTAAGGAGACAAGACTAGAAACATGCTCTATTTAGATTTCTCAATGGAGAGTCTAGAAAGAGAGAAGAGTGAAAGCTGATGTTAGAAGATGATAATTTTTCTTGTTCTTGTGCCACAACAAGCCATTGGGTATTATTTCTTCATATTATACACACTTATGCAGGAAACATGTAATGTCTCCTTTTCTGAAGAGATATATTAGTGATGTGCCACAAGCTTAGACAAACCATCATGAAATAGATGAATGAATTGCTGTATTATCAAACCATTGCTTACAGATTTCTCAGAGATTTCCTTCCTCTCCAAGTTCTTAAAATGTGGACCTCTGAGCAGGTTGTGCCCATCCCATCCATCCCATGTTCTCTATAACATTCACGTGGTATTTGCTGCCTTGAGCCCATAAAAAGAACTGACAAAGCACTATTGTAGCTTTAGAAATTCTGTCTACAGGAGCACAGCTTAAGCCAGTGAGAGGCAACTCCTTCCGCAACTACTTCAAGAAACAGCCTGGCCTCTTCCAGGACAGCATTGGGACTGGTGACAGTTTCAGGAATACTATCTCTCATCAATCAAAATCTCCTTTTGAGTTATTGCCTCTTACGAAGCAGTGGTCTCTGACAGTTAAATCTCAAAATGAAGTTGGAAGTAATTTTAGCGAAGTGGGAAATCGGGCCCTCTTGAAAGGGCTGACTTTAAAAGATGGCAGCAGGACAGGGAAGGAAATAAAGAAAACAGGTCATGAAAAACTCCTGAGCTTGGAAAGGCCTCCATAAGATTGGTCATTGTGTCTTTCTGGTTTCCTGCCTGTACCTCTGCTTCGAACAACCTGGTCTAGTGGAAGGCGTCCCTGCCCATGGCAGGGAGGTTGGAACGTGGTGATCTTTAAGGTCCCTTCCAATACCATCCATTCTGTGATTCTATGATTCTATGAAAACACGGAATAGTATTTCTTAATTTTAAGATTTTTAACTCAGCAGCTTGAAGATGTGATCTTCACCAGATGTATGGAAAGTCAGAACACAGAACTAAAAAGGTTGAGATCTGGGCTCTATAGCTTCCTCATCCTTCTCAGTACTTCACAGTGCATCCATGTTGCACTCCAGATTAAGCTATAAACTGCCCAGAGTGGTTACATTTTTTTATTTAAGACTTTTTAAAAGCCTTTTGGTTCATTATAACCTCTAATTAGTGTCTGGAGAAAGAGTCACACACTCTTCTCTAAGAGAAATTCTTTTTAATTTAGTGAGAAAAACAATATATTTTGGCAAAAGGTTTATACAGGAGTAAAATACAACCAAGAAAAAAGCATTTCACTAAAACATTCAGCACAAAGACCCATTCCACAGGAAACACCCACTAAAACAATCCATATACCAGCTTTAGTAAAAGACGGTTCATTGGTTTTAAGTTACCCACAAGAGAAGGAAAAAAGAAAACAGATTAAAAGGCATAAAGAAAGAGAGAAGAAAGAGAGAAGGAGAGAGAGAAAGGAAAATAGTTACTGACAAGATCCGATGTTTCACATGGTGCAGGCTGGAGAGGGAGAAGAGAGAAGAGGAAGACCACATGGAGTCTCATGTATTTATAGAGTTCAGTTTTCCCTCCCAGGCAGGGAGTGCCAGTCAGTGCCTTCCAGGCCAGAGTGAGTTGTGCTGCAGCCAGTCACAGGCTGCAGGTCTGCCTTGACTGACAGTCCGGCTGCAGGGCCTTCAGCTCTGCCGTGTGCTCTGCGCGGGCAGCAGGCCTTGCCTTCAGCTCTGCCCTGTGCCTTCAGCACAGGCCTTGTGTGCAGACCTCACCGTGTTCCTGCAGACCCAGGCCCAGCCCTTCCCCACACACACACTCACAGTGATTTGGTTCCGACCCATAATGATAATTCAGTGAGATTCGGATCCAGGATCTCACAATCTACAAAGTAACTCTTCCAACTCCTAGCATACCACACCAGCTAAAGCTGTGGAAATACTGTCAATCCTCATCTCTCCTTGCTGAACCTGGACTGTCAGAGAGGCAAGAACGCAAAGTATTCAGGGCTAAAAGAAAAAAGAGACAGTGTCACTCTACGGTTTATTTATATAAAAATATATGGCATTTATATAAAAGGAATAGAGTTGAGGGGCCTGTTTATTTGTCTCCAGACAAGTTCAATTAAAAACAAAACAAAACTATCCAAAATCCTTTGGAAGATGAACCGTAAAACCAAGGACTGCTATCAGTAACTCAAGAGGCTCAGATCTGTGCTGAAGATCTGAATACCTCATTGACCATGCTAGCTAGAAGGGTGCTTTGGTTTCATCAGATGGAAATTCTGGTGAACATGCTTTTATATGAGATAAGTTTAACAGCTCTTTCCCATGGTTTGGTTTTGGTTAGTTTATTGTGTACTTTTATGTGTACTTTGGCTGTTAGTCCTGAAGAGAGGCCTGTTCCTTAACAAAAACAAATTAATGACCTGCTCTTTCTAAATGACTTTCAATAATAAACAATAGGCTGTCACCTTCACATCAGTTTCCTTTGCTCTGACATCTATATATAGTTAGAATATGAATATGTAACTATATAATATAAATACAACTGCCTTCTTACAGATGACAGTTTTGTTCTCTCATCTTCTCTCCATACCTCCTTAGTGCCAACTCTGATCATAAAATAAGCTAATTCAAAATGAACTGCTAAAAACTACTAGTTCTCTTCTGAGTGCTGTCTTCTCTGAATTACCAAGTTAAAGTGGCTCACTGATTAATATCAGTGCTTGTGCAAGGGAGCAGGGAAAGCAATTAGCAAGATTATGCAGAGTGGGACGTCTCCTTTTCTCCCCTTCTGCGACAGCAAGATCACTCAAGATGTACCACACAACTGCATTGGAGGGCTGTTCTAACTAGGATTCCCTGATGGTATTTGTCTTTATGCACATACAACCCTTCTCTCTGCTGTTCTGCAGTCAGGTTAAGGGCTGTATTCAACTGACTGGGGAGTCTTGGCCTGCTAGAGACACTGTAGGCCTCCCTCCCTGGAGAGGACACCTTATCCATACATGTGCTGAAGCTGCTCAGGGAAAAGGCCAGATCACTGGATTAGAAAGAGAACAGTTATAAACGTCATTTTGGGAGGCTGGCTGTTAAAGATGATCTTTAGACCACAGAAGACACACCATGTATCTGCATTTGATTGTGTTCCAACAGCCATATGCATTTTACTCAGTGATCACTGCATGTGAAACCAACCCATCCACCAGAGATGCGCCTTGGAACAGGCACTGTCTCCCTGAGTCTCAAGCTCAATAAAATCTAAGTGCCCATTGTCAACATAGTACTTCATGGTGCTGTCTTAGTGCTCCCAAGCCAGGAAGGAGAGCCTCCCCTTGGTTATGAACTGCCTGTTGCCGTCTGTCTGAATGCATCAGGTGTTCCTCCCCTGCCCCTATGGCATGATCAGCCCTGCTCAGTCCCACACTCCTGGCCACTCTGCCCTCCAGAAGGAGGTCTGCCCACACTTCCTTTTTATCTCAATTACTCCTCAAAATCCACTCTTTTATTTCTGTGGGAACTCGGCTGCACTACTCCAAACAGATGAGCTGGGGCATAGAGCGGGACAGACAATACGGTGTTAGTGAGAAACTGCCACGGGGCGCAGAGATGAAGAGCACAACAGAGAGGGCACCTCATCAATGTGTCTATCAGTATCTGAAGGGAGGGTGTCAAAAGCATGGAGCCAGGCTCTTCTCGGTGATGCCAGCTGTAGTGGGTTTCTGTGGCTGGGTTTTGAGAGGGGGGGAGGGCTACAGGGGTGACTTCCATTAGAAGCTGCTAGAAGCTTCCCCTGTCCGGTGGAGCCAATGCCTGGAGCCGGCTCCAGGATGGACTCCCTGTCGCTGGCCAAGGCCAAGTCAATCAGGAGTAATATTAACACCCCTGTGATAACATATTTAAGAACAGAAGTTTGTGGCACAGAAAGAATTCCAGCCAGGGAAGAGCGGAGTGAGAACATGGAACAACAAGGTAGACAACAAGGTCAGTGCAGAAGGAGAGGGAGGAGGTGCTCCAGGAGCCGGAGCTGAGGCCCCTGCAGCCCGTGGTGCAGACCATGGTGGAGCAGCTGTGCCCCTGCAGCCCATGGAGGACCATCGGGGTGCAGAGATCCACCTGCAGCCCATGGAAAAGCCCATGCTGGAGCAGGTGGATGCATGAAGGAGGCTGTGACTCTGTAGGAGGCCCAAGATGGAGTAGGGTCCTGCTGGAGACCTGCAGCCTGTGGAGAGGGAAGCCCGCACTGGAGCAAGTTTTTCCCAGGTAGGACTTGGGGCCCCCTGTTGAGGACCCACGTCGGTACAGCTCATTTGTGAAGGACTGCACCCCATGGAGGAGTGACCCACAGGACAGCAGTTTGGGAAGAACTGCTGCCCGAGGGATGGATTCGTGCCAGAGAGGTCCATCAAGGACTATCTCCCGTGGGAGGGACCCCACGGGAGCAGGGAAAGAACTCCTCTCTCTGAGCAGCGGCAGAAACAACTGACTGTAAATCCCATTCCCCATCCTCCTGCACCGCTGGGGGGAAGGAGGGAGAACATGGAAGGAAGGAGGGGTGGGGGGAAGGTGTTTTTAAAATTGTTTTATTTCTCACTCTTTGGATCTTATCCTGTTAGTGATAAATTTAAGTAATATCCCCACTTCGAGTCTGTTTTGCCTGTGAAGGTAATCAGTAAGTGACCTCTCCCAGCTGTTATCTCAACTCATGAATCCTTAGCTGGTTTTTTGACTCTCCTCTGTCCAGTTGCATAGGGAGAGGGACAGAGTGGCTTTAGTGGGTACCTGATATCTGGCCAGGGTCAACCCACTACACCAACCAACAGAATAAGAGGCAACGGGTAGCAATTGACGCACACGAAGTTCCACCCGAACGTGAGGAAGAATTTCTTAACTGTCCGAGTGACTCTGCACTGGAACAGACTGCCCGGAGAGGCTGTGAAGTCTCCCCCACTGGAGATATTCAAGAACCGTCTGGACGCAACCCTGTGCAATGTGCTCTAGGACAGCCCTGCTTGACCAGGGAGGTTGGATAAGACGACCCATTCTGTGAGATACGGAGGAGATGCCAAGCACGCTCCCGCTTCCAGCAGGATACCCAGCTGCTCTCCCGGCCCGGGGCCACGCACAAGGACGGCCGCTCTGGACGCGCCGGCGCAGGCGGGCGGGCGGCCGGGGCGGGGGAAGCATTCCCAATCCCTTTTCCCTCCCGCTCCCCGCGCATGTGCGGTTGCCAGGGCGGCCGTCTCCGGTGAAGGTTTAAAATCTGCGGGACATGCGCAGTGCCCGTTCTGGCCCGGGCGAGGGGGACACGCCACATTGGAACGGCGAGAGGAGCGCTCCGGGCAGCGCCGGGTACAGTTCTCGCCGCCTCCGCTTCCTCTCGAGCCGCGCTCGCCTCGCCCGGCTCTGCGTCCAGCCGCTCTCCCTCCTCCCTCCCCGCGACACATGAGGCCGCTGCCGGCCCGCGTCTAGCGCCGCTGCCGGGCCGAGCGAGAGAGAGAGCGAGCGAGCCGGGGAGCGGGCGGCGGCGCAGCGCTCTGGCCGGGCGGTGAGGGGCGGCGGCGGCGGGCGGGCGTGGATGGATCCCCGCGTGGCCTGGATCCAGCCCGAGCAGAAAGGACCCGCGAATGCGCTGTGGATGCAGATCTGGGAGACCTCGCAGGGCGTGGGGGGCCGGGGCGGCGCCAGCTTCCCGCACTACCTCTGCCTCAACTCCCCGGCGCTGGACTCCGCCGCCTCTCCGCCCCGCGGGCACGGCTGCGTGCGGCTCGGAGCGCCCGGCGACTGCTGCTCCTCGTCGTCGCCGCCTTCGCCCTCGCCTTCCCCGCCGGCCCTGCTGACCGGACTGGTGCCCGCTGCCCCCGCCGGCCCCGCGGCGGTGAACGGTGGCGGCGGCGAGGGAGGGCGGCGGCTGCAGAAGTCGCCGTCCGTGTCTTCCTCGTCCTCCTGCTCGTCGGTGGAGTCCGGCACCGAGAGCCCCGGCTTCTCCTCCTCGGGATCGTGCAGCGGCGGCGGAGGTGGCGGCTCCTCCTCTTCCTCCTGCGGCCCCCGGGCGGTGGCGGTGGCTCCTCCCGGGCTGCTGGGCAGCGGGGCCGGACCCGGGGAGTTTTTTAACTTCCACGAGAACAAAGTGAACGCTGTGAACGGGCACCACCAGCCGCCGCACCTGGCGCGCAGCCCCCACCCGCAGCCGGCGTCTCCCCAGCAGCACCAGTACCACCCGGGCCGCAGGAAACGGGAGAATAAAGCCAGCACCTATGGGATGAATTACCTGCTCTCGGGCAGCCGCGGCGTCGCCGTCAACAACTCCCCCCACCAGCAGCGGCAGCCGCCTCAGCCGGCGCTTCAAAGCCCCGGCACTCCTTGGAAGACCAGGAAATACAGTCCCGGCGTGCAGGGGTGAGCAGCCGTGGCCCCTGGGGCTGCTGCAGCCCCAGAGGGAAGGGGGGCCTCGGCCGCCTCTACTGGGGCGCCTCCGAGCTCGGGGGCGTTGGGTTGGGGTCACATGAACTCCTCTGGAGCCGACCGCCGCAGCGAGGCCGAGGGTAGGAGGCGGCGGGGCACAAACCCATGCTCTTTCGTAAATCACCGTGCTCTTTTATAAATCACCTTGCTCTATGCCGGCCGGGTGGCTCCTGGACGAAGTAGCGATTCAGACAGGACCAGGGAAACCCTGGATACAGGGGGTTAGGCCTTACCTTGTAGTAGGTTGAGAGGTGAAATTGCCAGGCCAATATCAGAGGTCACCTGCAATAAATAAAGCAAGGATGGGTGAGGGATGCTTGTCAAAGCTCCCAGGGGCCAATCCGGATTGTAAGGGGAAAGTGGAAGGCTTCAGTTCAGTGGAAGTCAAAGAAAACCTTTGTACTCATTTTTAAATGACTCTGCTTAGGCTGTAGCAAACTGGTTAGCTCAAGGAGTGTTAGGAACATCACTTGAAAGGGAGGTGCTGAGTTCTGTCTGAAATAAGCATGAAAGTCGTTGTGATCTTAAAACATGTCTCTCAAGTGTGTTCTAGTGCTAGCATGAGTTGAGCCAGCCAGTATCTGAACTGAAATCTTGTCTTTCGAAAGAGAACACTTTTATGAAGTTTACCCTATCCTGTGGCCATACCTTTCTCATATATATATGTGGGTAGTAAGGCTGAGTATTCAGCTTGATCTGATTGGCGTGGAGAAGGGACTAAACTTGAACAAAGCCCCTCTGGGACGCTCAGTGTGATTGCTGTATTTCACCTGTCAAGTTTCATTCAGTCAAGGCAAAATGTTGCTTTCTAACATTAAGGTTATTTTATTCTTGGAAAAAGTACTAGCTGCCTTGACTGACCATAGCAGATTTCTTATGTCACTTCAAAAATAGTTTCTTGCAACTCCTAAAATCCAAGACCCTTGGATACCTGTGGAGTAAAGGCACTGCATATTTGTAGAGGGGAAATGGCTAAAGATAACAGGATGCCCTTTGAGAACTGGGGATTTTTAAGTGAGAGATTTAACTTAAGAACAGCGTCTTCCTTTTCTCTTTTGTGTGCTACTGTCAGGTGTTGAGTACACTAAAGTTATTCTGAAGTATTAAAAGATATTTTTAAAGTTCTGTTTTTGCAAACCAAGGCCTCTCCTAGGAAGGACAAGACTTGTGACTGCTGCTTTTTAATTCCAGACTGACACTGCAAATTCAAATTACTTACAGGAAGCTAGAATTGGAATCTTTAAGAGGGTTCTTATGCTAGGAGCTCTGGGCCCTATACTATATATTCAGATGTACGTCTAAAATTCCAGCAGTATCTTAAAAATAGTGTGAATTTTTTGGGTTTTTTCCAAAGAGATGGAGTAGAGCTGTGAGTTAACTTTTTAATTTGTCTGTGTAAGACAAGTAGATATCAGTGAGGCAGATCTCCAGGCAGGCAGAGGAGGGAGCTGCCTAAGGTCACCCAGCAGATCTATGGCGAACCTGGGAATCAAATACAGGCATTACATGTTCTGTCCTGTAGTTGTTAGGCAGCACCACCTATGCCAATCACATGGATTTACATTTAATCTTTTGCCCTTTTGTTTTCTGTTAGGTTTCCTTTAATATTGGTTATGCCACTCTTCAAGTATAACTTTATAGAGAATCCGTACGTGAGAAAATTGTTTAGCTGAGATCTGGTTGCACTGTTCAGTTCTGTAAACACAAGTAGTTCTTTTGCTGATATTTTAATGACAAGTCTTGCTAAAAAGCTTTGAAAGTGGAAGGTGTGTTTCCTGGTCTTCTGTCAAGGATCTGTGTTACTACAGTGGGACCTGATTGTAGGAGTGGGGTATCAGTAACCTACAGCATATGTGATCCTGTAGTTCCAGAGCTTTCCTTGAAGTAGCAGGGAGGTAGTGCTGAAAGAGAGCATCAATGCTGAAACCATAGACCTAATATGAGAAGCAGTTTCTGCCTTAGAGTTCTGTTACCCAAGGTGAATCTTGGACAAGTGTGTATTCTAGAATAATTTTCTGTTTGGTGCTAGTAATTTTTTATGAATTACTTATATGATTTAAATGAGAATACTGTCACTGATAGGGTGGATTTAGGTATCTATCTTCTGTAGTAAGTCATAACTACTGCTGAGTTTAACATAATTTTCCTAAAGCCTGACTGGTGTAGGTGATGCAAATAAAAATTACAGTGAAAAGGCTGGAGTGGGAACAGATCCCTGCAGGACTTTCTTGTGGGTCCTTTATATTCCTGTTTAGCTGCCTGCTGTTCCTGGGAACTGTCAGCCTGGTCCTGAAGTATCACTTCGATATCTCATGACCTATTGATAGAGCATCTTCGGTAGTGCCAGACTGGTGTATTCAACTCTTGACAAATGTGATCCTTAAAATCTTCAGTTGCAGTCTGATTTGGGCATCAATTATAGGAAGAAAGACTTGATCATAGATGCTATTATGCTTACACTGTACATGAATGGTAGAGCTTATTCTGCTGTGAATATTGCTATCAAAAGAAATGTTTTTCTGCAACGTGCTGGAATTTCCAAGTAATATACAGTAGCTCACGGTGTTACTGTGTTGTCTTTTGGTAACAGCCTAAGAAGGATAATCTCTGTTTGCCCTCTCCCAGGCTGCAGCAGTACTTTTGATGAATTGTTTGCGTGCTTTGAAACAGTACTGTGCTCTCTCTGCTTTTGCATTCAGAGCTGGAGATGGTCTGTAGCAGTACAAGTCATTGTAGTTTTTTCTCAAGTTGCTCATAGTCAGTGGCTTTGTGATGGTAGGTGTGGTGATGTTTAGGAACTTTGTATGCAATAAAGTCTGCGTTTTGCTCTGTTTTTATACAGCATTCCTTTTCTTCCAGTGGACTCGTGCTTTCAGCACTTTTTGACAGCAGCATGGCAATCTTTGAAAAGGAAATTTTCTTATAAAACACAAGTGTGAGTAGCTGTGCTTGATTAGACTTCATCCTAAAGCTATACTTCTGGATGCCCTAGATTGTTCTGTGTCATGCTTTTACAGAATTTTGGGAGGTAAGGTATGAGGAAATTGAAGCACTGGAATAATATGGCTTCAACGGTGTGATTAATACGGCAAAGTGCAAATTCCTATATGCCTGAGTTTAGTTTAGGACTACAGATGACAAAATGATTGTTTTCAGGTGCAAGACAGAGAAGTTTTCTTTAATATTATGAGGTTAGTCCATACTGTTGTGACTGTTCAGAGCTACATGTTGTTTCTTGGTACTGTGAAATATTCTCTTGTGTGGTTTAAAACTATGCTTAGTATCTTAGGGTCTGAATTCTTTGTTAAGCAAATACCTCCTGTTCCTGTAAAGACTATCTTAAATATAAGCATCCAGAGAGTTTAAAGGTGCTCAAATTTTATTTCGTAGTGTGGCATCAAGCTATTCTAAACTTTTTACTAAGGACTCACAGGTCCCACATTTGGACACAGAGCTAATAAGAGTGCTTTCTCTTAAGATGTAGCGAATAGCTTATGAATCGTATAAAATCATATCAGATTTAATTATTTTGTTCCTTAGTATGAATTTAATGAATTAAGTAAAGAATTAAAGCATTTTTAACAGCATGAGGCTGTTCTGCTTAATGCTTTCAACTAAATGTTCAGACTAATTGTAGATGTTGATTGAGATTAGCAGTGAAATACCTGGCATATCTGCTTGGCACATTACAGTGCTGTGCAGAAACAACAGAACTGGCTTGTTGAGGATTAGTTTGGGTACCAGAACTGTTATGATACGTTGGAATGGTGCTCTGCCTGGACTAATTAGTGTTGCATAGTGTCTGATGACTTACTGCATTCGTTTTTTGCCCTACATAGCTGGTTGTCTTTAATCATCTCCTGATAATGGCACAGAAATTCTGCTGTAGAGCACAAGAGTGCAAAGACCTCTGCAGTTCCTTAGGCTGAAGGAGGATTCAGGCCAGCATTCCCTGATGACCACAGCAGGTACCTAGGGAGAGTTCTCATAAACAAGGTAAGCTTATGACAATGCTTCCCCAGAAGACTTGCTTTAGTGTTCACCAGTTTGCAGCTGAATGGTACTGTGTAAAAAACGTGATCTCTAGAGGTGTGGTGGTGCTACTGTATGCTAAGCCTGTATTAGGTTTTCTTTATTTCTTCACCTGTATGAAGTGTTTCTAATTCCCATCTTACAGGGTTTTTTGCTTTTTTGATATATTGCTGAACTTTGACCAAGATAAATTATGGGCTTGTGGAATGCACTGTTAGAAATACATTGCTTCAGGACCTTGCATAGCTTCAGTTGCGTGTTTGTCAGCCCTTGCATCTTATTATGCTGCTGTCAGAGCTGTCAGATGTAAACTAATGTGTAGGGATGCCACATTTTTAGCCCCTTTTGCAACTTTTGTTTTCTTGTCCTTTGAGCTGGAAGAATTTTGGAACCTCTATGATGCCTTTAGTGTCTGCACTGGAGTGTCCAGCTTTTGTAAGGGCTTTCTCAAGGGCGGTTATTCTTAACTTATCCCGTAGATAACAGTGCTGTCTTGCTCCAACACCTTCTGATAAAGAATCAACACAGTAGGCTGTGCTTCATCCACACTGCTGTTAAATCCATGGTGTCTGCTGTCTTCAGTGTTAGGTGGGTACCTGTAGTAGAGGCGTTAATGTAGCAGGCAGGTAGCACTGGTGCTGTGCACTCAGTTCTTGTTTTGTTTGACTACAAGATCAGGGCAGAACTAGGCAGTATATACTGTAGTATGCAAGGAGGAGCGTGGGAGTAGTTGGTTGTTAGTCACAGTAAATTTCTGGAGAGAGCAGCGGGATGTAGTTGAATGGATTGTTTTCATGCCTAGAGGCTGGTACACAGCAAAGTTCAAGGGTAGTTGCTGGATGAATATCAAAAGAACAGAACATCTGTTTTTTCTGTGGTCAGGTAAGTTGACTAGAGTAGGTAAAGCCCAAAGTTTCCTTGTAAAGTGGATACCTAGCATGGATAGAGACTGATGCTTTTGGCAGTGGAATGAAAGGACTGTTTTGGCAGCAGTAGACTGAGAGTCAGTAGAGGTACTAGAGGTCAGAAGGGCTGAGCTACAGTGGTAAAACATGAGAAGGCTTTGCACGACAGGTGCTCACATCTGTGTATAAAGGAGAATGGGACATGTTTGGACCAGTTTCATCCTGGCATCAGCTTCATGATGTTTTTGCCAGTTGTTAGGCTTTGGCAGTAGAGATAATTGGCATTAAGAACATCAACAGCTGTACGGGGTGAGACCATTAGAGGACAGTGCCAAATATTGGTAGAGGAATAAATCAACATGACCCTGTGGTGATATTTCCTGGAAGCATCTCTTAGCTTTAAATGATGTATGGTTCTTGGACTACCTGGGCTACAGGCAATGCATTGTTACTTACTGTGGATTTTGCGTGTGAATGTCTTGATCTTGTATGATCTGGGATCAGAAGTGACCTGTGGGTAGATGTTCCTTGGTTAAGCTATGCATTATGTAAGGATCCCTTTTTTTTTTTTTCCTGAGGCTGTCACTAGGATTGTAGTTGCTGCCAGTCACAGCTCTGTGCATCACTGAGGCAGTCCATGAGTGTTCTTTGCAGCTGACTTGAAAAAGGAGTGGGAAAAGTTGAATCACCTGACAGTTGTCTTGTTTTCTACTCTGTTTAATCATTTCTTCTGTTGAAACCATTTTCTGCTTCTGGATGTTTTTCCCTTCTATATGCTTTGCAGTTCTGGTTTATCTTTGGGACTTGCATGCACCAGTCCTGTGTGTGATAGTGTCGTGGTGTACCTGCACGTTGGGCTGTCTTGTTCTATCTTGTACTTTGTTTCCTGATTACTAATGTGAGACTTACGTGTTGTTTTTGTGCTTTGAAGCTTCACTGGTGATCTTCCTTTAATACGGAAACTGAGAGATAGAGCTGTTTGTTTTTTGTTTAAAACAGTTCTTTATCAAGTCTTCACCCTCATATCAGCTTAGTTTCTTCATAGCCTGCATAAGGGCATGTGGGGCCATTGTCAAATGCTGTTTGGGAATCCAGATAGATAACAGATTTGCCTTTGTGGATCACTGATTCTTCAAGTAGCTCTTAATGTTTTGTTAGGTTTGGTTGGTTTTTTTTGTGACACTACTACCATTTATGCTAGCTATATTAGCATCTTGATACAGTCATAACTATTTGTGTTGCATTGATTCTACTTTTGGCTACTTTGACTATTTTGAATGTAAAAACTAATGCTTTTAAATTAAAAAAAAGATAACTGCTTAGTGTTATTCTGATACAAATGCAGTATCGAGTGAGTGTAACTTGGTGAATACCAAATTATCAGGAACAGATTTTTTTATGGAGTATTTTCTACTGAAAAGTTGGCTTGTGATAAGTTCTCTCTATGTAGTTATGGATCAGGGAAACCTCTGAAGGATTAAAAAAAAAAAAGAAAAAACTACTAGCTTCTCTGCGTGTCACACATTGGGATCACTTGACTTTCTCTGTTCTGATCACTTAATTCACTTAACAGAAGCAGGTTTTGGGGCTCTTGAACTAGTTTAACCTTTCTCAAGCATAGCTTTGCATCTCATTAAGTTGTTCCTCATAATCGTTTTTGATATCCTTAATCTTCCAATCCTCTTTTCCTCTTTGTACATGACTTCAGGGTTTCTGAAGACATCTTCTGATGGAATCCTGTGACAAGGTGGTAGAAGCTCTTTTTTCCCCTAAAACATGATTAGTAATGCTCGTTTCTGCTAAACAACCAGTGCGATCTCTTTCATAGTCACTGAAACAGCTTATTCTTTTGGTTACGATTCTTAACTTAAGGAGCTTCCTCTTTTATATGGTGAACTCAGCAGTACTGAAACCCAGAGAAGGCTTTTCTAGCTTTTGTTGCCTTGCAGAGATGCTGACTTTGAATGTGCAGGGTTTGCTGCTAGTGGTGCTTTGATGGATACATTTTGAATTAGATTCTGCTCCTTGGGATTATGTCAAGAGTTGCTTCTCTTAAACATTTCAGTGGCTAACCTAGTGTAATGCATAGTTGATCTGCGTGGGCATAATTAGTCTCTCATCACTAATGTGTTTCTTCTCTTGTGTTTCATCTGACTTGTCTGGGATGTTAATCACTTGCTATCTTTGGGCATTTGGAAAAGAATGGTATTACGACAGGAATTTTGGGGTTTAGTGGTTCTGTTTATTGGCATAGCAAACTTGCTGATTCAGTTTCAAGGTTTAACATATGGTGTTCTCCTTCACTGGTACAACAAAATAATTGTGGTATTTTCTTGGTGGTGTGGTGAAGTCCAGCAGTCCAAGTCAGGAGTAATGTACTTCAGAAGCTTACATAGTGGGTCTGTTTTGCCATGTATTAAACTGGAGATGTACATCTGCTTATTTTTTATATTTTTTTATAATGCAGCTTTTTCAGAGGACATCTAACCATTAATAATGTAGTTGCTTGAGTTATATTGGTTTGATGTAGTTTGCAAAAATACATTAGTTTTTGATTCTTTTTCAAAATGCAAACAAATTCTGTTACTTAAGTCTGGAAATTTGCAGTGTAAATCAGTCCAACAAGCTTAGTTTCTTGAGCACATCAACTATTAAAGTGTTCCTAAGAGGTAAAATCTAATTGGCAAGAAATTTGGTCTAAAATTAGGACAGGCTTTGACTTGAAAGACTGTGGGGCAAAGGGGAAGCTTAGAGGGGAAGTAAGAACAATATGGTCTCTTGTGGAAAAGGTACAGTATATTTTATAAACTACTCTTTGTTCTGTGGATGAAAACAAAAGTGCTTTTTTCTTCCATTCTCTCCGTAATAGTTAACTTGCAAAGTAAGCTTGATTCTTATTTGAGTGTGGTGTTTAGGGTACCTGTCTGTAAAACATTTCACAGCTCTGATTTGTAAGTTCTATATAGTTGAGATTTCTTTTTTTTTTATTCTACCAGTCTTTGTAGTTTTCTACCTTCCATACAATTACAGTGTCAAAGATAATTGCTGCCTGAATTACCTAGTAATATGAGACTGATTTGCTGCAGCAGTGTAGTCTGAATGTAACACTGTTTACATAGTTTTTCTTATCTGTAGTCTTAGAACATTGCATATGGTATAGGCTACTACTGCCTGAGCCTTACTGGTGTTGAGGAGGACTAGTATACAAGGCTAAAGGCATCTGATGGATGTTGTGAGTTTAGTGGGAAGAGAAGAATTTTAAGTTCATCTCCTCTTCATGGTCATTGTTTTAATTTTGCAACTTTTGCAGATGTCCTAATTTCAGATCATACTGGAAAAGTCCGTGTCTCAGAATATACAATTTCTTTCACATTTCTTTCTTTATATATGTGTTCTCCTTTATTTCACTGAACTGTGTTCCTTAGACTGTAAGACTGATTTCAACTACTGAATGCATTTTGATTGTTGTAGTGTGAGATTTCACCTGCATTTCCATGGTAATGCAATTGTGCTTTGCTCTAGTTGTAGGTGGTGTAGTTCAACAGATTTCCAAAATAGGTGCAGTGACTGCTGTACCTTTCAATGTTTCAAGACAGCAAAGTCCTCACATGTGTTTTGGAATTTGTGCTTCATTGAAAGAACGTATTCTATGTCTTGTAACCTTTATTTCAACAAAGATTCTGTTGAAATACTGCTTATACCTCCCCATTTCTTTACTTCCCTTTCCTACGCACCTGTAGTGTTACACCCACATGCTTTAACTGTGTCATCTTTTCTTTCCTTTTATAACGATTCTTTGATTATGTGTTAGACTCTGGTTAGAAAAATACTCATTCTAGTAAGTAGAGGATATGTTATTAAAAATAATTGGTTGTTCCATATAAAGGATGCAGTCATGTTTCTGTCTGTTCCTTTAGAATAAATTCATGTGCTTAATAGCATAGACATGCTGAAAAGAAAGAGGCTGCTTACTTGAGGGAACAGTCTCTGTAGCTTTTCATTCACCTTCTGATTTGTTGATGCTGTTTGAGTATTTCAATTCCAGTGCAATGAAGTTAGCCCTTGAAGTAATAAGTCAGTCTTATGTATAATAATAGTTCTAGAATAAAGTACATGCTCTCCTTTGTTAGATACCTGCCTTTAAGGAAAAACCGTTACAAAAGTCTGAGAATGTCACCTGAGTTTTATTTTAACCTGGAGAGCAGAAGTGCGTCTGCCTTTCCTAAACCAGTAAAAGGGCTGATTTTTTGATAAACAGAAGGCGTTAATTCTGTTGTGTAGCTCAGCCCGCAAGGAGCAGATGCTTGCTGTGCTTAGCCAGTAACAGCATTGGTGAATAGGCTGTTAAAATTAGCAAGCTGAATAGTGTAGCAAGTACAAGTATCCTCTCTTCTTCATCCCTGTGTTCTAATCTTTTCCATCTTGCATTAAGAGTACAGTTACAGCTCATCAACAGGTTTCTTTCCCAGTGTTTCTATAAATATAATAAAACTGCCTCGTGAAATAGTTGATTAAAAGGCCTACATTTGCTAGAAAAGTAATCCCATAGGCATCTTAAAATGTTATAGAAGATAGTTAGGTCCGGGGATGCTGTTGGGAGTCCAAATTCTTTAAGAAGCCAGAAGAAAATCGAGCAAATTGACTAACTATATGTTGAAGGAAGTGCTATTAAAAAAGAAAGAGTTAGGCTGTTACTTATATCTGCATGTACATCATGTGCTGCAAATGGAAATTATGTTCCTAATGATTAAAATACTGTCTCACAGTCCTGACTTAAGAGGAGTTTATGAAAATCATAGAGGCTCTGTGGACAACATACTTAAGTAAAAGCTATCCCTGTGTTGGGTGGCTGAATGTCCCATTGTTACCTGTTTTTTCAGACACCACATTATTCCTTCAACTAGTAGAGAAGTTACTCCAGGATTAGCATACAGAAGCAGCATACAGGATCTTGTTTTATGTGTATCAGAGCTGGTCTTTTTGTGACTATGTTCCAATAACCTTGTTTGAGCAAAGATGTTTAGAAAAATGTAAACTATTGTAACATTAAATTTTCAAAAACCATCTCAATTTTGAGAAGCTTCTTCAGGTGGAAACCAAAAGGCTAAAATGCTAAAGTGGTTGTGCTGTCATGTGCTGACTGTGAGGATAGCACTGATTCTTATCCAGAAGGACATAGACCAGGAAGATGTTTTCTAAGAAGCAGAAACTGTTGGATTAAGGAAAACTGACTGGAAAGAGCAAAGAAAATAGAAGTCTGTTAAGATAGAGGGTTTGAGAGCTGTTTTACCAAGTGCATTAAAACCTGAAAACCTTGCACATCTAAAGCAAGAAACTTTGCCAGAGTCATTAGGGCTCATAGAGAGACATGAAAGGGCACCTGAGGAAAGTCAGATCATATAGTAAGAATTAAAGTGAACTAATTGCATTGCCTTCTGTCAGAGAAGGTCTTAAGATTGACTTCTCATGAGAACTTTCTTTGACTCTGGGCAACTGTCATTTTAAATTTCAGTAAGAGTGTTTAAATCCAATCAGAAGAATGATACCTGTTATACAGCCGTGTCTTGTGATATATGCCAAATAATTTCAGAGGAATTAGCCATGAGTATAGTTTGAACTCTAAATCATTTTTGATTATCTAGCCCTTTGCTGTTGTCCCACGCAAACTGAATCATTAAACAAAGTACTGTCTTGCCAGTGCAAAGTAGAAAATATGAAGCTGACTTCATAGTACAAGGTAGATCAGGGAAGGAAATGTAGACTAGTGATGGGTGGTATTCTTCTTTCATGATACGATTAAGAATTGTGACAGTGTTAATCATCTGAACAGAAGCTCTGTGGGGCATTGAAGTGAGAGTGCTTATGTGTTGGCTGTTTCTCTGAGCTCACTGACACACTAGGGGCTGCTTTTGAAAGGCTGTGCTGCGTATGGTAGAGGTTGCAGTGCACAGGGGAACTCAGACCCCTTTTATTCTCCTCCTCTAATACAGGATGGCTACTATAAATGCATTTTTTTTTTTTCCAGAAATGTCTCCTGTAGTGGTTGGATGGTGCTGATACTGTAACAAAACAGAACTTGCTTGCATGAGCAAACATAAAGAAAGGGTCTAGTGCATGTTTTGATAAAGGTAGTTGTGTCTCACAGGTCTCATTTTCTGGAAGGATTAATTGTTAATCTGTATTCCTGTGTTCAGTCTGATAACACAGAACTGCTGGATTTTTTTTTTTCAGAAGAATGTTTCTGAGATTCTTTTTTGAAGACTATGTAAAAACTGAACAGTTACAGATTTGCTGGGCTTATGGGTTAGCTGCTTAGAAATAACCAAAGGAAAGAATAAATTATTTACTTTATAATAAGGGAAGATTACCAGTAGAATTACTCAAGATGCGTTTGCTCCATATATTTATAAATACTTGGAGGGAAGAAAGGAATGAGAAAAGGATAGAAGAGGTAATAGAAAGCTAGAGCTGACTGCAGACGGTTGCAGTGGGATTTCATTGTTCATTAGATTATAAAATTACTGGTAAAGTTGAATTTCAGTAAATACAGAATCATGACTGAAGAAAAATAGTTCAGGCTGAATATACCCAGTGGATGGGCTTTATGTTGGTAGTTTTGTGCAGAAAACACCTTAAAGCTCCTTCATAATGATTTCTTTTAAAGAGCAGCTGTATACTCAAGTGGCAGCAGCAATCTTGGCAAATGTAGAGACAATAAAATGAAAACAGGTGTGTGTTGGACTGAAGGGCGGAATTCCGTGTTGACTCTGTGTGTGTTTGCCACCTGTCAGAAAATGTGGTGCAAACTGAAAACAAGCTGAAGAAGGTTAGCAGTGATCAAACTTTGGACTTGCTTTTGTGTAAAGAGAGAGAGAAATCAATGAGGATTGGTAGCTTGGAAAACTGCTGGTGGATAGAGACAAATGGATATGAATTGAGAACCTGTGAAGTGTTATGTTTTAAGATGAACTGCCAGTAATAACTTTTTTTGCCTCGAGAAGAAGAGCATCAGATAAAATCATTACCAGGCCACAGTTTAAAACAAAGTTCGCTTTACTCTGATGCATACTTAAATTCTCATAGAATGCCATTGTGACAAAAGCATAAATGGACTGAAAGACCTGGAAAAATCAATGGAAGAAAAGTCCTTTGAGCTAATATGCATCATGATTGGGATCCACCCCAGAAGTATGCCAAAGGAAGTTACTGGAGGCTTGGAAGGATGGCTGCCCCTTTGTCTTTCCTGCTTTTTGTTGCTTTCACCCTGTATCTACTTACTGCAGATTTTTGTAGGCAGGAGAATAGGAAGTCTTCAGTTTGGCCCCACTGCTGTTAGGTGTGTTGCAAGTATTTTATTCTTTGGTCTTGTTTTCTTGCAAAGGAAAATAGCATACTTTCTGTAAACAAAACAGGGTCATGTTAGTTTGCATTTTCTGTCTTGCTCGGAAGTTTTGGAATCAAGTAGATTTCATCAACAGATTGAAATGTTAGTTAAGTCTGCAGTGTACTTAAATGTTCATTTAGGGATCCAGGCTCAGTTTAAGATCAGAGAAAGGGCAAACAGTAATTCTAAATATGTATGCTTTTTGGAAGTGTCTTTGTGCTTTGCTGCTAAAATCTCTTTGTGTATTGAATTCTGACACTTAACCTCCAACAGATATGCCTAATTTTTATCTGTTAGAGGGGGAAATACCTATTAAAATGAGTTGCAGAAGTCTCAGGTGAAGAGTTACGAGTTTTTCTGGACTTGTATTAAATTTTACTTTTGAAAGGCTTAAGTATATTAACTGTAGATTGATTTTTGGTTTTAGGACAGTATTTGGATTTCACTGCATTGTTGACTAGATATGTTTCTTGAGTTAGAGAGAAATCTTAAAAGTATGTCAACATCAAAAGATGTCTTTGTAAAATATCACAGCAGTAGTTATTTGCTTTTTTTTTGTTTGGCGTAGCTTGATGCTTTTCCACTGAAAAAAGCAAACGTGGCATTCACCTTAAAACTCAAATTTGGCAGCAAGTGTTCTATAGTATTGGGAGATGGGAAACAAAAGGGTTTAGTAAGTATATAAGGTTCCAGTGTCAGAACTCTTCATGTAACGCTGGTATTAAAATACTTTACACTTGAGAGTATATTTAACACTTCTTACTCTGCATTCAGTGGAAAGGTCACTTCTTGTGTGAATGAACGGCTAATAAAGGGCTTGAGTGTCAAGGGAATCCCCATTTGTCAAAGTGGACATGTTCATATCAAGAAATACTCAAATGTCCTTTTTATTGCCCTTCACAGAAATGCATCAATGCCTGTGGCCTGTTTGCAAGTCTGTGTAAGCTACCACATACACAGAAGTAAGAACTGCTGGAAGAATAAACCTATTTGAAGATTTTAGTTGTTCTGGTGCCATTTCACATTTGTGTCATTACATAGTTTTTAAGATTCAACTTTGTTTTTTAAAGAAAATAAACATAGAGAAACAGGAATTGAATTTGGCTTGCAATGTTGAGCCAGTAAGAAATTTAGTAAATGTCTACTAGAGTTAAAGTTCTGAGTCTTTTGGTTAAAGAATGATATTGAATAAAGCCTGTGGCCTGTTTCTGGTAAAATTTATTGTAATAGTTAAATTGTCATTATAACTGATCCTACTTTCTTCATTAGACTACATGAAGAAATAATTGACTTCTATGACTTCATGTCCCCTCGTCCTGAAGAAGCAGCTATGAGAAGAGAAGTGGTAAAAAGAATAGAAACAGTCATCAAAGATCTCTGGCCTACAGCTGATGTGAGTGTAATTTAAGTTGTGATTTGCTTCTCTAGTAAATTGTAGAGCTTGATTCACTTAACCTTGCTATTATATTCCATGTTTTAGAAATTAACAGATAATACTTCAAACTTAAGGCAATTGACTTCATATCGCAGCTCTTGCAGTATGTGGCAGTTCATTTTGAAAAACAGGGGAGACTTCAAACCTAGATGTCAGGTTAATGAATGTTACTGATTATTTTTTCATTTTGAGAACTAGGAGTGTGAAGAGCTGTCCACTTTAAGTAGTGCGTTTCTTAAAGTAATAAAGCAGTAGGACAAGAGGGCACAGTCTTAATCTATGCCAAGGGAGGTTTAGGTTAGACATTAGAAAGAAATTCTATAGAGAGAGAGTGATCAGACATTGGAATGGGCTACCCAGGGAGGTGGTGGAGTCCCTGGAGGTATTTAAGAAGAGACTGGATGTGACACTTAGTGCTATCATCTAGTTGATAGAGTGCTGCTGGGTCATGGGTTGGACTTGATCTCAGAGGTCTTTTCCAATCTGGTTGATTCTGTGATTCTGTAAAGTGATTGTCTTATAACTTAATTTTGGATGTTAAAGTGAGACTGACTACCTATGTGTCCATTGCTGTAAGGAGTCCTGACTGTGGATATTTGTAAATAATAATGTTTTACAAAAGAGCAGTTAAACACAGATTTTCTTTTTTTTTTTTTTTTTTTGTACTCTTCATGAATTTGGCATTCAGGAGGTTACTTTAGCCCTACTTTAATAGGAAAATTGCACTCCCTGAGATACTTTGCAACCAATGTTTGTGTAATTTCAAACACTTTGTTACCCAATGAGTAAGTTTGCTCATACAAAAAGAATATCTCATCCAAAAAGAACTGTATCTCTAGCATCACCCTCATGATTACCAGATAGTAGCACTGTCATTTGTAAGCATAAAAATGCTTCAGATCACTGTGATTTCATATCCTCCTGTGGCAAAAAGTGAGGCCTCTGGCCACAGCACTGAGCTAAAGATACTGTAAAACTCATCTGCTTCATCCTTACCTGTGTTTTTCCTTCCTAGTAAGACTTTTCTGCCTTGTGGAAATAGATAGAAATGCTAAAATGACCCAATGTTGCCCAGCCTTTTCATAGGAAGAAAGAAGTGAACTTATCAATTGTGCTCTGCTCTGTCAGAGGGTGAAGAAGGTCTCAATTCTTTAACCTGGAAGCATACTAAAAATATTTGATGTGGACTGTGGATTTATCTCCAGCATGCCTGCTTTTCCACGCAAAGACACCTGCTGCTACTTCATAGTCATCCTTAACACTAAAATCTGGAGTATTTATCTGAATTATACGTTTAGATGCACTTGCTGTTTTTTAAACCTAAAAATTTGGAAAATTTATTCCCTTAAACTCTTCCAATTTCAGTAAAGCTGTTCTGTGAGGAAAAAAGGAAGCAGGAAGGAAGGAAACTGATGAAAGCTGTCAAACTGGAAATAAAAACTGAAAAGCATTTGTTTAAATCTCTACTCTGTTAGCAGGATTGGTATTTATTTCATGTTTAAGTAGTACCCAATTTCCTCTGAAGTTGCATGTGTAAGAAAAAGTGTAGTTGTACATGCTTAGTATAGTGTATAATACTTTAAGGACATAGACTATATCCTTGACTATATCCTTAACAAGTCGAGAAAACTATTGTCTTCTGAAAGTAAAATTAAGTGATCATTCATAGTTACAAGATATTTCCTTGGTGTGTTTTTTTTTTTTCAGGTCCAGATATTTGGCAGCTTTAGTACAGGGCTTTATCTTCCAACTAGGTAAGTAATAGTTTACTTTTACATAAAGTTTTCCTTTTAGAGAAATGGTAAATTTCAAAGAGGAGTTTAGACTGGAATGTGTAAACCTGTCAAACTTTCAGTCAAACTTTTGTCTAGTGTTTAATGTGACAGAGGGAAAAGCTTTTGAACTTCAAGATTTGCAATGAGTTTTTTATGTATCATCATACTGCTCTGTTGACCCTTTTAAACATACAGTGGAAATGAATGTTTATTGTTTACTGTGTAAACATTGTTTTGTTAAATAAGATGAATTACTGAGAGTGTGTCACTTATCACAGAGTTACTTTGTAACGTTGAAAGAGTCATCTCTTCATACATCTGTGGTGTATTCTCATTGGTTTGGAGAGCAAAATGTCTTACTTAATATGTTGTTTTATATCACTTAATGGTTCAATTGATGGATGTGGAAAACCTGTGTAGCTCTGTGTAAAAGACTGTTGTCTTTACAGTGATTAAATTTTCAGGAGGAAAGCACTGGAAATTTCATTTCTATGAATAGCAATCACTGATAAAAATGGTTTGGACTATTAACGTGCTTGTCAACATGGTTGGGGATAGAATTGGGCTGTGGAAGTCAGAGGGGAGGGAGCGGGAGAGGACCTCAAAGAACTCATCAGAGAAGTGGAGGCAGGAAAGTAGAATGCTGCTTTGGGTCCTAGAGCACAGTAGACTCTCTTGCTTAACAATCCTAAGAGGAGTTAATTGGGAACCTGGATTAAAAGTTGCACAGTGATCACCATGTAGGACTTGCGATATGTAGAATGCCAATTTGATCGTATTTTTTGGTGGTGTATTATACTTTAGACTTAATGGATTTCATACTGTGTTCTTTTTGTCTAGTGATATTGATCTGGTTGTTTTTGGGAAATGGGAACGGCCTCCTTTACAGCTGCTGGAGCAAGCACTAAGAAAACACAATGTGGCTGAACCATATTCCATTAAAGTACTTGATAAAGCTACGGTAAGTAATAGTCTTTGGAATACTGAACTAAAAAACTTTCAGACCCCTTAAGATGTTGGTGGTAAATATGTGTTTTTAATTCATGAAGCAAATTATATTGCTTTAAGCTCTCTGAGCAAGATTTCAGTAGAATCTGTACGTACTTAGCAATAACATGTAGTCTTTTACACAGACAGTGGTAATTGTGTACTGTGTTTGCTGGAAGGCCATATCTTGTGCTTATGTTGTCAATAGGGATCTGAAAGGCAGTATTTGCAAAATATCCAGTAAAATAAATTTGGTCTTAACGTAATGTTTTTCCATTGACCTTTGAGGGGAATTTGTTTAACCAGGGACCACTAACTAGAGCTGTCCGTCTTGGAAAACAATTTTCAGATTGTCTTGTTTCTAATGGCATAGTGAAATGTTCGAAACCTAACATTTGCTTTTCCCTTCCAAAATATGCTACTTGTGAGCTTTATTTAATTTGTGAAACTGATGAGTATTATCTCTTGCATTTATCTTGTAAACCTAACAAATCACATTGAGTATGTTAAAAGCTTAATGTATGAGAATTTTATGTTACTGAGCAAGTGATGTTTTCCCAGGCGACTAGGGGTGAGTATTCGAAACTTCTGTTAACAAGCTGCTATGTTTTGTGGTCTCCAAAACAGGCTAACTCTTGTAGGTCCAGAATATTCTTGTGGCTTCTGTTGGAGTAGCAGCACATAACAATAGCTCTGGTAGTCTTTGGTTTACTTGAGAACAAATGGGATTTTCAGAATCTGTGTTACCAGTTAGTGATGGAAAATGGCAATAGGCTAGGCTTACAATTCTACTAACCTTTCCTATTTTATTCCTTCTGCTGTTGGTATAAGATGATGCTATACCTATACATCTACTCTTCTTCATTTTCCATTTCAGATTAAAAATACATAAAGTTCAATTTAAAATAAATACTGTCAGCTGAGGTTGAGGTTATGATTTAAGATGGTTTTGGAAGCTACTGCTTTCCAGATGATGGTGTGAGGCTGAACTACATATTCAGTCAATCTAATAATTTATTGCTGCTGTACTGCTACTTCTGCTTTGCTTTGTCTCATCTGGCTTTCATTTGACACTACAGTGAACCAGTTCAGCTTGATAAACCAACAGACATTGCTTTCTGCTAGGTTAGTCTTCTATCAGTTTAGCAAGTGAATGGCATAGTGCTGGGTCAGAGGAGTTCAGTTCCTGCAGGTTATTAGGTTAGAGCATCTATTAACAGGAGCGAGTTGTTAAATTAACTAAACTTAGTTGTCTTACAAAACACTGGTATTGCAGCTATGAAGTCACATGTCCAACAGCTGTGGGTGTAACGGTGATTGTAAGTTAACGTAATTGTACGTGTGCATGTTTTTAATCACCAAACTAAAAAATGTTTACTTGTCAGTCAAGTTAGGATTGTTACCTCTTCTCGAAAAGACAGACTTGATAGTTGCATTAGTCAGCATTGGTAGTATCTCTGTGTCTTAAGCGAGCAAGCTAGAGAATAGCACCAGTGTTGTATTTCTGGGGATTCATAATTGTTTTAATCTTTTCAGGTACCAATAATAAAACTTACTGACCAGGAGACAGAAGTGAAAGTTGATATCAGTTTTAATGTAGAAACTGGTGTGAAGGCAGCTCGATTTATCAAGGAATACATGAAGGTACCAGCCATATAGTGAATGTTATACTACTTACCAAGGATGTGCTTAAATGCTTAGCTAACCTTTTTTTAATATGGCTTGAAATTTACTGCTGAAGACTATTTTCATTAATTAAACATGGATGTTTTAATTTATTTTCTATTTGTGTTCCCTTCGAGTGCTAGTTGTTTGCCTGAATAAACCTGTACACTGAAGGGACTTCTACAATCATGTCTAGATCTGCAGATAGGTACTAAACTTTGCTTCTAAAGGAAGTCTGTTTTCAAGGTTTGCTTACCTTGAATTTCAGTGATGCTTGATTATGAATACTGTCTTGCTAAACTTCCATAAACCAATTCTTCTGTAGCTACATACTTAAAAGTATCCTTTTATGCTCTTCAGTAAAAGTATTATTCAGATTGAAAGTTTTGACTATAGTAAGTGACACTGGCACTCGAAGGATATAAAAATCTTAATGTTTGGGGGGGATAAATTTTATATGTAAACTCTTCCATCAAATTAGAGTCAAAGTCTATTCATCAGCATTTAGAATAAAAAAATTCATGTTTCAGTTCTTCCTATGGAAACACTTTATAGCACATCACTGAAAATACTTTTGTATTAGATGAATTTTTGTGTATTGAGATTGCGTAGTTCTTAATTTGTTTTGGAATGTTGACATTGTAATTGATAAGACTTACTTTGCTTTGCAGAAATATTCTTTGCTGCCTTATTTGATTTTAGTATTAAAACAGTTCCTCCTTCAGAGGGATTTGAATGAAGTTTTTACTGGTGGAATTAGCTCTTACAGCCTAATTTTAATGGCAATTAGTTTCCTGCAGGTAAGTCTGTTCCTTATTTGTTTCTGTGTTCTTTAAAATATTTTGATTTTTGTACCTATGCCCTTTTGTTGTACTGTTTCTTCCGACCGCCCCTCGCAATGCACAGCTTTGTTGTTATGGCTCTAAGCGTTTGGCTGTTGGCAGTTCCTATGGACTACCTCTCAAACATCTAAGAACTTCTCTTCCCTGTGTGAAGTGAAACAGCAGCAGGAGCCTTGTGAAAGGCATAGGGGCTGTGCATTGCTTTCTGTACCAGGGTGTGTACCTGAATGGTGTTGCCTGATGGTACCTGATGGTGTAGCGTAGATCTGCCAGGATACAGTTTGTCTGTTGCTTCCTAGACTACTGATACTGAATGTGCAGAGTAGTTGATTTCAGTGTTTATTAAAATTATGAAATCCAACAGTCAGGTTGGTTTTTAATTGTGTTGTTTAGGTCTTGACATGCATTAGACTGACATATGCTGTACATAACTGATGAAATAACTGAGCTACAGTGTTACAAATGAGTCACAATGCCTTCCAAAAAATTTTTGTGACAGTACGCTTCCTACAGGTATGAACAAGTATGGAGTTAGCATCTCTTGGCAGCTGTGGTGATGGAAAAACTACATATTCTCTGCTGCTGCTGCTTGTTGAAATGTTACTATCGATTTTATATACCAAATATAATATGTGGAGATAGACAAGAACTGTATTTTAATTGGGACAGATAGATTCTGCCCCTCCTTCTGAAAACATTGAGGGATAGATTTTCTGTGAAGAATCAGATGTTACTTTGTTGCTAACTAATTACAACAATTAGTACATACTAAGCTGTAATTTAGTAGAAGCAATACTTCTTTATTGCTTTTGACTTATTGGAAAGAATTCCCTAAGCCTCAAAAAGCCATGAGGAAGGTTGAAAGAATTCTTGGGCTTCCAGATACTGCTGAAGTGCTGCCCCCTCTCGGTTGTGTGAGAGTAGTTTAAATTCATGAAGAAGGAATGACTGAGTTGAGACTTCTGTGAAATAATACTCAGCTGTTTAAATGAGAGGTTCTTGTTACCCTGTTTAATGGTCTGAAAACTATTAATTTTTAATAATCAAAACCTGTGTTTTGTCACAGCTGCATCCAAGAATTGATGCCAGAAGAGCTGATGAAAACCTTGGAATGCTTCTAATAGAGTTTTTTGAACTCTATGGAAGGAACTTTAACTACTTGAAAACTGGTATTAGAATAAAAAATGGAGGTGCCTATATTGCCAAAGAAGAAATCATGAAAGTCATGACTAATGGATACAGACCATCCATGCTATGTATTGAAGATCCTCTCCTGCCTGGTAAGATTGTACAATTGCAATACGGGCTTTGGCTCAGCTTGTGATTCACAGCTTCTGTTAGTCTGTCAAACAAATTAAGAAGCTGCACTGAAAGAGACTGTTGCTGGTGTAGAGGTGCAGTTATGGCGAAGGGCTAAGGGATCTGGACCTGAAGTCTCCCAAGATTCATAACCTGAATAAACTGAATTGCACGGGCACAGTGCAGTTGCATAATGCACTGGAGATTCAGAACTGTGTTGAGTATATAATAAGGGTCTCTGACAGCACTGAGAGACAGTAAAAGGAAGAAGTCCAGGAAATCCTGGGAGAGGGTTTGTTAGTAGGAACAGTTCTCCATTGTTCATTATGAGAATGGAAGGTGTAGCTTTTCTCACCACGGTCTGTGGTGCCATAGTTCAGATAAATTATACCATATGGGAAAGAAATGCCCCAGATGAGGTGTCTGTCCTGCAGGGGGTACTGTAGAGACCATATAGGAACATGGGTGTGTATCCATAAATATACAGCAGGGGACTGGCTGGTGGTGGTGTGGAGAATTGTTTGCATGACTGGCTTCTGTGCAGCACAGGGATCTTTAGAGAATGTCAGTTATGGTTGCATGTACTTTTGAAAGTAACTAACATAAAATTAATTTTTTTTAAGATTTGGTTTTGATTCAGTAACCTTCAGAATAATCAAGATTAATTTTGGCTGAGAGCCTCAAAAACATTTCCAACTTTAAAGTACTCAGTTTGTATTCTATTTAGACTGCCACAAGTAGCTAAAATTCCAAAACAGCTTTTTAATAAAGCGTTAGTATTTCTAGAATGTAATTGGCACTCAAATTCCATAGTGTCACATCTTGTGCGTAGACTGCTTATGTACAGCACTATTAAAGCAAATACCATGGATCAGGAGCTGAAGTCTGGCACCTTGTGAAATACTCAATATGCTGAATGTTCATAGTTCTTTAGAACACATTGCAGGCTCTGATACTCATTTGTCTAACCACATATCTGATATGTTTGTAGCTCTGAGTTTGTGTCCACCATGATTCTTGTACTTGGCCAGGCATGTGAGTGATTTTGCAGAACTGCCATTATGTCATTGAGATTTCCTTCAGGAGCTCTGTACTTACTTGCCTGAAGATCCATCTGAATAGCAGCATGAGCCACAATTGTTTAGAGTCAAAAACATCCACTGCCCGCCAGTTCTGTTCTTTCTTATCTACTGAGGACTGAAGGAGAAGAAATTGCATATGCTACATAATGTTTTAATCACTGCTAATAGTGTGTTGGAGAAGAAAAATTAAATTTTAGGGCTCTGTGCTGTTCCTCCTAGCGTAAATCTTGCAACTGTGAAGAACTATAGTTTAGAAAAAAAGTATCTAGTTGTATGGTATCAAAGAGTTGGTAAGAATTAAATTCTAGAGGAGTTTATATGGGCTGAGATAATGTAATTCTTGCAGCAGATAGTGTTTTGGCAATGGAAATGAAAGCTGACAATAGCTTGAAGTTATCTGACCACTATGTCCTATAGGAATATTTTCTGACAGCTAATACAGACCTTCAGAACTTACCTGATGGAGCAAGGAGGAAAATTATATAGAACATATAGGATGGCTCTTTCAATGAGATCACATGAGTACAGCCTCCTTAGATTTAGACTTAGTCACCTATCTCAGATTACCTGTCAAGTGTATGTAGATAATGTCAAGAATTCTGTTGATTGGTTTAGTTCTGTTCTTCCTTCTATCTCAGTACAAAAAACTTTTCCAAGGGTTCAGGTCCTTGCCCAGTTGATGAGTCATCATCTCTGATTAGTTTGCATTCAGATCCTCTCGGTGTCTAACTCTGTGAGGGCTGGTGGCAGAACTGTGAAGGAGATGGGAACAAATATTTTGGTAGAGTGGACACAGATGTCTCTTGACTTAAATTAGCATAAGCTGTTACAGAGTTTTGCCCCTGCAAACCTGTGTTTGCACTGTGTGCGCAAGTCTTTAATCTTTTTTCAATTTTTTTTTTAACCTGATCACAACTGTCTCTAAAGTTCCAGTTAAGCCTTGGAAGAAGACTTCAAAAAATGACTTTGTAATCCAAAAATGTGACAAAAAATATAGGGATAAAAAGAAGGCGTAGTAATTTCTCAGAGTTGTGTAAAAGTCCCTCCTGTAGATTATGCACTAGTTCAGCAGTGGGATGCTGAAGGATATAACTCATAAGAATGGCTTTGAGCAGTCTTGTAGGGGACAGGAACACGTTTAGTGGGATTAGTTCCTTTAAGTTGGAGGAACTGTGTTTTCTTCACTTTGAAATGGCGATGTTTGGCTAACAGATGGAAGGTGTTATCAGAAGGTTATGATGCTTCAGTTCTACCTGCTCAGTACCTTCTGTTAGTTCCCGGATTTAGAAGGAACAGGCATCAAACTGTTGTGTTGCTGTTTTGGTCGTAATGCATTTTGCTTGGATTCTTCTGGGTGCTGTAGGGTTTCCTCTGGGATTTTGAAAGATTTATTATTGTGTGCCAGAAAATGATAACTTCTGTGATTTGAGAACCAAGATTCCAAGAAAGATGTCAGGAATCCACACTTAAAGTGGGAAGTGTTGTTGTATGGATTTGAGTTATCAGACTAATCTACTGGTGATGCATTTTGAAGAAGTTGTGTATACTTGACCTTTTTAAATCATGTAACATCTCTCATCATGAGTTAGTGTCCTAGGATAGGGTAGTGAGATGAAAATCATTCCCTTAACATCCTCCAAAAGGAGAGAGTTTCTGTCAACATCCTGTAGCTGCACCATTTCAATTTCTCAAAGCAATTGTCCTATTTTTTGATGTATAAAAAGTAAAAGGATTTATTCAGGAGAATTGCAAAGCCAGGCACTCAGAAGTGTATTCACAGGAATATGTTGGAGCAGAGTAGATGATACCATCTTAGAAAAGGTTTGTGTGATGTTGTTCTAGCAGCATGCTGTCTTGGAAGGCATAACTCTGATTGCAGGTGACAAACTTTCAATCTGTGGTTGTAAAACAAGCTTGGCACTTATGCAGCAGACTGTTAGGGAGACTTATTATTTTGTGCCTTTAGGAATCAGGTGATTATCAAGGTCCTTCAGTCATTTCTGGTGTTCAGAACAGGAATGATTTTGATCTTGTTTCAGATTGTCAGTGGCTAGAGTAGTTAAATTGCTGCCCTTTAACACAGAGTTTAGAACTTGGGAGTTCCACCTCTACTGCTCCTTTCCCTCCCATCCCTTTTTCTTCTTTCTGAATTGCTGTTGTGAAGCTCTAAACCTTAAATTCAATGTGTTTTGTTTGGAAAGAAACTCTTTAACTTGAAGGACTTACGCTTCTTGTTGCTTGCTTCTGCATCTGGATGGGTTACAAGTACAGGAAGTAATTAGATTGACAACAATTGTTGGTGTGATTGTCTCTTCTAGCCTTAGTGGCTGCCCAGAATTACTCATTGCAGCTTTTCAGTATCTGCTATTTGTCATTAGAACCTGCAAATATATATTTGTGTGTATAAAACATGTTTATAAAAATACACAAATACATTGAACTTAGCATCTGAAAGAACCTCTTTAATGCTGAAACTTACAAAAAGGTGTTTACTAGATAATAGCTTAATATAAATGCGTCTGCTTTAGTTTTAGTTACCTTTACCTTTTCCGGGCTGTATTCTTAAAACTGCTTCAGCTAAAAGATACTGATAGCAAGTGGTAGAAACTTTGGACATGCTCCTTTAGGGATGAAGGCTTTGTTAGAAAGAATAAGGATTGAATTATACATGAAATCACACACCATTGTTATCTGCTAATGTACATCTAAGGATCGAAGTATGTATGTTTTTTTAAAAAGTGAGAGCATTTGGGTTACAAGTTTTAGCTGATCAGTCCAGATTGTGAGAAAAAAAGGATGCTCAATTGTGTAAGGCATGATCCTCTAATGAGAGTGATCTCCCAGAGGAAAATCTATTCAGGACAGCAAATGCAAATATGCAATCTTTTGGCTTTATTAATATGCTGCTTTCTTGATTAGGTAGGGCCATCTCTGAGAGTTGACTGGTACAGTTCACAGTAGCTCCAACTGCAGTGTAAATCAGAAGCTCTGCAGACTGTGTAATTGATTAAAACTTGTTTATTCAGACACTTTATGAACTAATTACAGGTGCAGAGTGAGGCAGTCCAGGAACCTAGGCATGAGCCGTTTTGCCTCTGTTCTCAAATCTACTTCAATTGTCACTCAAATACAACTTTGTTAATTTAAACTGAACTGCCTAAGTTTGCTGTAAGTGGATTAGGGAAGGCTTATGATTTCTTTTGCTGGCACAACAGTGCCATTATGTGGCAACTGCTGCTGGACACAAGTGTCCTGCTTCTGAAAAACCTATACTGAATTAATCATTACTTTTCTAGTAGAATTAACATTTTTCTGCTCTGATTTCTTTACCACTGAAATACCTTGATCACTTCTCTCAGCTGCCGTTGGACTAAGTCATTTGTGAAGTCGTCTGTGAAGAATACTACTATGTCTTCTCCTAGATTCACTGCCCTAAGCCCACATGGATCTCTGCTTCTACTTCAGAATAGAGTCCAATAGTAAATAAATCATTTAAAGAGGCTTCTGTAATTTTGAGCCTAGTAGCTGCTGCATACTGCAGCAGTGCGCTCAGAACAAGATACTCAGTTACTTCAGTATTTTTATATACTTCAGGAAGTATTTCTTGTTCAGTTTTTATTTGACCATGTAAATTATTGGAAAAGTTCTGTTTTCCCAAAATGCTCTTGCTCTCAGTCCGTTTTCACTGATTATGCTCTTCTGTTAGAGTGGCATTATGGTTGTAGAACCTTGAAGGATTAAAATGTGTTGTCAAGTAGTCAAGTGAAGGTTGTTTCATTTTTCCCCCTTGGATGACAGATCTCGGCATGTTTGTCTATAATGGCTTGCTGGACAAAACGCTTAGGGGAATGAAAAATTCCTCTGAAGTCTGAATCAGTCCTCCAAAGAATAGATTCTGTCTTTTACCCATCAATTTTCAAAATGCCATTTTTCATTAATTTCTTTTAATTATGGGCCCTGATCTGATTTTCAAGCTTTAAAGAATCATGCTCAGTGGTTTATCCCTCTCCAGTGCTCTCACAGCATTTCACACATCATTTTGAAGGAGGGAAGCTTTCACTGTAAGTTTTCTACCTACTCAAGACCCAGTCTGTATTTTAAGCAATTTGAAGGAAGTTTTATTTGTGTTTCTTAAGTTGAATGCTGACAGTGAACTTTTGGTGTCTGGTACCAAATATATCTACAAAAGCCCCACGTTTCATGCTATTAATAGAAAAAAGTCAAAGGTATCAAATGGGAGACCAATTTTTGTATATTTTCACTGATATAGAAACTGTACCATGTTCTTAGCTTCTGCAGTTCCTCACATGACAGTGGATTTGGAAGGAATTCTGATTTAAATGTTACTCATGCCTAAAGAAGAGCAGTTGAGAGCACCAGTAACTTGATCAAAAAACAATACTGTACAAACTTCTGGAATCCTCTGTGGTAGATTTTGACCAACTGATTTATCCTGTGGAGATAAATAGTTTGTATGAGTTGGTCTATTAATGTCTAGTTTTGATAAGGTTAAGTAGGGGTTGATGTGCATATATCTGACCCAATTGAAGACAATACGACTGCACAAATGTCATTTTAAACTGAATTTGGCCTACAGAAACTCTACTGGTAAGTGAGACATGATGCTTTGAGCTTGGTAGGTTCACACTTGAAAAACAGCTGTAAGAGCTTTAAGCTGATCTCTGTGCTCTGTTTCTTTCAGGTGCTGGTACACAAGTATTTTAAAAGTGGTAAATTGAATGCATAACGTTAAGTGTCATTCCTAAGGTTAACTTCTATTGAGATAGGCACACTTAGTTGTTCCTGATGTGATTAGGATGGGATAAACAGATTGAACAGAATTAGGCTGTGTTGTTAAGGCTTCTGAGCTTTAAGTATGAATAATTTTTTGGTCACTGATATTAAAAAAAGATGATCTGATGACTGTCACATTATTTCAGGAAACGACGTTGGCAGAAGTTCTTACGGTGCCATGCAAGTGAAACAAGTTTTTGATTATGCCTACATTGTTCTTAGCCATGCAGTATCACCACTTGCAAGATCATATCCAAACAGAGATTCTGAGAGGTAATTAGTTCACTTTTTAAATATCCATTTGTCTGTGTAGTCAATTAGGAATGTTTGGGTCTAGATCAATAAAAGGAATAATGTTACTTATTGTTTAAATGTGGCTGTATTGAAATCTGCACAAAAATTTAAGCTGCCCAGGGATATGTGAGTGCAACGCCTCAGTGTGCAGCATTGAAATGAAGAGAATATGATAAAACCCAGGATGAGTCCAATGTGAGATTCTGTTATTGTGGAAGGGAGCCAGAAGATAATTGGTGTTTCCTCAAACATTCTGCCTAAAATATTTCAAGGGAAGGTTTGCTGCTTTAATGTTTGGTGTGATGTATGTCTGTAATATGGCAGAAAGAAACGTGTGTGATCAAATTGCCTGTTTAGACAGAAAATTAGACAACAAGGCTAAGAATTTCCCTAGTTCTTTAATACATGGCCCCATAAGCTGTTTTAAAAGACATGATATGTATTTAAGAATTAAAAGAAGAATTAAAAGTATTATATTAAAAATTTATTAAAAATATTGAAAGAATCAGTTCAGTTTGACCATAATGTCAGGACTGCCATTAAAAGTAGCATACTTGTAGACATGCCATTTTTAATGCAGTTCTTAGTGTCTTTCATAGAAACACTGTACAACCAGTACTTTCTCAGCTCTCACCTTTGCAATTTCTGTTTTTTGAAAGGGGGAGGAGAAAGAAAAAGAAGGCCTGGCAGCCATGTTGCATTTCTATTCATGTGTCTGCTCTAGTATGTGGTATTCTAACTCTCAGTATAAATTTGGGCTAGATCAAAGTATGTCTTCCCTGAGACTTCCATAGAATCCCAATGGCTTTGAGCTCCCCAGCTAATCACAGGGAGGGGTGGGTGTAAAAAGACATGTAAACTGTCTTGATATGGCTACCAACTCTAGTCATGATGTGAACTTCCAACATTAATGTCACTGTTAAAATAGTTTCTCTGTAGTTAGTTTACATCAAAGTGAATGCTGTCTTTCACTGGTGGGTTTAAAACAGGCAATACTTTAATAGTGCCTGTGAATCCTCTAGGTTTTCAGTGGTATTAAATTCACAAAGGTTGAGACTGAACTGTGATGGAGGTACAGAGGGAGTGGTACAGTGTTACCCACTGACATTTGAGACTGCTGTTTTAAGATAAAGGTCTGTCTGTTAAATGTGTATTGCCTGGCAATTCTTGGTACTGAATGAAACTTTGTTCTTACCCAAGTATAGAACAACTTAGGGATTCCTGAAGTTTTGCTTGTGTCTTAGGTCCTGGCCTCCATTAACTTCTCTGTTTCTCTGAAGGATAATGGCATTCTGTTGTGAGGTATCTGTATTTATTTCAGACATCAAAAAGTATATTTGCAGTGCATTTAATAGAAGCTTCAGGTGTCATCAATACGTGCACTTCACATGTACTTGCACTTCTCACTATATTAGGGAAAATGTTTGGATTTTGGCACAACTTCAAACCTGTGAAACAGTCCCAAGCAGCAGTGTTCAGGTGTCGTGTGTCTGACCTGTCTGCGTGTTCTGGGCTGTCTGTGCCAGTGATGTCTGAATTTCAGAACCTGTCATGCCTTTCTGTCAGAGGTGTCACAAGAGGAACAGCATTCAGTAAAGTCCTATATACAAATAGTTCCTCCAGAACCAATCTTGTCAGTGCCAAGGGACCTGTAGGTGGATGACGAGCTGTTTAGTAACAAGTTTTGTTGTGGAATCTCAACAGTCCATGTTTGGAACTGAGGTTCACAGTTAAACCTGATGTGCTTGGGTAATCCGAGTGTGTTTCAGATCCCTCTTCCACCTGTGAGACAGAGTGGTCTATGCTCTGTATCAAGACTTTTCTGGTGGCCTGACCTAAAGCTTAGCCATCCAGGAGCCTTTTAATCTGATAATTTTTTTTCCCTTTTCTAGGCTTGTTGGTGATAGGCTGAACCATAATATAACTATAAACAATGGTTCTCCCTTTAAGACCAATGATGTGATATCCTACTAGAAGGATTGAGACTAAATGAAGAGTACCTGAAAGGATAGAACTTGCACGAGGCTGAACTGCCCAGGCTGACTTGAGTTTATTCAGTTTTGTCCTAATTGGGGCTAACTTTTCCCTAAGTGGAATGACTTGTTCTTGAACTGTCTGATGTGTTTGAATTCATATCAACTCTTTCCAGGGAAGGTTTCAAGGTTTCAATCTACACAATTCAATTGTGTAGATTTCAAATCTTTCTTGATGACTGTTACTGCTCTTTTCCAGGGTCAGCCTAACTCAAATGACCAAATGTCTGAGTTAATTTGAGGCTCTCTAGCCACCTGCTGCTTCTGATATTCCCAGTGGGGAAAAAGAAGTCAACTTTTAGTCCTTTGGCATAGACCTTTCTCTTTGCCATGTTCTGTAGTAACAAGTCCCACAGAATAATAGGGAATAGATTCAAATGACTTGCCACCATTTTCATTCAAGCTTCCAAATACATCTGAGGTGCAGTGGGGGTTGAAAGCTACCTTCTGTCATGGAAAAGCTTTTTGCCAAGTGGAAACAGTAATCAGCTGTAATCCTGAAGTAATTCCTACAACTACAGAAATTACCTTAAAGCTATTTTGTCCCCAGTCAATCTCACCCATCCCCTTTCAAGAACAGCTCAGGAGAGTTTGATAGACAGTTTGGTTGATTTTTATTAGAGCAAACAGCTTCCTGTCATCTTGGAAAAAGGAGTTTCCTGGTAGGAAAATGAAGAGACTGATCCATTTTGAATCTGTACAACTTGTATGCAAGGTAAAGTTTGGTGTTCTACCTTCAGCCAAGATGACTGAAAATCATGATCACTTTCTTAGTATTTAGGGCCACAGACATGAGTCTAGTTTTAAAATATAGTTATGGACAGATTATCTCATGCTTAAGCATTGGTGTTACTAAGCTGTTTGAAGCACATACTATAGTCTTTGCCCATAGCCTGTCTCTACAGAAGAGTGTGTCATTTTAAGTGAGCTAACTTCTTAGTCTGAGGAGTGATGTTTTCACAGAATCATTTAGGTTGGAAAAGACCTCTAAGATCATTGGGTTCAGCCATTAGCCCAGCTACCACTGCATTCACCACTAAACCATGTCCCTCAGTGCCGTATTTACATGGCTTTTAAATACATCCAGGGATGGTAAGTCCATCACTTCCCTGGACAGCCTGTTCCAGTGCTTGATGATCCTTTTGATGAAATTTTTCCTAATATGCAATCTAAACCTCCCCTGGTGCAGCTTGTGGCCATTTCAGCTTGTTCTGTCACTTGTTACCTGGGAGAAGAGACCAAACCCTACCTGGCTGCAACCTGTTTTCAGGTAATTGTAGAGAGTCTCCTTTTCTTGGGGCTGAGCAACCCCAGTTCTTTCAGCTGTTTCTCTTAAGACTTACAGTCCACCTCCTTGATCAGCTTCCTTGCTCTTCTTTGGATACAGTTTCAAGTCTGACCATTTTTCCAATTTTATTCTGTTTCTTGATGAACTGCAGGATATTTGCAGATATTTGGCAAGAAGCTCTTCCTTATTGATTCATTTTCTTTGAAATAGTGGACTATGTGTTACTATCATGTCCATGGCCTCTATATTAAGGTGTAATTTCACATTATACCTTGTCTAGCCTAACTACCTCTGGATTATCTCCCGTCAACTGTGCTTTTCCTTTCTTCTCAGTCCAAATCTTGCCTTGGATCAGTTCTAGCAATCCTGTAGTCAGAAGATGAGTCTGTGGTCTGACTGAGAACAAATATCTCAATGTTTCTGTCATGTCAGGAAGTTGATCCAGCATATGACTGATGATGGACAGATCAGAAGCAAGAAAAGCAGGAGGAGTTCACATTTGGGTCAAGAGCCATTTCACAGCCTTAAATTATGCTAATCTGGATGTGACAAAGATGCGTCCATAGTTAATATGAATGTTCTGCAGATCAGGATGTTGGCTGACACGCTGGTCTGTTGCATAGTCCACATAGGAATGTATGCTCAGACTGCATCTCTAAACAGCTGTGTAGTTATATTTGGGAAGCAGTTGAGGTCATATGAAATGAGGATGTAAGATTTGGTTCTGCTCTCATGTGTTCTTCAGTATAAGTAAGACTTTGGAAGTCTTCTGTAATGATACCAGACATGGTGCAGGTGGATGAGGGAAAGGGACAGTCACGCCAACAGGCTGGTGGTGGTTGAGGGGTTGTCGTTTACAGGTGATAGTCTTCAAAACAACTGTAGTCTGAGCCATATAGAAAGTTATCTTTCCACCTCTGTGCTTGGAAAGTTGTTTGGTCTCTTTTCCAGTTCAACTGATCTAACTGCTGACAGGTCTGTCTGTTAGATTTGAGTTGCCACTGGTTGGCCAAAATAGTTCTGGGAGCTCTGGGAGCTGTCAGAAGGAATGTTAAATTTACCTGCTAGATCTGCTGACACAGAGAGGAGAAATGCGCTGTCTGAAACACCTCTTCCGTTGCTTCGCGTCTTGAATGAATGGTGGTGGTGTCACTAGAATGCTTGCTTTCTCTTAAAGGGTATCAGCAATACCAGCTTCTCCTATGCAGAGTGTTTGTCAGGGTAAAGGTTTGAGGGTGTTCTTTTTAATCCTCATGCTCAAGCCAGATCCTTCAAAGGTGCTCCTTAGTTTGTTTTTAGATTATATTGCACTTTTAATACCCTAGGGATATTTCACTTATTTTGACTGTTCTCTCACAGACTTGATGTTTTTTCATGCTCTGCTACTGACCTCATTCATGTGGAGCTTGGCTGGAGCTTTACCTATTTGGTTTTACTGAATCTGATGTTATCAGTCTGAACCTTTTAAGAGTGATCTTAAGATTGTTTTGCACAGTAGTTGTGCTGTAATGACAGCTAGAAAGTGTCCCTGTGAACTGAGGTCTTGCAGTGTTTAAAAAGAGAAACTTCTAAGTTCTTATTATAAAATAAACTAGACATGTAACTAGCTTATTCCTGATTTTGCTCTGTGATAATATTAAGGGAAAAACCTTAAAGGGGCATCTTTCACAGGAGAGCTGTCTAAGTTTTTTAACCAGTTTTTCCATGTCTTCCATCCAGGCATCTTTGAAGAATCGTGTGTGTCTTGTACATCTATAGAAATTCTGGCCTTATCAAATAAAAAGTCTCTAAAGTGTGAAGTTTTCTTGTAATAAAGGCAGGGCAGATTAATAGGGTTTTTTGTTCCTAAGCACTTTCAGTGGTGAAAACAGATCTAAGCATAACTTTTAAATGCTTATTTAAAAAAATTGTTCTTTGAACCTGTGGATATGCTCAAGTCCCATACATAGGAAATAGTATTCTTTGAGATCAATATCTAGTTTGATCACACTTGCTTCCTCTTTGCTGCTACATTAAGTATGTGGCAGTATAGCCCAGTCACTTTTCAGTTTCTGATGTCTCATAATGAATGTTTTTAATTTTGCTGTACAAGCAATGTAGCATGGATCTCTCTTTCAACTCCTGACCTTATAACTTCGTGAATTTCCTTCTTTCTACAAAAAATGAGAGTTTAGGGGTTTGATCTCTGTGCTCGTTGGAAGGAACTGGTGAGAGAACATATTCCCCAGTTCTCTGTGTGCAATTCTGGCACAATTGTTGTTGTAGCAGTAGTTTTACCCATTATATCTATTCGATAGCAGGCATTTTTGGTGTATCAGTCACCGAGTCTGATAAAAATACCAGCCTTTATTGTTCATTTTCCTTGTTGTATATGAAGTCATGACTCTTGATTTTGCTTCTGGGAAAGTACTCTAAGAAGCTCCCAGCTTGGCAAACTCCTTATCTGTAAGAGCTTGTGTTATTTGGTCCCTTTTCATTTTCTGGTTCTAAGACCACAGCTGGTGGTAGTTGTGAAATTTATAGGTTGTCCTGGAGTAAAGGCTCAACTCTTTCTGAAGGCATTCTCAGGTGCAACTTTTTAACTGCAAGATTTCCTTCCTTATTGTGGTGCTGAAGAGACCCAGCAGGTCTGTGCTTGAGTCCCATGCTGGCATTGCTGTCTTGGGAACTACAGCTTTAGGGCCACAGCTGATTTTTCTGCAGTTTTGGTCATCCCTGTCTTCATTCTGTCTCCTCTTGCTCAACTTCCTTCTTGAGATTGAGAAACTAGAACTGCATTGAGTATTTAAAATGCTGTTACATCATGGGAGTATACATTAACAAAATGTAATCCTGTTTTATTTGTCCTTTTCCTAATGTGTTCTACTTAGCTATTGAACTGTGGTTCCCAAAGAATTACCTATTATAACCCAGATCTCTAACTGCTGAGTAGTGATAATCACACTTTTAATTCTGCATGTGAAATTCAAGATTTTGATTTCCATCATGCATCATTTTATTTACATTACATAAGTAGAATGGTGGATGACATGCATTCTGTCCTGCTGGCCCATCTGCAGCTATTGGACTTGTAACTTAGATGCTGTTATTTGGTTCAGTGTTTCCTTAAAATGCTGGACTGACTTTTTTTAGTACTAACAGTGACATCTCCTTAAAGTTGGAATACTAACATGGAACATGTGGTATTTGGTCTTGCGTGAAATAGTAATCCCTATGACAGCAGGAGAATTAGTGATGCTTTTCAAAGCATTGCTATGAAACGACCTAATAAAGGTATTCTGAGTACATCAAGGCTTTGTATGTCCTGCCTTCCCATTATAGACCTAAACCAAAAAAATCTCCAGTACAGAGAGAATGTACCTTTATGATGTGAAATACAAAATAAACTTTAATGTAACCATTGAAGATATTCAAAACTAAAATTACATTACCTTCTCCAAAGTGATAACTTTCCACAGTCCGTTTCTGTACGATAGTAATTTCTTTGTGGATCTGGAGTGTGGAGCTTATAGTTAGTGTTTCAGCCACTAGTCTCTGATGAAAGGAAAGCTTGAAAATTTAGCTCTCAGACAAGAAGACAGTACCTGCTCAAGAAGTACAATTCAAATGGCTGAATGTTGGGAAAGCATGTTGGGAAAACTCTATTTTGATAATTAGTCACTGTTCAGCAGGACCAGGTAAGCGTTTCCTTTGAGCCTCCTACTGTTACAAATTTTTTAAAATTCTCACTCATTCCAGTCTTGGAGCCAGTCTCTTATTTCCACTACCTCATGATCCATGGTACTTCCTTTATAATTGTGGGGACCTTAACACCTTTTAAGTGGTCTTGTAAATCTGTAAGCAAGGATTAATGAAGGCATCTGTCTCCAGACAGTCAATTACTGTGCTGGGATGTTGGTGTCTTCAGTGCATCCCATACCTGTTGTAATCCAGATTCTGTCGAAATAATTCTGCGTTGTAATACAGATTGGAGAAATGCAAGATCCATAAATTGCTTTTAACAAGTACACTGGTATCAGCATGTACATTCTTGATAATTAAGATGCACTCCATTTAGAAATACAGAGTAAAATTCTTACTTATCAGTGCTTGCATGTTGGAATAGTAGGAGAAAAATAATATACTAATATAAAAACGGTGGTGATTCAGTGGATTAAATTGTGCACTAAAAATATGAAAGTTCAAGAGGATTCTTTGGTTAGGGGTGTCTGACTTTTAGCATAATTTGGTTGCTTGTTACAATGCTTGCAAATATGTAACCAACAGTCTTTGTTTAATACTTAATTGAAAAATTTTTTTAGCACATTAGGTAGAATCATCAAAGTGACCCAAGAAGTGATTGACTACAGGGCCTGGATTAAAAAGAAGTGGGGGAGCAAAATTAATTTATCACCTGAACTTGGTAGGTATAGCAGGAAACCAACTTAAAATTTTTTCTTGAATTTGATGTAATCAAAATACTCATGCCTTGAAATTAATCATTCAGATATGTAGGAAAAAATAAAAGGAACTTGTAACTTTCTAACCCAAGACTAGTTTTCTCTGAGCCTATTTTTCAATTAGCTTGTTAAACTGCAGTTCTTCTTAGACTTCGAGGCCTTTATGTTTGTATTCTGTGCTCTTAAATGATACTTATGTTTTCTCTTAACAGATAATAGGTTGAAAATAAGAGACCAGATAGCTCTCTGCAATGGAGAACAGCAACAGAACAGGGACTCTGAACCACCTTACAATCAACACTTGACTTTGTCATTGGGCAGCACACAACAGTTATCCTCGGGCTCATCTGCGTCTTCTGTATCATCACTCTCTGGCAGTGACATTGTAAGCTTTTTCTTTTAATGGGTTAAACTAATAAGAAGCAGAGTTTATTGTATGCTTCAAAGCCTTGATTGATAGAACAGCACGTAATGTGGTACTGTCCCTAGGCTGCTACAGCAAATCAATAATGTCCTCTGCGCAGAAAAATTACTGAAATCAAATATTTTTTCCATTAAATTTAACAGACCTTATATCCATCCTAAATCTTTGGTACCCTTTGTGGTAGTATTTAGATGTAATGAAATATAACAACCCAATTTAACAGTTGCTAATTAAGTAGAAGAGTAGAAATATGTCTTCGCAAATCCTCCTGTTAAGCAAAATCTTCCACCATCGAATTCTGATCCTTTTTCCACACACCCAAAATTGAACATGAACTTCATATTGTACTGTGAAGGTGAATAACATTCCTTACTATTTTTAGCCAAGCAGTCAGTTCATGTTTTAATGGTAACAGAGCACTCAGGTAAAGTCTTGTCAGCTTCCTTATTTGAAAGTAATTGCCGGGCTTTATTGTAACTTCCTGGAAGAGGAGGCTGCAGTCTCTTGAGGTATGTTCCCAGACTCTTAAGATTCTGTAAGATGGGGGTTTTTTCAGTATAAAGTTAAATCATTGCAGAATTAGGCAGTGCAGATTATAAAGCACAGCATTGCGAGGCGTGAGGTTCTCACTGTAAATCCTACTGAAGCATTCAGTCACAGGTGGAGGCATTGATGGAACAGGATGTAATATGCAGTCAACTACAATAGTGAATAACTGGATGATGCCAAGAGAGGTCCAAATACCTGTTTCTTGACTGTTTCAAAAACTAGTCAAATATGGAATTAAAAGTTGGGAACTGTATTCAATAAAATTTCAATAACTTTTAAGAGACAAGCACCGTCTTTATAGGTTCTGGTTACTTTCTTAAGTTATTTTATACTACTGATTTTTTGGTATTGAATTGTCTTTTCATACCACTTCAGTAAATATGGCAAATGCTTTCGCTGTACCATCTGACCATTGGAAAAAGAACAGCATGATGCTTGCTAGTGATACTGCTAACCATGTTCCTGGTTTAAGGAAGTCAGTAGGCAAGGTTTTGCTGTAATAAATTTTATAAAAAAATGCAAATATTGGCCTAATGTTGTGCACTCCCAACATAATGGGTGGTGAGTGGTTATGAACTCCCCTTAGTCCCGTTTTGCCTGATAGAAGGTGGAACTTCATTGCCTGATGCCAGACAAATTAACAAAAAGTGAAAAGGAAACACTCAACAAGACAGACCTGAAATCTGCTTGAGCATCCACAAAGTAAAAGGAAATGCTACCTTTTTTAACAAAATAAAAGACATTATATCCTTTTCCTTGTGACAGTCTCTAGTTTAAGGCCTGGTCATATATTGGCATTGTGTCCTTAATAGACCAATAGCATGTTATCTTAATTTGGAATGGAATGGCATGTTTCTGGCAAATAACTGATGAGTTCATCCTACTCATACTTGGGCATTTGAGGAGGAGCAAGTTCTGGTTGAGCAGTCCTGAGCTGCACCTAATTGAGGAGGAGAAGCCTATTCTGCTGTAGTGAGGCAATCTGTGCCATGATCTGGCATAATGCTATGCCCAGGTTGCAGCAGAGGAACCTCTAGCATGTGTGACAACCTTGTATTTGTGCCAAAACTTCTGGTGCAGAACAAATAGGTATGAGCTTTGGTATCAACTTCAGGAGAAGGGAATATGAATATGATGCATCTCATCACTTTAGAGTTATATGTAGTGTTTCCTCTGATCTTGTGGAAGGGTTGTTCTTCAGGAAGGATTCTGTATTTATTTAAAGTTAAATCACCTAAACTTCTCTGATACTGAAAGACTGAAAGCAAGGTGCAGATTACAAAGAAAATGTAGGAGACAAGGAGACCTGAGAGTGACAATTTGCTGATCTGTTCCCAATTATTAAATTTTACTTTAATAGCAAGATATTCATCCCTATGTCATTATAAAATTTAAAGTCTACATTAAGACACTGTTTCTGGAGGTGTATTTTGCATGACTGCAGAATATCTTTTGCTATTTTTCAGCTGTAAGATACTAACTGTTAAATTGGAGGGACTAGATAGTGTATTTGCTTTTCCATTTGGTTTTCCATTTACTGCTGAAGTCTCACTGGTAATAGTGATCAGCTGGATCTGGACCTTTTTGGGGAAAAAGGCTTGGAAACTTGTGATATTAGTTGATCATATTGCCCATCTGCATCCATCCATGCTAGCAGAAAAGGAGTTGTGTTCTGAAGTCATCACATGACTGTACACCGGCAGTAAGTCTCGAGACCTTGCATATATTTGTCAACATGCCCTGGAAGCAATACTGGCAGTATGTATTGAGTGTGCAGGAGTTATCAAAGCAGTGCAGTATTGCTCATAGAGAGATCCTAGAATATTTATTAAGCCCTTTGGTTTAATAGTTGGTTGTAATATAGCATGCTGTGTGGTTTTTAAACAGATTTGTTTTCTTGAAGTTCTCACAGCAGCACAGGTTTTGCCTTATAATGTTCTAATTGATTCAGCAGCTGAATAGACAAGGCTTCTGGTGTCTTGGACTTATGGACCCTTCAGATACAGCAATGGTTATGGATTTATTCCAGCAGCAGGAGAACAGATCTCGGAGTAGAATAAGGAACAGGTTTTTCTGGAGACTGGATTGGCATAAACCAGAGCTAGCATTTAGAAGTCAACCTTTCAACATCTGTGTACACTCTGAAAAATGGATGTGTAGGGATATGAGAGCTTACACTTACTACCCTGAGTTCTTTGCGTTTCTGCTACTCCTTTCCTTCCTTCAGGGACTATGGCAACCTTTTGAAGATGAGAACTTGTGTACTTAGGAACAAGAGAAATACCTTATTCAAGGACAGCCTTCTCTTTCCCTGTATATTTTAGATTTATGTGCTTTTTCTCAGCACACTACCTGAAATTCAGGAAGAATTTTCACATCTAGAACTAGCTTGCTACACAGCCTAGTGTGCACATCTAATGAGACCAAATCATAATCTGAACAAAAAGTATAATTTTATGGATTTTCCAAGGCAGCAAAACTATTTACAAAGTGCCTTATGCTAGCACTATCTGGCTGATGAAATTCTAGTTGTGCTGTCTTTCATGTGTCCTAGTCAATTGCAAAATCTTGGTCACAAAAAACAGCTTTTCAAAGGACCATTAAATTTAGGATCAAAAACCTCATGGAAAAGAAACCTGTTTTCTGATACCGTTGTTATTACTAATGAGAGAGCTGTTCGGTTTATGTGGTTGTCTTACTGTACATGTCAATGCATCCTCGCTCACCAGTACTTCTAATGTAGCTCTTTACAAAATACTGAATGTTAAAATTCCTGGCTTGTTACCTCAGCTCTATGAAGAATGTAAATATTAGTGATAAGGAGCAAACTGAGGAACACATGAGAAAAACAAGGACTCTGATCACCAAAACTTCTTAAACTGTTCATACATTTTTCTGGATTCTGTTTATTATCATACTGATCTATGTGGTAAATCTTTTCTCAGTGAAGCCTTCTGCTCTGCAGGTATTTAAAATACCCTGTGCTGCCCTGACAAAAAGGCAGTGTATGTTCTTTATTTATTCTTGCAAACAGGTAAGTTGTAAAATACTATGCATTCCCATGTGATACAACAAATGTGTAATTGAATAATGGAAGATGCTTTATAAATGACTTTACCATCAAGGACAGTGCAAAGTGTTTGAGTGTTTGCTCTGTGGAAGCAAGAGTTAAACTGTTCCGTAACAGAAAACAAACCTCTGGCATTAGGAAATCTCCCCTTCATACTCAGTTTAGGTGAGTGTTATGAGAATGTGAAACCAAGTGAAAAGAAGGATGTTTGCCCCCAGCTCTCTACTTGTTCTGGCTAGTTGCAGATGTCAGTCTCACAGCCTAATCAGTGACCAAATTCCTCATGAAAATGCGAGGTTTTGTTTCCTTCTGGACCTATGCTCTGTAACTGGTGACCTGGATTTCTTGCTGCTTGAGCATTGTAGAAAAATGCTTTCTATTAGGTCTGTTAGGTCAGGAAGTCGTAGAGTAGTGCTGGAGAATATCTACTGCCTGATGAACAGTCTCTGCAAGTGAAAAATAATCCTAGGTGTGTCTTATTTTGGTCTGTTTTGATTCCTAGTGCTAAGTATGCTCTGAAGTTTTGATGCTGTTATGCCAAATTAAGCTTAAACATTTTATGTGACAGTGATACCTGCATATCAGTAACAGATGTCGTGGCTAATAGGAAAATTTAAATCTCTTTTCCCTTACCCAGTGGATATATAATCTCATATCCAGTGCAGCACAGAATCTCCAAGTTGTCTGTTAAAAGTTTGTATCTAACAAATTTCATGCACTTTATCTCATTATTTGTGGTGATAATGTTGTGTGGGCTTGTATGACAATGATTTTGTGAAGAGTTCTGAGTTCTCAAGATTATGTAGCAGTGCCAAGGTAGTTGAAGTTTCAGTGAACAAGGTACCCCTGTAGTCTAGCTTTGAGGATGGCACAGAGGCAAGCTCTTTTTAAACTTTTAGCATTTACAGTATCTCCTTTCAGACTGTTCTTGAAATTTTACCTGTAAACCTTGCAGGTCAGTGTTCATAAAAACCAATTGTCAGAATGTCAGTGCTTGATTTCCCCACCCTTCTGCCCCATCAGCTAATGAATGCGCTGAGCAGTACCTTCAGTGTTCTGGGAATGTGTCTTTTCACTGTATCAAGTACTGTGTATTCTGAGAGTAATATATAAATATGACTGATAAGACTAAGACTCATTATTCTTCCAGTTCTGCTGAATGCTTACAAGATCCACACTAATTTTGGAACTCCTACTTGCTTTGCAGTAATTATGGCTTTGTACTTGAACTCAACATTCTTAATGAAGTTATCACCACCTCACTTTCTTTCTTATTAGCTGAAGACCATGAATTTCAGCTTATTAGCTGGAGCCATTGTAATTGCGTAGTCACAGAGAGAAGTGATAGAATATATGACTTATCTTGTCCAGATAAATGTTGCACTTTTTTTAAAGTTAAGTTTGCAGGTGTAAGGTATATGCTTATCTACAGTAAAGGGACAGACACTTCAGAATATGTAACAGCTCTTCTTGTAGTCTTGTTAAATCTGTCTTAATGACTGATTAATTTGCAGGGTTGCAGTTGAAATTTTTTGTGTAAGGAGAGGGAGCAGAAGGGGGTGGCAAGGCCAATCCTTAGTCTGAGAGCAAGAGCTACACAGATTTTCTCCTTTTCTCCTACTTGCCTGAATAATCTCATGTCCTAATCAAAGTAGCAATTCAAATGTGTGTTGATAGTTGATCATCTTTATTATTAAGCAGATTTTTGTCTTGCTCTTCTCCCCTTCCTGAACAAATAGAGACAAGTTCTTTAAAAGGGAGGCCTCTTGATGGTTAGTGTAAGTGCTGACTTGCAGCCAGCTGGTCTCCACATGAAGCAGTGGGCAACCGTGAGTGTACAGGCACTGACAACCTGATGTTACTGGGAAAAAACATTTGATTGACATTTGATTTGAGGAATTTAGGAGTTTAAGCCCCATATTGTTTAAAACTCCACTCTTTTTGCCTACTATTACTGTGCAGATTATGATTGGTTTCTGTGAACTAAAGGGGAAGAAATTTTTTTTCCAGTGCTTCTTTTGCTTATTTTCCTCTTTCACCATATAGCCCCACATTTGTTTTTGTGTTTTTTAACCTATATCTCTGACCATGTGCTGTTCTATACTGTCTCCTGCTCTTCATCGGTTCTGTGCTTCCTATCAGTTTCTTGAGCAGTCTTTTATCCATATCCACTTGAAATAAATTTCTGCAAAGCTGCAGGAGGCACAACATTGAATATAAAATTCCAAAGTAATTTTATTTAATAGCAAGTTATTCTAAGCAGCAGAGGGTACAGAAGGAATTTTTATGTCAGCAAGTAAAACGCTATTTTACTGCTGTGATGTCAGTGAAGTAAGGAGAAAAGCACATAATTTTGGAAGTGTCAAATTCGGACTAGTTTCTGATGCCATAGGCTAGTTGCAGTCTTGACATAACATTCCCTCCCATGAAAAAACCCCACAGAGGTACCTAAGCCATTTTAGGATGGAAGAAAACCTAAATTTAGTATTTAGAATCTAGAATGATGTATGTTCAGCATAATGAGTCCTGTAATTTAGTGCATAACTTGAAAATCAAACTTGAAATATTGCTATATTGTTAACAATACAGACCAGATGAAAGCCCGTGAAATGAAAGTACTGGGATAACAAAGGATATTTAAAATTACACACTTCTGTGATCTTTTTTGTTTAAGATGACTTACCCTAAGTACACTGAGTATTGATAAAACATGGAATAAGCTCACAATAAGGCCCAGCAGGATATAATGAGGTGAGGTTAAAGGGAAACTGTGCTTGTATTTAATCTTGGTAGATACTAATTAGATTACATTTTTAGTTGTTGTTCTGTCAAATGAACACTAATGCTTTTGGAGGCTACATATTTTTCAGTTTGCTTGTGTATCCTATATCTCTTCTTTCACCTTTCCCCTTCTGTAATCAAGATGACCAAGATATTTTCCTTTTGCAATGAAAGGCAGAAAAATCAACCGATTTCATCTTAACTTGAGACATTTGTATTGTTTATAGGCTGGCCAGTGGAAATGGTGCAACTGTAATGATTCAAGTTATCTACCTTGAGACCTGTAGAAGTAGAAATGTTGTTCATCTCAATTCTACTTTATTTACACCATAGCTGAAGTTGTGGCTCCACCTACCAAGAAACAGCACAGGATGTGGAAGACATGAGATGAGGGTGGGGGGTGATCATAAGAACACCTTGGAAGCATGGTGGTTTATCAAGCAGAGTTAAGTACGCTGGGGCTAAAACCATTCAGTTGAGAGCATTCATTCAAGTTCTGCTTTTGCACATGGCTCCAAAGTATGAAATTTTGAAGTCCTCTGGTGTTGCTTTATGTTCAAAGGAGTGTAGTTTTACACTTTTACTAAGCCAGTTGAGTAGTTAGATGTACTTGCTACTAGCTGCTCCTGATTTTCTGCACTTTTCTGCACCTAATCCTGTGGTGAGCTGATTCAGAAGATGAAGCTAATAAGGGGATTACTGTTTCTGTGGTTCACCTCTGTGTATTGGCTCATAATCATGCCAGATGATAATGCAGGTATAATGGAGAAGGCTAGAATGAGAAAAGAGGCAAAAGGAGTAAGACTGGCAGCAGTTACTGTTAAATCACTGTAATTGTAAGAAAGGAGAGAAGCATATGAAAAACCCTGTGTAGTGTAAAGTATTAACTATAAACACCAATTTTCTCACAGTTTTCAGTTCTTTGAAAGCACAGAAATTTTTGAAGTGGTCATTGTTCTCTCACAGCTTTCAGGTTATGAATGTTATGGGAAAGAGAAGAAATATTGCTTAATTAGTGGAAGAAGTTTTGAGAATGGAAACAATAAGAATCTTTTTGCCAAGACCTCTGTAGTGCATTCTTGGAAAGAGGAGCGTAAAAACCCAGATCTATCACATTAGCAGGAAACTTACATTCTATTGTTGAAGTTTTTATTTCTGAATACTGACTTCTAGGATAGCCTCTTTTACCACTGGGCCAAAACTTAAACACATGATTAATTGATCTTAGGCCACTCCAGCTTTTAAAAAAGCCTACTGCCTTGGAAATTGAAGGCTTTAAAATGGTAGCTATTGTTTGTTAAGAAGTTTCAACTTACTACATCATGAAACAAAGCAGATGGCACAACTTTTCATCATACATTTAGACTGATGTAAAGGAAACTTGTGAGTATAATTGGCATATGAAATTCATGGAAACTGAACTGTTGTCTTGTTGGATGGTTGTACTAATACACATTACCTTGTATCTTAAGCCTTGGGTTAAGAGAATTGAAATAAGCTCTTATGGCCAGACCTAGTTAGTAAGAAGCTTTTGGCAAGTAAATATTCTCTTGCTGTTGAGGTCCCGGGATGTTTCATAATGGGAGATGCATTTTGCAGAACAGAAGAAGGATTTTTTTTTTTTTTTTTTTTTTGTTCTCTTTGTATGTCAGGAAGTCTCGATTGTAAGACTGCTTCAGTTCTTCATCTTTCATATGACTGCAGTGTTTCACTGTTTCTGTCTATGCAGATGCATTACTATGATCAGTAATGCTTGAGTTTCCATACTTCAGTCTTTCCAACATTAAAGTAAATTACAGTCCTCGGTAATCAAGGCTGTGAATAGTAGAAATCTTCCTTCCAGGTACTACATTCTTACTCAGAAAGTTGAAACTGATTTAAAGAATATATTTTGAAATGGAAATTTCCCAGTAGGATAAACCTGTACCTGCATCTCTTTAGAAGATATTTGCCACATTCAAGAGATCAGGAACTTACCTTGGCTCTTAGTGCAGTCATTTTAGCTTTATCTCTAGATTATTTGCTAAAATCGAGGGGTCTTACCCCTTTATTTTACATGTATCTTTATATAATGTGACCTCTGTGGCCCTTACTTTAGTAATGGTCAGAGCTTTTCTCTTCCAACATGTACCTAAAGTGTCGAGAGTATGTATTTACTTGTATGTCTTCTGAAGTTCCATTATTCTTCAAGTTTGCACATTATACTTAAGAATCTGGTCCAGAAGATCAAGAAAGACTTAATCCCTCAGTGTAGGCAGTGCTTATGGAAAATCAGATTTGTTCACATTGGGCTCAGTTTTCTGATCACTGAGGTTAACTTTTCTGTTTAATTAAGAAGGGTAATGCTGCTCTTCACAAAAGAGTTTAGATGCTGTTGAGAAGTTAGGATATCAACTCCATACATTAATCCTATTAGCAGTCCAAAATCGCCTCAGGAGAGAGATACAATCGGCTTGTATGAGATGTGTATCAGTAAATAACATTGAAACAGAAGAACATAGCTGTTACAGAATTAACATAAAGCAACACAAGGTTCCTTGTGGTGAAATTTGTCTAATCTTAATTAAATGATATGACTCTCTTTTCTCTTCCATCTACTGCTCCTTCCTGACTGGAGTTAACGTTTTGTTGCACAAGAGCCCCTTAGAAATCTCATAAATGACAAGTGTCACATCTGGGTTGGGTATGTCGGCCTTCAGGGCTGTATCCAAGCAGAAGAGAGAGTTCTTTGAGTGGAGACAGTAAAATTGTTCTTTGGTCAGGTTTGCGAAGGTTGGATTGCAGAAGATAATGCATTGGTTTGGATAGACAGTAAGATCCCTTTTTCCATCCCATCTGCTAGTTCATAGTTACTTGTGAGCATGCTTAGAACTCTGTTCAAACATGACTACCCTTTCATTATTTATGTCTCTTTTTATAAACTTTTTATTAATTCCATGACCAACAGTGTCCAAAGAAACTTCATCGCTGTGGAGACCTTAGCCTGTTCTTGTGGCTGATACTGTAGGATTGGGCAAAGGAGAAAAATGCCATCTAATCCAGGCATGTACATATAACCAAGCTTAATTTTTTGGTCAGTGATACAGCATATAGTTTCCCATTATGATGAACATATTTATTAAACAGTGAACATCTGATCTCATAAATAAGACTTAATGTTTCGCACATAGTCTTGTTACCAGTATGATCTGTCTCCAGTGAATTCATGATGCAGTTATCTGAAACTGCTTCACAAAGGCTTACTGTAACTTTCACCACTAGTTGAACTAGCAGGAGAGCAGCTCCTTTCTTTCTAGAACTTCTTTTTTAGTAAGCACAACTTTGTATGGACCAATAAAAGACTGATTGTTCTAACAGTTGGGTTTTATTGATGACTGTTTGTACTGGGAGTATTCACTTCTGCTGGGATGCAAATTTTGCTTTGTAGTAGTTCATTTCTTAGGCTACTCAGTATTCACAACTGTCTGTCTCTCTTAAATGATCTTCTTCGTCCCCAGGAAAAGCTTTAAAATATTTTCTTGTTTCTGCTCTTGAACAACCTATTCTCTAACTGAAGAATCTAATTTAGAAAACAAGGCCATGTGAGGGCAAGTAGTAGTGCTGGAGATCTATTTAAATATGTGAAGAGTCTTTGCTTCCAGGCAATTAATCTTTAGAGAAAGAGCAACAGAATATTTCAGTAATTATTTTAACAGTAAAAATCTGTGATGATGTGAGCCAGTAATGTCTTTTAATATGGTAACTCCTAAACTACTAATTGGCCAAGCCCCATCTCTCCCTATACTTTGAGCCAGATGACTGGGAATGGAAAAAACACTAGTGGTTTGGGATAAAAGTAGGTTTTTCCATAGTTTTTAAGTTCAGAATGCTTTGGAGTTAAGAATATGGTAAAAAGCAGCAATAAAATGTAGGGAAAGCTACTTTTGCCATTATGTTATAGCTGAAAAATAAGTTTTGCGAGATCTGTGTTCAAAGTTATTTCAAAAGGCTGTAGCTTGCTTTCCAACTTCCTCAACCTACAAAATAATTGGTCACTTAAGACCTGAGGGTGTTTTCAGACTTCAGTAATTCCTATAAACCCCTAAATCTGTGCTCGCGTCTTTGCTTGTTATCTATTAAGTGCTCCAGCCATACTGTGTTTTAACATCACCTGTATGTCTGATTTTGACGCATCTGAAATTGCTGGTGATCAGGCTGGAAGGAGAAGAAGGAATAGTAATCAGTCATACCAGTTCCATTACAGTATCTTTTCTGTAACCCTGCATCCATCTTGCATCCCCTGAAGAATTATCAGATTTCAAATGGGAAGTGAGGGGAACAGAACTCCTCATGAGCAGTGGAGTGCATGACTGGTGAACGTAACTGAGTCTTAACTGGCAGACCGTCTCCTTGTTTCTTGGTAGGTGGAGCCCTAACTTTGCTGTTGCTGGGTAGAATGGGAGAAGACTGTAACAATTACAGTGAGTAACTTAGAAATAAGTACAATCCAGAACATTGTTCAGAGGACTGAACTGTCATGACACCTAAAATTCTAGGCCTTCTGTAGCTTAGTGTTGCTGTTCTTGTTCTGGTTTTTTTCCCAGCCTTATTTCCCCTCTTTTAATTTGAATTTGGTAGAGATATAACTTTGGCTTTCGATTGGGCTGACTTGAACCTGTGATTACCATAGACCTATTGACATTGTCTCCTTAATATAGGTTCAATTAAACTTTTGCTAGATGTGTAAAATAAACACTGTGCTGGCTTGTATTTTACTTTTTTACCATTGAAAAAAATAATGATATTTTACAGTATTCACATGAGTTGATATTTAGGTGCATTTTCACATGCATAGTCTGTATATACTGTACTTTCTGTAAAGTTGCTTTTCTTTTCCCCTTTTTCTCTGCCAAAAGGAATCAGATACACCACCTTGCACAGCTCCTAATGTTTACCAGTTCAGTCTTCAAGCACCGACTCAGCTTATGGCCAGTTTACCACCCGCATTGCCTATGCCAAGTGGTAAACCCCAATCTGCACCTACGGGAACCTTGATAATGGCCGCCAGTAACCAGGTATGAGCCAACTAAACAGAGCAACTCTTTCCTGAGAAAGGGATCAAATCAGAAGGGTAGATCATTTGTGCTGTGCTGTCAGTCTAAAAACCTCTGAAGATAACCTTCATATAGCCTGTGCTAAGCTTCGTGTAACTGTAGAAGTACTTAGCTGCCATATCAGAAGTGGGGGGAGAAGAGTGGGTGGGAAAGGGTTCAGTGTTTGAGTTGCATCTCTGCGTGTAAGAGCCCTTCCACAACACAGACACATAGGAGTAAGTTACAGAGCGAGTGTCAGGTGTCTTGACCCTTGAAGTTGTATTTGAGAGTCCTGGTGCCCAGCTAGTGGGATATTTGCAGATCTTTAGGCTGTTTGAGTTCCTGTTCTTCGATTAGAAACTTCATGTAGGTGGTATAGCTGTAAGCTTGTTTTTGAATCCAGAGAAAAGTACTGACATTTCCAGGCTTGTTTGGTTGTCTTGATTTTGAATTATTAGATCTGGTTACACTTGTAACTTTCTGTAATATGTTTTAAAGATAGAGAACAGAAAATTAATTATGGACAAGTCTACAAAAATTTTTACCAAAAAATAAAATGTGCGCATAAATGTGCTGAGAGGTGAATGTATTTTGGCTAATATAGCCATTATAGTACAAGGGAAAGAAAAATCATTAGTTTGTTTTTTTCTTTTTTTTTAAATAGCCTTAATGCTGCTTATTATCTGCCAGAAAACATTCCTCCAGTCTTGATTATTAAAACTATTAATATACCTCACATGAAATTTAATGTAAATCGTAGGTTGTTGTAGGTTGCCTATGATAACAAAATAGCAAGCTGATTTCTTTGAAACCTAGTTTTGGTCAGGTTCTTACAATGTTTTCCTTCTTTTCTGAGTCCTTCTATCAGAGTTCTTGAGAATCTAGGGCCAGGATATTTTCAACTTAATGACCTTGCCTTTTTTATTTGATTCATCACTTATTTATCTTCATGGACTTTCAGTGGGACATGTCCATGTCTCTGTTCCTGGGGAGCCCAGACCTGGGCCCAGCACTCCATGTGTGGCCTCACCTGTGCTGAGTAGAGGGCAAATGATCACCTCCCTTAACCTGCCTTTGGTTTTAATTGAAGTGATTACACAGATTCCTCCCCTCCTTCCTCCTTTCCCTGCTTTCCCCTACTGCTCAGTCTTACTTAGGCAAAACCAGCTTATCTGCACAGGAAATGTTCTGTTAGTGAGAAGCTAATAAAACAATATTCTGCTATTCTAGTGTCTGCAACTGAGTATTCACTTGTTAGTGTACAGTCTGAAACTTTTGACTTTTTTTTTAGAATAAAACTGGAGAGCTATTTTAAGTTAAACTTCATCTAAAATACAGACTTAGTCTAGATTATTTTCCTTAACAACTCTGCTTTTCTGAAGAGGTACTCTGGAGTTGAGCTTCAAAATTATAAAAAATAAAATCCAATTTGGAGGCATGCGGTTGTTAGTACAAAACAAGTTGGCATTCAGAGTGTTTGCCAGTTGTGAAGAGGCGACGTCTTGTATGAATTTTGGATCTCTGTTGGAATTTTGAATCTTGGAAAACAACTGCTTTGTAGCACTTTTTCTGGCTTTATGCTACTTGGCTGTCCTTTCCAATGATTAACTGTTCTTTTAGTAGTTTATATAGTACTTATGTGTTTAAAAGTGGGAATTCTTCTGTGGCTTTTGCTTGACAAAGATGTGCCCTTGAGAATCACATTAAATCAGAAGAATTTCTTGCTATCTACAGTTCAGAAATCGGATGATGATTTCTTGCCTTGAATTCACCAAAAACTTGTATTTTGTGAAGGAGAAATGTACTTTTTTGATAAAGATTATGACTGAGTCAGAAGTGGGAAACGAAGCCCTTCTACCCAGAATACTGCAAATGTCTTCTTTTCACCTGTATCTTCTGGACCATGACTGTTCTAGATTAGGTTGATGGCTTTCCTTTTGCAGTTAATAAAACCTAAGACCATGCTAGTTTATGACTTTTAATGGGCACATTCTACTTGCTCAGAGGACTACTGATGGATCTGAACACGTACAAGCCTTTTTTCTTAACAGCAAGTGTTCTTTCATATTCAAAAAGTTTTGAAAGGGATTCATTTGTCTACATGGTGTATTCAACTTTTTCCCTGGCAACCTCCTCCACCTCAGTTCTGCTTGGAAAGCTGTACCTAGATGTTGAGCGCAACCCTCAAAAGCAGGAGGTGCCAATGTCAAGAGCAGTGAATGTATTTTGAACAAATTACAGCCTTCTAGGCAAGTCTGCTGCTGTTAAAGCTTCCTAATATTTTCTTTTTTTGAAACAATCTTGGTGTGATTACCAATTCTGTTTACATACTGCATAATTAATTGGAGAATTTCCAGATAGTTCAGGGATTGATTAAGCTCCTGGCACAGGAGCTTTTCAGGATCATCATCCATCATTTTTCGAAGGTAATCATTCTTCTACTCTGCTGAAAAGCAGCTTGAAATGTCACTTGGGAGAGCAGAACAGTTTATGAAGCAGTGCTGCGCAATGGAAATATGCAGAAAAACAGATGGAGGGGCAGAAATTGCTCGGTATCTTCCCATGGAGAGGAGAGGACTACTTTCCCTGTTGTTACTTTGAGATCAAGTAAGTTCAATTCATGCTGGATTGCTGGATGCTAGGTCAACAATGAAGGCAGAAGAAACTTCCTTTTTCTTAGGTCTGAAGAACTCTTTCATTTCATTTTTAAGATGATTCTTTTTTTCCCCAAAGGGTTCTCTTTTGATTCCAAAGTATCTAAAGCCAGTAAACACCAGTCCCCCTGCTGTATTGACTGGCTTCTAGTGTGTCTAAGACCCTTTAGATGATTAGTGTCTGGGAATGTGTTCATTGCAAATTTCATAGCAGCGTGCACTGGCTCGGTTGGGAAGCACGGGAAACAACTAGGAAATGAAACCTTAATGTCAGTGCTGAAATACCACAGTCAAAACTTATAAAAGGACTTGCAGGAGTAGTTTGTTTTTCAGATTCTTTTGTGTTTTGCCACATAAGGCCAGACACTTAAACTTATAAACTGCTTGTTTATATTGCTTTACAGGCACTTCTCTGGCTAAAATACTTTTGCTTCAGAGTTTGTCTTTATCCGGAACAATTGTTAATGATGTTACTAGTAGTCACTAGTAGTGCTGATCCTGCTAGTATCTCTGAAATGATTACTGAAAAGTTAGCAGCATTGAAAACAAAATTGGTCAGGGACTTGAGTCAAAAATGTATTTCTTTTAGATGAGTGCAAGCAGTTAAGTGTAGTTCACCTGGATGAAAGAAAGGTTTGTAAAGACATGTTTTAATTCATGTCAATGCTGAACTCTACCAAATGTTTCTGAGAAGGCAGGTATCATCAACTAGCCAGATGTACAAATATGCTGAATTCCCTTAGTATAATGTGATACTTCAGAGTTTTTAGTATGTTAGCTTCAATTTAAAAAAGACCTGATTTGTTCAATGGCATTTTTAAGCTGTTTAGGTACTGAAAGTTTTGTCAGTCAATCAGATGACATTTTTCTTGTTTTTTATCTAGAACACACTCATTCAGGGTGGAATAATTTTTCAGTGTCCCTGCATTTTCATAAGAGGGGGTATACTACTGTTTACTTTGGAAACTGTTTTGATTCTAAACATCAGACTGCTATCTTCTGTGTGTGACAGAATGTTGTTTGATTCTTGATTTAATACATGCAAAACTAGGAGAAGTGGATGATGTTTTATTTCCTTTCCTAAAGAAAGGAGAAAAGGAAAAACTGCATCTGAGTTTGAGGTTGTTCAGCTGAAAACAGTACTCAAGATATTTTTCATCTTAGGTTGTGCTATATTTATATGGACGGTCTTTAAGTGGTGTTATCTTTCCATGTATGGAAACTGACTTATCCAGACCCTGGATAACCTAATCTGACTCTGCTTACAACCAGAATGTTGAATTAAATGAGCTCCAGAGGTCTCCATATAAATATCCAGTGTAGAAGGTTATAGGACTGTGTGGAAATCTTTGGCCACCTTGGTGGTTGCTTCCTGAGTGCTTTTTGAGTTGCAGGAAAGACAAAGTCTAAATAGTAGTTTCTTAGAAACATAAACTCACCATAAATGACAGACTTACTGAAACGTAGAAGTCATACCTTCTTTTTATTTGTGTAGTACTCCTTTATCTTCCAATGTCATTGTAATCAAATTTTTACTCCTGAACTGAGATTGATTTGAATAATCGCATACGCACTTTGTCTGCACAGTTTCTTACATGTACTGTATTGATATCAGCTCATTATCTGGAAAGTGGTTTGCTCACTGTGATACTTCTTTATTTGGAACAAAAAAGTTGAGTAGTCTCAGTGAGGTAAGATTTTTCTTTAAGGTCTGAAATTGTCTGCTATGTGCTAAAAAAGCTATTATCTCTTGTTCTCCTTAATGACAAGTATGCAGGTAACACTTCGTGGCCCATGTCACAACATCAGCAAAGTTGCAGTTTGAGTTCTGTCTTCTGGTAGCATTGTTTTCACTCTCGCCCCTCAC